>NW_004567128.1:19619948-19636249 GCF_000260355.1 Condylura cristata | reverse complement strand
GGGGGGGACTATAGAGTGAAAATGTACCTTTCTGTGAGTTAAATTCCAAACCTCAGACCTCTGACAATGAAACAGGGTCCGCCCAGGAAAAGTGGGGGCTCCAGTTTCCTGCCCCACCCAGAGGAGGAGCTGAGCAGGGAGAAAAGAAGCAGGAGAGGAGACTGGAGAAGGAGGAAGCAGGATGGAGAGTCAGAAGGCAACCTAGAGGAGGTACGTGGAGCTGAAAGACATGTGAGGAAGCTGTGCTTGCTTCTTGGTCCTGGGCTGGTGAAACAGATGTGGGTGAGAGACCCGTGGGGCGTTTGGCTATGGCAGCTTTTATCTGAATTTTGATTTTGCTCTTTTTCTCTCAGACTTGTCTGGATTTTTCATACTCTTCTTTATGGGTCCCCGCCTGAAGGTGCTTTAGACTTGTGGCAGGCTTTCAGGCCTTAGGTAGACTTTTATTTTTTAAAACATTTATTTATTTATGCGTACAGAACTGCAGTACAGGCCAGAGGTACAGGGGTGGTGAGAGGATTCCCCAGAGTTAGAGTGGGGAGCAGAACAGGGAGATCGATGAAGTACCCTGCTGAGGGGAGCAGCGTGCAGGTCAGGAGAGGTCTGCTGTGCCATGTGGGTCACCTCCGGGTAGGGATTGAACTCATGCTGAAGTGGCTTTAGCTTCTTAGTGCTGCACCACCAGGGATGGCCTTTAGGTGGACTTTTACCCATGAAGAGAATGGGTAGCTTAGGGTATTTGATTTAGAAACTATATTCATTGTCTTCTGCATTATTTACAAATTGCATTTTTAAAGGAAAGGATGTCGTGAATGAATGCTAGGTTTTGTAGACTCCACCCCAACCCCAAAGACCATAACTACAAATCCCATCAATACTAAAGAGAAGTATGCTGGAACCTGAGGGTGGAGTTAAGCAGACATGAGGGCCTTTGGGGGTCTCTTGGCCTCTTGGCTCATGGTGTATCTCCTGGCTCTTCACGGGCTCTCAGCATGCTGTTGTGGTTCCAAGTCAGTGGAACTGGTAGGATGCATTAAACCACTTACCACTCTCTCTTCTTCCCTGAATTATTCATTTCCCTTCTTTTGTAAATGAACCCTTAATTAACCTTTGTGTGTGTGTGTGTGTGCGCCTGCAGTTGAGTCTTATAAGTCACTTTAATCACACAGGTGAGAACCCACAGTCAGGCAACCCATTTCATATCAGGAGTGCACTGTAACAGTCTTAAAGTTCCTTTCCATTAAAAGTCTTATATGTGGCCCTCCCTGGTGGCGCAGCGGGTTAAAGCACTGCACTAAGAAACTAAAGCCACTTTTGCATGAGTTCGATTCCCGCCTGCCCCGGAGGTGACCACATGGCGCGGCAGACCTCTCCTGACCCGCCCGCTGCTCCCCTCAGCAGTGTACTTCGTCGATCTGCCTGTTCTGCTTCCCGCTCTGTCTCTGGTGAATCCTCTCACCCTCCGCATCTCTGGCCTGTACCCCAGTTCTGTACAAATAAAATAAAATCTTTAAAAAAAAACAAAACAAAACAAAAAAGTCTTATATGTTTTGTCTTGATGTGGTGGATAACAGAACCTATTTAGAGCAGGCAAGTTTGCAGGTACTGGGGTGCTCCTCTCCCTGCCCTGTAACAACAAGAATCTAGGAACAGGCAAACTGCAAAATAAGATGTTAACCTGTCTGTTTCTTCTCTTCCCTATGAATAGTCAATAAAAAGTGTTCTTTGGGCTTAGAAACATGTTTGGTCTCTGAGGTAGTGCAGAAGCAAAGTTATGTCAAAGATCATGTCTTAGTAATGCAAAGTTAAGGAGACTTTTCTTA
Source organism: Condylura cristata (assembly GCF_000260355.1). Taxonomy (NCBI): domain Eukaryota; kingdom Metazoa; phylum Chordata; class Mammalia; order Eulipotyphla; family Talpidae; genus Condylura; species Condylura cristata. The sequence continues at coordinate 19,634,426 of NW_004567128.1, read as the reverse complement.
CCTGCAGAAGTTAGTAAAAAACCTTTAAAACTAAATAATAAAAGCCCTCAATGTCATCATAAATATTGGTAAAATGTTTAGTTCTTAAAATTTGTACACATGTCCTAGATTTTAAATGAAAATCAATAGATCTCTGTATCTTTTACCTCTGGAGGATTAACTATAAATGGCGCCTATAGAAAATCCCCAAATTTGAGATCTCAGTCTAGAATATTGGTAAATAAAAACTAGTTCAACATCTGGTTTAATTTGAAGCATGCATACTTTAAGGTTATATTGTTGGGAATTAATAATTTATTCTACGTTTAAATGTTTAGTTTAAAAAAGGCTCACGGTAGTCAGCAAATAGAGTAATTAACCTAAAGATAAATTTAAGTTTTTTTTTTGTTTGTTACTAAATTTCTCCTGATGACATTCCTTTCCAGGACAACAAATCCAGTTATCTTTTCCCCTTGGAGAAAGAATACTTTTGTCCCCCAAGTAAATGCCCTAAATTCATTCATTTTTTCCTCCTTGACCTAGCAAAAATTCAAGATGGAATCCAAAGCTATGTGGATAAGCTACTCAGCCATACAGAGTCTCTCACAATTATGCAGGAAGTTGTGGATTCCCTAGCTCTGCTTGTTAATCAGGATATTGTCTTGGCACCTGGACTTCCTGTTGGTCAAGCTAAAACACAAGAGTCAGAGAGGACAGCTCTCACAAGGACAGAAAACTTAGTATGAGGAGCATACTGGAAAACCACTGTCTACTAAAAACAGCAGGCAGACATGACCAGATGAGCAAAACCAGCTAGACCACCTTGACAGAAAGTTAAATGTAAACAGGAACCAGAGATAGGATGTTTGAACAGCAAGAAAAATGGAGTCCTCCCACCAGGCAACAGCCCATACTCATTCCTCCCAGCTGTGCCAGACAATTATGCACCCCAATAGACATAGCCACCACATACATTCCTCCAGTTACTTACCTATCTCCCGTGAAACTGATTCCCAATAAATGTGGGACTGCCCTGGGGAAAGGTGCCACATTCCCTGAGGTCTAAGCCCCTCTAGGTCTCTCTCTCTCTCTCTACTCCCGAATTTAAGTTGTCTTTCCTCAGCCCTGACCGTCCCAACACTGCTTCCCCATGAGGCAACAGGAAATGTATGATATTAAGTCTGATTTTGCTTGCTTTTATCAATCTAGTGCTTGACTAAGAAGAAACATGGTATATGGGATTGTTTCATTTGCAACTCTGCAATTAATTTAAAATTCCAATCCTATCCTAAGAAAATAAAAAAGCTATAATTGGTATCTTCATCTTGAATTTGTTCTTTTTATCATTATTTACATGGTGCTAAGTTTGATAATGAAAATTTGTTAAATACCTAAAATTATTTAAACTAAAAATTACTGAGGTTTCATGGTTTATCTTTCGGCTTCTTATTGTAAGGAAATTAATTTAAAAAATATTTATTTATGAATATAAGAACTGGGATGCAGGCCAGAAGTGTGGGTGGTGGTGAGAGGATTCACCAGAGACGGTGTGGGGAGCAGAACAGGCAAATTGACTAGGTACACTGCTGAGGGGAGCACCTCTGGCCTGTACCCCAGTTCTGTATGCATAAACAAATAAATCTAAAAAAACGTGTTGAAAAATAAGAAAGAAGAAGAAAGAGTTAAAGGCCTAAGAAAGGCACCTTAGGAGAAGAAAAATATGAGGCTGAATGACTTGCTATGAGAATATTTCACTCTTTTAAAGATTTATTTATTTATGCATACAAGGACTGGGGTAAAGGCCAGAGGTGCTGGGATGAAAGGATTCACCAGAGACAGAGTGAGCAGCAGAACAGGCAGATCTGCTGAAATACTCCTCTGAGGAGGGCAGCGGGTGAGACAGGAGAGGTCTGCTATGACATGTGGGTCACTTTCCTGGTTGGGGACCGAACGTGTGCCACAGTGGCTGCAGATGACTTCACAGTACTAAGACTTAACCCCTTGTGCCACCAAGGAAGCCTACGAATATTTAACTTTAATATCATTAGTGTACCTATGTAAAACCAAATGTTAGTCCTTTTTGCATATAAAAGAAAGAGAGGGAAAGAATTCTTAAAACTGCTTTCACTAGCTTCCCATAACAAATTGAAGACTCTTTAGGTAATCTGAAAATCTTGGTGCTCTTTTACCCTCAGGTTACCTGAGAAAATTCTTATCATATCTGTATTGGTCAAGGGAATAGGCCTGTTCTTAAAAATCCTTGTCACTGAGTAATCAAGTACTTTATAAAAATCTGTAAGATTGTAATGTAAGGTCAAGGCAACAGAGAGAAGGTGGGGGAGGAACCTTGAATCTGGGGCTGTTACTGTCTGCATACTGGGAGCATCCTAACCTTGAGCCTCCTAAGTTCTGGGAACTGCCTGCATTCTGGAAACTGATAAGCATCATTGATGAATCAATTTCTGAAAAAAGCAGCTTCCATGTCCTATAAAAGCTCACCCATGCTCCCCAACAGGTGCGACTTCTCTAACCCCTCCTCGGGGTCGGTGAACCTCGCTGGGGAGTGCCATAAAGTTCCTGCTTGCAAGAAACTGCCTGACCTTCCATCCTTTCACTGCGCAGAACCTTTCAGGTGATACTACGATAGTAGTATCAAAAGACTTAAATTGTTAAGGTGGTGCCCCCAGGAGGGGTTTGCTGGTAAAAAGAAAAAAAAAAAAGTAGAGCACCCCAGGAGAATGCTATTAAGTAGGGTGAAGCAATGGAAAAAGTATATAAAGGAGCTCTGTGCACGCGTGAGAGGAAGCTCTGAGCAGAAGAAGCTGTGCAAACAGGCCCGAGAAAGCAGCTCTGTGCAGAGGCGTGAGAGAGAGGCCTAGCCACAGCAGGCCTGCAGCAGGTGGTGGCACAATGACATCAGAGGGCCCCGGATGGCGCTATGAGGGCTCCGTGGAGCTGGGTTTGGGGGCTCAGGCCACAGGGCAGAGGCCATCGAGTATGGCTTTGTCTACACAGTGGTTTTGGGAAAGCTTTGTTAGGCCTGGCAGAGAATGGGAGACCTGGAGAAACAGGCATCTTATTGAAGTGTGGCCTGGAGAAGCTGGGGAACCCAGGGCCAGGTGTCTTGCTAAAATACATGATGAGTGTGGCTGTTTGTGGGGTCGTTCGGCCACTACAGCTATTGCCTTGAGTGTCACTTATTTGGGGCTGTGCTGGGGCATTTGGGCAGCTCAAGGGGCATCTCCTGCTGTATTCTTTGTTGCGTTTGTGAATTGGATAGTGGCCTATGGTTCGGCTGCTGCATGTCCAGAGCGGCAGGAAGACGCCATCTTAGACACGTGGCCTGTTGTTTAGAAGAGGACCTGCATATGCTCAGTGGTGGGCAGATGCCAATATAACAGTTTTTGTGCAGGACTGGACAGTAGTGGGCACGGCTACTGGGTACGACAGTACCAGGCACGACTTGGTCCACTGTTGGCCTCAACAACTTGTTTTTCCTGGTTTGTTGAGTAAATCCTTTTGTCGTTATTCTCTAAGCCTGAGCAGTCTTGTAGTTGTACACATGAGTGAAGATCCCAGACAGTAATTGGTAAACTAGCTGGGCAGAGGGACCTTGACCAGTTTAGGGTTCCCTGCTACCCGGTATCACCATGAAAACTTTCCTAATGTCAAAAATTCTAAAATACCAACGTCTTTATTTTAAAAGAATTTCTAAAACAACCAATAGACGCGTTTCCCAGACCTGCAACAGGTTAAAGCACAGCACTGCAGGCGAGCTGCAGCCACTTCAGCATGAGTTTGATCCCCGGCCAAGGAGGTGACCCACAGGCACGGCATTCTCTCCTGTCTCATAGCTCCCCTCAGCAGTGTATCTCAGTATATCTGCCTGTTCTGCTCCCCACTCTGTCTCTGGTGAATCCTCTCAAGGTCCCTGCAACTCTGGCCTGTACCCCAGTTCTGTATGTGTAAATAAATCTTTTTTTTTTTTTAAGAAATGTTTCCCTAGTGGAAAACAAATTGGATCAATCTGGGTATACTGATACATTATAGGAAACATTGTCATAAAAACATTGTTACACTTTTTAAACATAAACTGATGGGAAGTGTTCTAAAAATACCTAACTTGTTCTGGTAAGTCTCTAACACTGAGCCCAGTGGGGTTCACAACTCCAAGACTCTGGTCATAGATGCAGGGAGCATATGGTTCCCTGCCTCCTTCAGGGCATGCAGAAGACAATTGTTAAGCCAGTCAATTAAAAATACAGAGGGAAGTTACTCAGAAACAACAACAACAAAAATTATACATTATTTCAGGTTAGATTTGTTGTAGCTATAAAAAAAAGTATACTAATCTGGACCCAGAGACTTTTATAAAGGTCATTCTCACAGTTCAGTTCACTAGCCAGTCTTGCCCTGACATCAGGCACAAGTTCCAGAAACCAAGCCAAGTGTATTAGACCCCTCTCCCCCCACAATTTTGGACATGGCCTTTAAGGCCTACAAATGACATAGAGGACACATTAATTTACAGTCTTGCCTTCCTGCCTAGTCCCCTATTAGGACAGGACATCAGATCCAAATTCCAAAGTAGCAATCTGGCTCTTTGAGCCAGTGCTGCAAAATACAGAAATACCAGAAAAGCCCAAGGACTCAAAGGTAATGGAATTTGGCAAATGGATGTTACTCACTGTAACCCTTTCGGCTATCTCAAATACATTCATGTCACTATAGATACCTATTCTAGATTAACTCATACTTCAGACCAAACAGGGAAAACTGTTAAACATGTAAAAGAGCACTTTTTATCTGCCAGCCATTGCAGCTATGGGAATCCTGTCACAAAAGCCAATAATAGACTGGCTAACATCTCCAAACCCTTTAAACTCTTTCCTATTATTTTAGAATATTAAACATATGACTGACATCTCTTATAACACTGCAGGACAAGCTATTGTTAAAAAAGTCAATTGACTCCTTGGAAGATAACTTATAAAGCAAAAAAGGGAGAATCTGGAGAGTAACTTGCCGCCATGGAGAAAATATATATATGGCTCTACTGTCTGTGGTTTCTGCTAGGCTTAAAGGGCTGCTTAAGCCACCATTCTGGCTATGCAGTTAAGGGCTGCTTAAGCCACCATTCTGGCTATGCAGTTAAGCCTTTCCAGGACAAAGTCCATTTGGGTCAGTCAATCAATTACCAAATCTTAAAAAATGTAAACTACTGACCCAGCAAAGGTTCCACTGAAGTTAAACAAGAGCAGGATGCTTAATTTACTGGGACAATGAGTAAACATCATGAGGCAAGACCAGGAATACCTGGGGGGCCATAGGCTGATCTATAGCTTTTGCCCCAGAGTCTGATCAGCCGAATGTCTTGCTAACATTGGAACCATGAGTGGGGTTCGGAAGCTTGATTTTGATCTTCAAACATGGGCCATAAAGCTAATCTGGATCCTCAAAAAGCCTAAATAACCTAATCACACATTCACTTCCTTCTAACTTTCTTCTCCTTGTTCTCCTGCCATGAGTCATTGCCTTTGTAAAATCAATTAACAAAAAGGCCAAGTTTTGACTTCTCTGCAGCATCCTGCACAACTCCCATTTCTTTGATAGTGTGGTGTTGCCTGAGTCAACAACTTTAAACTTACTAAATAGCAATTCCTCCGGCCTAAGAAGTATTGAGTGAGATTTCGTTCTTACTGAGTCTGAACCAAGACCTATGGTTTTGCATCAACACCCACTATGAGGATCACAGTGGCTTGGCCCCACTGAATCATTAACTTTGGGTAGAGGGTATGCTTCTGTCTTGCACAGGGCCTCCCTGGATACACAGAAGCAAAGGCTGTTGGTCCATACCATGAATTGGCATCAGGCGAGATAAACCCTCCCTTAACTCCAGCTGCTGACAATACAACTGCCTCCCAGGATGGGACAGAAGATAATTATTCTGGCTGTCCTGCACAGTGGAAGCTGGGTTTGACTGGACTTTTACTAAGAATTAGACTTCACTCTCATATCTTTTCTTTGAAAAGACATTATGGCACATCACCTTGATGTTTCTCCCCAGCAGTCCATAAAGGATCTTACGAAAAACAGGTTGAACACCCTTGTGTGAACTGATAATGGCCTTACAGCTCAGGAGCTCAGTTCATGATGTGTACTTTCTGACATTATGTTTTCATCATGAACTCCAGAATGCCTCACATGTGTGTGGTTATTTAATTACCTGCCTCTTTCTCACACTTTGGACATGGCCTTCAAGTTCTACAATGACAGGGAGGAGACCAGGCAGGCTCAACTAAAAGGAGGAGAGGGAGAAAGACGAGGGCCCAGTAATAGCTGCAGCTTCCACTGTCCACACCCTGCCACCTCATCTCACCAGAGGCCTCAGGTGCCCTCCGGGCATTCAGGACCTCACCAGCTTGTGTCTACTGCCAGCAATGGGAGACCTCAGTCGCAAGTGGCTGATGAAGCACCTCCAGGGCCGTGCCCCTGTGCCATCACACAGGGCATCAGAAGAGGGACTGTCCTACTCTCCAAGAGAGGGCAGGGCCAACCCAAGCCATGGGCCAGATGGGGGGACAAACTGACTGTCAACTTCTAATGATGAAGAACCCAGGGTAGGAGAAGACCATGCTGAAGAAGCTCAGAGTCGCCTCAGCCACTCCATCCAGATATCTGGGACACCAGGAAGCCAGAATATCCCTCAAACTAGAGGCTGGAAAAGGACCACAATATCTTATGAATGATCCAGGCCTCTGGCTTCTTTATCCAACAAACTGGTTCTCAGGACTGAATGTTCCCAGGTCCTATGCCACCTGTTCCAGAGAACTCTCCATGCTGAAGCTATACTGATCTATTTGTGACGTTGCCAATAGGCCAACCATTAGCTGTCTCTCCACTAGACTCCTATCCAGAGTGCAAGCTTAAATTACAAGAAATGGGGAGAGCTGGGATCCTTAGCACTCCTTAGACTCAGGGCTGTTGTCTTGCTACCCAGAATTCGGGCTGGTCAGCCAGGATCATCAGGCAGGAGGCCTCTCACCAAGGACACCAGTCCTGGTCTGAGGAACATACTGGGAAACTGTCTGCTGAAAGCAGCAGGCAGACAGGAGAACATGGATAATATGCTTTGACCGGCAGGAACTATGGGCACCCCTTGGACTGGCCCGGGTCACCCCACCTCGCTTATGTCCCCAGTAACTGCTCTCCCCTCGCGTGGACACGCCCTACTTGCCCCACCTTCGCACTTGAGTCTAGTGAATCCGAGGTGCCTTTGGGTGGGGGCTGCACATTACCTCCTGCTGTCGCCCCTCTGGGCTTCTCACTGCTCCACATGGACTTGGAGTAATCTTTCCCTCACCAGGCGCCACTTCCAGAGCTGCTGCCCCTCAAGGTGACACATTCTAAGCCAATAAAGTTGAATTCTTTTCTCAAACCCCAGTCCTAAAACCTACATAGAACCCTGGCCCTGGCATCTTGGAGAGCCTCTTTGTTTAAGAAAGTCTCCCTGAGGCTTTGTTTCTTGTTCTGATTCTTTTTAATCAATCTTTCCTTTAACCAGCACCTCGAGTTCCTCATTCTCATTTTAGTTTTGGGGTACTCAAAGGCCCAGATTTCTTTCTAGGATTAGGGACCTCTGTTTGCCCCACCCTGCTCCTCCCTTCCTCCCCCCCCACCACAACTTTGAGCATTAAGTGCTGTGGCATCAGCCTCCTTTAATCCCCAATATTGCCGATGGGAGAAGATATCTGCACATCTTTGGTCTGATAAAAGGCTCACGTCCAAACTATATAAAGAACTCATACTGCTTAAAACAACAAAGCATTCCAGTCAAAAATGGACAGAAGACTTGAATAGACACTTCTTCAAAGAAAATATACAGATGGCTAATAGGAACATGAAATTTTATTAACTTATCAAAAAGGAAATGCAAATTAAAACCACTGTGAAGTTTCACCTCACCCTTGTGAAAATGGCCTATATCAAAAGAGAAGAAGCAAGTATTGGCAAGGGTGTGAAAAAAAGGAACTCTTATACACTGTTCACGGGAATGCAAATTGGTATTGCTTCTAGGGAAAATGATATGAAGATCCCCTTGAGAGTCAAAAGAGGAATAGCAAATAATCCAGAAGTACCACTGCTAGGTATTTATCTAAGGAATATGAAAACACAAACTAAAATACATATATAACCTGCTAAGTTATGGCAGAATTATTCATAAGAGCCAAGACAGGGAAAGAACTCAAATGCCTATGGAAGGGTGACTGATGGGGAGAAGAAATCATATTATATATACTCAATAGAACACAATTCAGCTTTACAAAAAGGGAAATCATGTCTTTTGGGAAAACATGAATGGAACTTGAGGTGATCATGGTAAGTGAAATAAGTCAGAAAATGAAAATTAATGAATGACTTTTGTCATGTGAGGATTATAAATAACCAAATAAAAGGAACTAACTTATTCTACCAAAAATCACTTAGGCACTGTGAGAAATATGGTGGTTATCACTGAGAGGAGAGAAAGGGATGGAAAAGTAAAGGTGTCAATCTGATCGTGGCACTCGAACTTTGGTGGTGGGTGATGTGAAGCTTATACACCTGTAGAGGTGTGAAGCTGTACTCCCAGAATTATAATATATGAATTAATAAAGTTAATGAATAGTATCGCTTATTCAAAAAGCAGGGATTTTAATTTTTAAGTAGCAGAAAACAAATTGAATCATAGGGGTTAGCTTAACACATTTATTTATACACACACCCAAAGGATACCATTAAAAGATCAGGAATTGTGAGGAATTCTTGGAAGAAAAGCAGGTGTTATTAGGTTGGTTAGTTCAGAGACTTGAAACATCTCCACTGGAAAATCAGATCAAAATTCAGAGAAACTTTAAGGACAATAAGTTAAAGTGCAGTACTGTGGATGGTCCTTAGTCCTTTTAAGATAAAGAGCTACAATGTGAACACCACATCTGTTTGTCACACCCTGCTCTTACCTTCCCGCACTACTGCTTTGAGCAATAAGTCACTGTGGCATTAACCTCCATTAATTACCCAACACTTCTAGCCAATGACAGTGAATTAATTTAAGACAACAACCCTGCAAAAACAGGACAACAACATATACTAGAAAGGATAAGCACGTCTTCCAAGGTCAGAGTGCTTGTTTTGACAATAGGAAGGGTGTCTACTCTACCTGCAAACCTCATGTCAAGTACCTCCAAAGGAGAAGACCACCGCGTTATTGACACTTTGCACATTTCAAGAAGTCTATAGTGAAGTGGGCTAATCAAATGAGTCCTTGATACATAAATATAATTGACCAAAGGTTCGCCAGATATTTGAGAAAAGTAAGACACATTGAAGATAAATAAACAACTTTCTGGAAAAAGAAAACAGGACGGTCAAAGGTTGAAATACATTCTCAGAGCTTTGAGGAAAGAAATTGGATTTATTTAATAAGAACTGGCTGTTACAGAAGGGAAATATTAGAGAACAAGATAAAGTTCTTCTACTTTAGAAATAATATTGTCAAATTAAAAAAAAAAAAATCATTAGATGCGAGGTTCTCAATGCAGCTGCCCTGTCTCACTCAGTGGCTGATGAACTTGGAATGCAGCCATCAGCCTCCTGTAGCCCCGCCCATCCAGTGTAAAGGGCCCGCCCCCTGCTCGTCCACAACCAATCCTGTTATAGATTGACGTCAGCTCCTCCTCCCTTGACCCCCCTCCTCTCAACTGCGGAGTAACGGATTCTACCTCAGCATTTCGACTTCCGGTCCCATCTGAGGGACATCCGCCATCCAACTGCCATCTAACCCAGCAGCCAGATTGCCTCTGGTCTCTCTAGCGATCTATTCCTAGAAACTTTCTGAGGCCCCGGCCGCCTTAGCTGCCATCTGCAGACTTCATCTTCACCACTGTGCCTGCGCTAGCCAGCCGTGATGAGTGCGCAGTCACAAGTGCTCCAGAACTACCACTCTGATTGCGAGGCCACCATCAACTTCCAGATAAACCTGGAGCTCTACGCCGCCTACATTTACTTTTCCATGGCTTCCTTCTTCAATCAAGATGATGTGGGCTTGAAGCACTTCGCTGAATACTTTCAGCAGCAGTTCCTGAAGGAAAAGCAACACGCTGAGAAGCTGATGGAGTACCAAAACATGAGAGGCGGCCGCATCCGTCTCCAAGATGTCCAGAAGCCAGAGCGTGAGACCTGGAATAGCGGCTTGAAGGCCATGGAGTGCACCCTGCACCTGAAGAAGAGCGTGAACCAGAACCTGCTGAATCTGCACCAGCTGGCCACTGAGATGCAAGACCCCCAACTGTGTGATTTCCTGGATCGCAGCTACCTGCATGAGCAAGTCGTAGCCATCAAAGAGGTCGGTGACCACCTGACCAACCTGCGCAAGATGGGGGCTTCGGAATCCTGCATGGCAGAGTACCTCTTTGACAAGTTCACCCTGGGGGACCCCAAGAACTGAGACTGGACTGTCTTGCCCGTATCACGGGGAACATGGTGCCTCCCCCTGGTCACCATGTGGGGCATGCCGTTTGCAATATTGCCCTTTAAAAAGTTCGTTTCAGTTTCTTCATTTTCGTTTTTCTTTCTTTCAGTTTTACCAGTTTTCCAGTAAAGTTATTGGTCCTTTAATAAAGTTACCTGGTTTATGTTTATGTGCAAGACTCTCACCTTTTATGATTTAAACAGGTACCAGGAGAATTTCCATCTACCCATGCCCCATCCTTATACAGCTCTGGGTCTCCAGGGATGAAGGGAGGAGGGCCCCTTAGAATCAAAAGTTAACTTCCCCCTTATAAAGAGCATGGGAGTGGGGAGTGTGGTTGGGTGGGAAGGAGGGAGGTATGGGAGGAAAGGAGAGAGGGAGGGTGGTGAGGGAGGGAGGGAGGGAGGCTGAGTGGATAGGGGGTGGGGAGGGAAGGAGGGTAGATGGGGTGGGGAGGGAGGGAGGGTGGGTAGTCTGGGGTCCTTGTACTTTCGGTGCAAATTTATGGTAAAAGTACACACAAAAAAGCTATGGTATGACAGAGACATTTTATGGGGGTGGAGTGAGGAATGGGATCAAAAATGGGGGGGTACATAGGACTATGGTGATGGCACACCTGTGAATTGATGATGGGAAGTCTACGGGGATTTCAACTGAGTTGGAAAATGGCACACAATGATGTAAAAATAAACTATTATAATAATAAAAAGCTATGGTATGGAATCCATAATATTCATCATCTAATGATGATGAATGGGGCTGAACAGGGATTAAAATAAAGGGAGTCTTCAACTTTACCTGAAAACTTTTAGTTTGTTAAAATAAGCAAATATTAATATGTATTGCGTCTGAGTGACAACATGGGGTTCCTAGAGGGATATGACAGAGTAAACACCTCTTTGAAAATATCACCCTGGCAACAGGGATAATGGCAAAAGAGCCTTCCCACAGACAAGGGGGTGGCTGCGTAGGTTATCATGCTAGCCATGCATATTACCCTAAAAAAAGTCCACATATATATTTTTTCCTTTAGTTGCACTCATTCTTTCATTAACACCTAAATTATCTCACTGCAAGGGCCAAAAACTAAAGAAAAGGCCAAGGTCAAATTAGTGGTATTGAATATTAAGTGGAATAAATTCCCCCTGAGTAGTTAAGTTAGTGATTGGCTGTGTTGAAGGATGTAGAGGGTGAGGGAGTCCAGTTAGGGGATATTGTAGATGATTCAGGTGAAAGAAAATGGTGAACTCACTGTGTTGGTGAGTGAAGAAATGAAGATACAGAGACACATTCCAGATGGATTTTGGAAAAGAAGAGACAAGATTGCTCATGAACCAGAGGTCAGGTGTGAGAAATGAGAGACATCATCTAGATCTGGGTCGATGTTTGCAGGGGAGCACAATGGATGAGGAAAGGAGGTATAAAGAAGTCTGAGCTAACTATGAGATAATGCAAGTGGAACTGTCAAGTAAATAGCCAGAAGAAATGGATCTGGTGCTCAGCAGGACTTACTTCCGTGTTGGAAACTACATATGGGAGATATCAGTGAGTAGATGCTGCTGAGGTCATGGGACTGGGAAGCTCACCAGCAAGACAGTGCAGAGCTGGGCACAGCCAGGCCCTAACTCAAGGAAGCTGAAATTCAATCAGAGGACAACTGAGGTGTTGGAACCTCCAGAAGCCTCCATGTTGACATTACCTCATTCCACACTGGCTACGTGGTCCATCCCCAGGGTATCTCCAATTCAGGCTCTTTCTAGCCTCAGTGTGGCCTTTAGTTCCTCCTTTCAAGGTATGGAAAGGTGTTAGCCTATTCTAGTACACTGACTTCATTACTTTATGTAGAAAGAAATGATTTCACAGTAAAAAGGAGATTCCATAAGAAGGATTAGTGAAGAACATTTTTACTTTCCTGTTCCCTTTCAAAAATTGAGTTTCTCCCTAAGTCTACTCTTTACTTGATCGTATGACCTCTGTATCCATGTAAACCCTCAGGTTGTCTATGTCCAGAAAACATACTCAACACATCAACACATGCTGCAACCCCAGACCAGTAATGATACAGGCCCTTCCCCTGCCATCAGTTACAGGGATGGCTGTTATTTTCAATAGCATTCCTCAGTACTCACTTTCCACGTTCTAAAGACTTATTTTTGTTTATTTTTGCAAGGAAGAACTGGACTGCAGGTCAGAGGAGGAAAGGGTATGAAAGGACTCACCAGAGAGAGTGGGAAGCAGAACAGGTGGATTCACTGAAATACACTGTTAATGGGAGCAGCGGGCAAGACAGGAGAGGTCTGCCAAGCCATATGTAGGTTAGAAACCTGGTAGCGGATCAAACTCAGGCTTTAGTGGTGATAGCTTGATAGTTGCCGACACTGTTTCCAAACGTTTTACTTCTTGCACCAAATAAAAGGTATGGCAGCACTCTCCTCACCACCCTGTGAGAATACTCCTCCTCACCCCTCTTTACTCTGGGCTACATACTCTTCAAGAAGAGCAGACAAGGGAGAGTACCAGGTAGTGGTGGAAATTCTATTAACTGCCTGACAGCTGGCAATGACATTGCCAGAGCCGGCTGTTATATAAAAGTCTGGTTGTGTGCTCCATGAGTGGAACACTAGATGCTAAACAAGTAATGTCAGATGTGCTAGAAGACAATCAAACATACCTTGTGACTTGTTCTTATACTATTGTCACAGAATTTTGTGTGAGTTGTGGGTGAATATGTAAGTATCTGTGTTTTGATAAGACTGGCTTCATCTTAGAGTAGCTATATTCTAACCCAATCATGAGCCATTATGCACTCTAAATAAAGGACCATTTGTAAATATGACCTAATTGTTACCTAATAACTACACTACCTGTAACAAATTATCCTGGAACATTTAGAGTTCAATATGGCTCATATTTTTAAAACATAAAATCTAGGCTTTTCATATTTTATTTTTTCAGGTAATATAAATTTCATATATTCTAGTTTTTACAAAGCTATTCATTCTTTTTAAGATTTACTTTGCACTTATGTATGCACACAGTAACTGGGGTGCAGGCCAGAGGTGTGGAGGGTGAGAGGATTCACCAGAGACAGTGTAGGGAGCAGGACAGGCAGATCAACTGAAATACACTGCTGAGGGGAGCAGCAGGGAGACAGGAGAGGTCTGCTGTGCCATGTGGGTCAGCTGGAGATTGCTCTATAGTGCTAAGACCTTAACCCCTGCACCACCAGGGAGGCCCACAAAGCTATTCATTTTTATCCTACTTTATCATTCTCCTTTAAAAGAAAGGTTTTTAACTTTAGTTTTTTAACTTGCTTGACATTATCCCAAAAGTACTTTATCCCACAATATTCTTAATTTAAAAAATATTCTTAATTTTAAGGACCTCCCTGGTGGTGCAGAGTCAAGTCGCAGCACATGAAGTTATCTGCAGCCACTGCAGCATGAGCTCCATCCCAGGCTAGAAGGACACCTCAGGACCAACGAATGTATCAACAAAATAGAAATTAAGCCTACCCTCTCTGAACTCTCCATAATTCTGAAAAATAAAAGGCAGGAACGTCCGAACCGAAACTCATTGGGGGCAACCAGATAACGGTGGACTAGAACAGGCAGAACGAAAAGTGGGCTCTGAGAGGGAAACTCCGGCAAATTCTTTGAAAATTCTCAAATTCCTCTTTGAGAGCGCAGGGAGAAGACTGGAAGACTGAGCAGAAAACACACACAGGTGGGGTGTCTTGGCTGATTTTTAACGGGGGAGTGGAAAGCCTTGCATTTCAAACACAGCCACATGGTTCTCGCCTTAAATGATAACAATCACTGAAAATAGCCTACGTGTTACTCCAGAGCCCGAGTTCTGTCCACGGGAGGAGGGACAGGGCGTGGGACGCCGCATAGGGTCTGGGCACCTAGCGGGGAAGAGGCGGCAGGAGCCGGACGGCCGGCGCAGGGCCGGGTGGAGGGGGCGGGACGGCGCGGGCCCGTCGGGGC
>NW_004567128.1:19617762-19619763 GCF_000260355.1 Condylura cristata | reverse complement strand
CAGGTCCAGACACAGCGCCAGGAAGATGCACACCAGCCCGACCAGCTTCAGCGGGGTCAGCACCGACACGCGCACCTCCTCCATGCCGCTGCCCGCCGAAGCCATGCCCCGGGCGCCGCAGTCGGCCCGCCCCGCGGAGAGGAGGACGCCAGGCGGGTCCGGAGAGCGGGGAACCCGACCTGCAGCGCGGGGACGCAGGGACACCGAGACGCGCTTGTTGGGTCCGTAGGGGCTGCACACACCTCCCGCCGGTCGCGTGGACTGCAGCAGCAGCAAAGGCAGGAGGGGCCCTGGCCCAACGCCGCCACGCCCCATGCAGTCCTCAGCTCCAGGGGTGCACACTCTGCCCCAGCTCACTCAGTCCAGGCGCTCCCTGGGCAGCGGGGGGCAGCAGCGATCAAAGCTGGGAGGGAACCGCTGGTGTTAGCAGCACCTCAGGGCTTCAGACTCCAGACGCGCTGCTCCAGCCTGGCCGCTGCTCAGTGCCCACAGGATTGACTCCCTCTTCCCCCTTGGTGCGGAGAACCCAGTGCAAGCCCTCCTTCCCGATGGGACACCACAATTCCTAGAAAGTGCCTGTGCTCGCTCCCAGAGCAGGAAGCCACTTTCCCACTCTCCTAAATGGAGTGTGCATTTGTTCTCTTGTGCCTGGCTTCCTTCACTTAGCATAAGGCTTTCAAGGTTCATTCACTTTGCAGCAGAATCAGATTTTCATACCCTTTTTAAGGATGAAAAACATTCATGTATATACATGCATAACTGTGCATATTTATGATTAAACAGATCATGATATCTTGAGTTAAGTAAATCTACTGAAACCAAGTAAGAATGGTGGCAGGCCATGGCATTCAAGCTAGAGACAGTGCCCAGGATTCCACAGTTCTGCCTTGCCTAGAGCTGTGCCAATGGGCTCCCGTATCTAACAGCAGCCCCCATGTCTGAAACAAATTGCGTGCAAGAAAGCTGTTACACATGTAAACCAGATAAATGGATAATGGAGGGAAAGTGAAAGGCGCATTTACTTTAAAGAAAAAATACAAAAGCTCAACTTATATAAATAGTTGCTATTTGGTGTAAAGGAAAAGTTAATGAGTATTAGTTGCCAAAACAGAAAGTCCAGTGATAACCCTTGCAGGTCACAATATTTCATAACTAGAATAGTAGAAGGGTGATTCACACCAGACTTCTAACACTTTATTATTACTTAATAAGATATTATAAATTTAAAAAGTAAAGATAAAAAGAATCATAAGCACACAGAGAGATGTATAGTTCCCTCAATATATTCTTGTCTTTAGGGCCTACTGAAATGTTTTCTTCGTGGCTTAAGTGTTTTTGCTAATTCATTGTAACTTTCAATTCATTCTTTGAACAGTTTTAACATTGTGTGTGTGTGTGTGTCTCGGCAGGGGAAGAGGAAAATTTTCTATAAGTTGAACTGATATGCGCTACTACTGCTCATGATTGTCCTGGTATGACTTATGCAAATTTCTTATATTAGAGACAGGTTTCTTTTTAAGAAAGCAAGATGCTCACACAGAAAAGGCAGGTCTGGTTTCCTTTTTTACCCAAGTTTCTGAGCTGTGAGATGAGAAAATTTAAACACTAAAGTTGCACTATTCAAGGGCCCTCCCTGGTGGCACAATGCACTGCAAAGTTAGCCACAACGGCTTCACTACAGCTGCATCATGGTGAGTTCGGTCCCTGGCCAGGGAGATGACTTACATGGCATTGTGGACCTCTCCTGTCTCCCCCGCTGCTCCCCTCAGCAGTGTATTTTGTCAGTCTGCCTGTTCTGCTCCCCATTCTGTCTCCAGTGAATCATCTCATGACCCCTGCACCTCTGGCCTGTACCCCAGTTCTGTGTACACAAATAAATAATATATTTTTTTAAAGTTGCGCTATTCTGTTTCTGGACTCTGTCTAGTATCTGTTCCATGGACTTATTGCCTATTCCTCACCCAATACCAGCCTGTTTTAAATATCATACTCTTTTTTTTT
>NW_004567128.1:19614128-19616477 GCF_000260355.1 Condylura cristata | reverse complement strand
TGCAGGTCACCTCTAGGTTGAGGATCGAACTTGTACTGAAATGGCTTTAGTTTCTTAGTGCTGTGCTTGAACCCGCTGCACCACCAGGGAGCGCCCATAGAAACATTTCTATGGCAGTAATAAAGCAAAACTGCTTTCTCTTCCACCTTCTGCATTTCTTCCACCTCTGAGTAAGAACAACCTCTCCTTCCTCACACTATTCAACATGGAAACATGGAAGATGACAATTTCTGATAGATATAAACAGGCTTATTAGGGAAAAGAAACAGAGGAAGAAATGACACTTGCATAGACACAAGTGGGCAGGAAGACACAAGCAGCAGGCTTACTGAGACGTCTGCATGGTTGCAGGCAGGTGACCTTAGGAGAGCGGCCTCCGCTGAGGGAGGTCAGTGCAGAGAAGCCCCCGCATGATATAGGTTATGGGCATGCAGGAGGCTGCTGCCTTGTGGAGGGAGAGAAATGGTGGCAAGGAGCATCTGCATATGCACAGGTGGGCAGCGGACTGCTTGCTGCCTTTTATCCTTTTTTAAAAGAAATTATTTATTTATTTATGCATACAAGAACTGCAAGATCTTAATGACGATCCACTTCATTTGATGAACAGTAAACTGTCCACAGTAGACTAATAATTGTTGATGTTATCAGTAAATCTTCTGGTGAACAGCAGGCTACTTATTAGTAGTTAACTTTTGGGGGGAATCAAAAGTTATGTTGGGATTTTGGGCCACTGCAGGAGGGGGCTGTTGATGCCCCTAACCTCCCACTGCTGTATTACCCAAAGGTCAACTGTGCATGATTTACTTTTTATCATTTAAAAAACATTACTCGTGTTGCAGCTTTTTCTGTTGTCATATTTAGTCTCTCACATAATCCACATACAAACTTATTTTGAAGAAAAACAGCACTGACACAAAATTTTTGAAAACACATAGACCTTATTCCCTTGCCATTAATTGCCTTTCTCCCCACCTTGAAATTTAATCTTTCAGATTTAGCAATTGTTACAAAACAACTCACATCAAGCTGGCATTGTGCAAAGCATGATCTCAATAATTAAACAAAAATGTATATTAACCAGGAATGAGAGAAGACATCTGGCATGTAGATTTTTGAAATGTATTTTTATTATAATAAGTTAGGAAATGTCATTATTTTTGGCCATCTGCTGTGTGTAAAAATAATCTTATTTTACAGAAGTGGCCTTTTGTTAACATAAGGACCTTAGACTTGTGTAATCTAAAGATAACACAGCGCAGCACGTACCACATGCAAAGCTCTTTATTAAGTGCACTATAAATGTGTTTTCCACTAACACTTGTCCAAGGAATACAAGAGATGCCTGTTCTAGAGCACCCGTTCGGTGGGCATGGTTGTTATCACCACTGTACTAGGAGAGAACTGAAGTCCTAGAAGATTAAGTAAGACATAATAAATTTTTGGCTACTTTCCAATTCATTTTTCTTTTTCTTTTTTCTATAGAAGAACTGGGTATAAGCCAGAGCTTTGGGGAGTGATAGAATTTACCAGAGACAGAGTGGGGAGCAGAACAGGCATACTGACTGAAATACACTGCTAACGGAAGCAGCAGGTGAGACAGGAAAGTTCTGCTGTGCCATATGTGGGTCACCTCTCTGGTCGGGGATCTAACACAGGTGGTAGAAGTGATAGCCCTGAGACTTAACCCCTGGGCCACCAGGGAGGCCCTGTTTCATAATCCTTTCATATTGTAATACTTTATATGTCACTTAATAGACCATGAGTTCATTTAACAAACCTATGTCTACTCAGCGAGTTCTTAACCAGTGTTCTTCAGTGTCCCTGCAAAGCAAGCCAAATGATGAGCAAGATACACGCAAGACTCAGGCCCAGTAGATGGCCCTATTGTATACAGGTCCAATCCCCATAGAGATGAATGTCTACCAAGAATGATCTGTATTTGTTATGATACTTGTTTACAGTACTTGTACATGTTCTGCTAAGTTCATGATTTAATTTTTATGAAGACTAAGTTGGATATTTTGGTATGATTTCATGAAGGTGAGACAATTTAAAAAAATGTTAAATTAAATGTGGGAAAAGCAATGGTTAACCTATATGAAAAAATATTTACATGGCATGCAAGTCTCAGGTATCTGAGATCTTTTCTATTTAAATCAAATGGAACAGAAAATCTGATTAGATCTCTAAGACATAAAAGCACCAGGGTTCACTGGTGAATATCACCAAATATTTAAAAACCAAATTATATTGATTCTCTATAATCATCTCACCTCTGTGCGAATGGCTTACATCAAGCAGACTGGATACAACAAAAGTTGGGAAAATGTGGAGAAGAAGGAACATTCA
>NW_004567128.1:19604261-19613813 GCF_000260355.1 Condylura cristata | reverse complement strand
GAAAACACTAATACAAAAAGATCTATGGATACCTATGTTCACAGCAGAATTATATACAATGGTGAAGTCATGGAACCAATCTAAATGCCCAAGGACAGTTGACTGCATAAAGAAATTGTGGAATATATATTCAATGGAATACTACTCAGCTGTTTAAAAAGACAAAATAGGTCCTTTGAGACTGGATGAAAATGACTGGATCTTGAGGTGATTATGCTAAGTGAAATAAGTCAGAAAGTAGAAAACAGTTATGGTCATTCATCTATGGAATATAAATAACCAAAGAAAGAAAACTGACAAAGCACTGGAAAGCTTACTGATTATCAGAGGAAATAAAGGGGAGAGATAAGGGAACAGGGGAAGAGGGGGTTAAGACAAATGCATTGGAGTTTTGAAGAAGGGTGAGTGAAGCTATACACATATGGAAGTGTGAGAATATAATCCCTAAATCAACTGAGAAATTGTAAAAAAAAGAGAAAATAAATAAGGTCAGGAGGCTGGAAGAAAGGTCCTATACATTTACGATCAGCAAACTAGAAGACCCAGCATGCCTTGCATCTCCAACAGGATGTTTCAGTTGCTTTTCTGCACCGGAGGAAGGAAGGAGTTGCCTCTTTGCTTACTGACATCCCCCCTCTAAAAGCTATACAAGGGGGTGTTGGCTTTTGTTCTGGAAAAATGTGTTTATCTTGCCACAAGACTGCACTTTCCAAGTTGTCTTTTTGTTGCTGTTTCCAAATAAACCCACTGGTGAAATAATTGGCTGCTTTTTGTCAAAGGTCAATGACAAATGCCATATTATATATGTTGTAGTAGAAAAATATTCAGGTATCAAAGTCAGGCTCAAAACTGGCCTGGTAGATGTATGGTTAACCTGTATACAATCTGACTAAATCTCAGCCAGATATCCATCATCTCAACATAACTAGACCTATTTTTCTGTTTACAGGCTGAGGACTTCAACAGATACAAGATGAGGACTATGTTTTGCAGGCACCCAGTGAACCAGCAGAAATGATGAAAACCCTATACCCCTAACCCCTGACCATGATACCATCAAGTTCCTCAAGCTGACCATATACATCTCTTTCCCAACCTCTTCCCCAAATGGCTCCAGTAACTTCCCAGCTTACTGCTCATAAATATCTCTGTGAATGAGCCTGTAGCCTCCTCAGTGAGTGAGATATATTTGAGGATTGCCTTTCACCACCCTGCTCTGTACCTCTCAGATATTAAGTGTGCTTCCTGCTTCAAATACTTAGCATCCAGCATTTGATATCTGCTGAGTGTGGAGAACATTAATGAGCATTACCCACAACCATATCCCAGGAAGCCAAATGATGGGTGAAGTCACACGACTTCATATTCTGTGATATTCCTCTTTTATTTGGAAAATGGAGACTTCAGTACTGGTTTCTACTTTTCTCATAGCCTCAAGACTCTTTCAGTCTTCGAGAACACACATTTGCTTTTGATCTGTGTGAAGGGACAGAGCACACCTACCACGTGATGGTATCACAAACTGATGATTCTCTTTTTCTATGTGTTCAGTCGCCCACAATAAAAGCAGTTTCTAATTAAAGAAATAAGAGGAATTCAATGAACAAAATAGAAGGCAGTATTACAGTTACAGCCACCGTGTGGTATAGTAGACAACCAAAACTTGCTCATCTTATAACTAGACATTTTCACCCTTTGGTGAGAATATTTCTACTTTCCCACCCTCCACTTTTGATTTAAAATACGTTTAGGGAATACGTATTTATGTTTGATGACAGTGATAATAAGGAAAGTTTAACAATTCTTTTCTCCAAAAGTGTGTACTTCCTCTGCTCAAGAAGAATGCATGGAATAGAAGGGCAAAAGAGTCACAAAGTCAACAGATTTTCATTGTACATATCAAGCTAAAATCTCCAGCAGCCCAACTTAATAGCTGTGTGGTTTTGAATAAATCAATTAACATTTCTGAACGTCAGTTATTTTACTTGAATGATGGACACAGGAGTAATTACTTTGTCAGGATTAGATATTGTATATTAAAAAATAACACAACTTATAGTAGATTCTCAGTAAATGACAGCTATCTTATTACCTACAGCTATATCTACCTACCATCCCATCTATTTATCTATCTAGATATAATAACATACATGCCAGCGTTAAAGCTGTACTTTCCTGTCCTCAGCTGGAAATGAAAGAGGTAAAGAATCCTCACTGAAACATTTCAATGCCAACATGGTTTTACCGATGTAAAACCAAAACAGATGGAAAAACAACTGACTAGTCAAAGCCAGTTGAAGAATGTCAAAGCTCAAGGGAAAATTCTCCCACCTCATTTGGGTTCTTCTAAGGCCTGATGGGCATCACCATACAGATTAGTAGGGGGAAAGGCCAAATTTTGATACAATACACATGGAGAATTCATGTGGCTGTAAATTCTAAAGAAAGATGGAGTGGGCTGGGTGTTTATCCTGCATTCAAAGATGAGGGGCACTATGGAAAGAAAAGGGGGAGACTTGGCAGGTAAGAAGGGGTGACTTCATCTTCACTCTGAGAGTAAAGGTGAAATTTTCAGGTAAAGAGGAGGACATGTTCAGTGCCAAACCTATATCATGGGAAGCAATTCTGCTTTCAAATTGCATTCTTCTAGGTCATAAAAGGGGGAGTAGTTGTAACACTGTAATCTCCATCAAAAGGGGAGGTTTCATGCTCCTGGACCCACCTAAGAAAGGGTGGAGCTGAGTGGAGAGAAGCAGGAGTGGACAGAGAATAAGATTAGGAAAGAAGACTTAGAGGACCATGTGGGGGAAAAGACATGGAGTCGCTCTTGTTTCTTGGCTTTGAACTTGTGCCAGGGACTTGGGGACATGGAAGAGACATGGGTGACAGACCTGCAGGGAGGCTGACAGTGGCAGCCTTCATCTTGGGTTTTGACTTTGCTCTTTTCCAGACTTTCCTGGCCCCTTCTGCCCCATTTCCTATTGTTCTCAGCCAGGAGATGCCTTAGACTTGTGGCAAGGTTTTGGGCCTTTGGGCACGGCTTTGGGCCAACCCTGTTTGGCTGGGCATTTACCCATGAGGGGATGGGTAACTTTAGGTATTTTATTGGGAAACCTTTATCCTTTCTTCTCTTCTCTATGAGCACTATCCTGTTAAAGTTCTTTCAGACTAAGAATTTGCTTTGGCTTTATGTAGCAAAAGGCTGGAACCATTTCTGCAACTTGAGGGACCCAGGGAATGCCTCATTTTCATGTTAACACAGTGATCGCTTCTGATTAGGAAAAAGGGCAAAAGCTAAAAATCTCCCAGGCCTTTGCTACTCTTTACTAAAAATAATCTGCTTTCTTTAAGTAATGGTAATAAACTTCCTAAAGCTTACAGGGGTCTCAATTGACCTTTAGTTTATATCAAAGTGACATTTATTGGAAGAGGCCTTCTGGGCATACAGAGAAAAGCTTATCTGACCCATTTAGGGAGACACACATCACAAGAGCAATATTTTAAACGTTAGTCTTTAAAGAAATGGCAATGGATGTGAATTCTCTTTAACAGTCTATGAAACTTAAAATTCTTTGTCCTTTTCACTTTTCATATCACATACATGGCAATAGAATCTGTCTTTCCCTTCACTTAAATGAAATGATCCCAAGTCCCCAAATCTAGTCTCTAGTCCGTAAGCTTTCTTTACCCCAAATACAGTCCAATTCATAGTTTGTCTTTTCTGCTGTGGTGGGGCCTAAACCAAGGACTGTGACATTGAGGGGCTGGACCCTGACAAGAAACAGGGACCCCAGAGAGACATAACAACAGAGAAAAATCAATTAACAAGAAAAAAAGCCCATGACACGATCACTTGTGAATCTGTTAGGATATTGGCCCGTCAAGAAACCACGATCACCACGGCTCACCCCCTAGACCCAAAACATGAGCATAACTATAAAAACCCTGAAGTTGTTTTCACCAGCAACAGCCCAGTCAGGACCCAAGAGAGCTGTTTTTGCTTTTCATCAGTCTTTGCATATATGTGAAGCTTTCTGGCTGCAGCCCTTAGTCTGTTTCTTTAACCCTTATGGCTTTGCAATGGAGAGCTGGCCTTTGTCGTTGAATAAACTTCCTTTGGCCTGCTTCTTGCTGATTGTGTGTGGTGTTTCAATTCTTTGTTCCACTGGCTGTGATTCCAGGTTCATCATATCACATCTGGCACATATTTGGGGCATCATTTGCAACCTCCAGGCTAATGCAATAACAAGACCCCTGTCTTAAACTGTAACTGAACCATTTAGTGTAACACACTGTACTGCATTCCTCAGCGACATGGCAAAGGCTTGCTTAATACTTAAGGCGATACTTTTGCTTCTTCTGAGGATGCTGATAATGTTGGTGCCTGAGGAATGCCTGGGGGTCATATTACATTGGTTAACACAGAAGGGAGCAGATATTCCAGGAAGTCATTGATAATCTCTGACTAACTGCTGGACCTGGGAAAGAAGAAACCCTTTTAATGCCAGCAAGTCTTTGCATTCTTTCCTCATCACTTGGGGAGGTTTTTTTTTTTTTTTTTTTTTTAAGAATACTGACTGCCATTCTCTTGACTTGGTGCCACAGGGTTAATAAAAAGGGCTTCGTTTGTAAAATCACATAGTGATTTCTGAGCAGTGGAAGACACGACCTGGTTAGATCAGAAGCACTGTTGCTAATGTAGATCATCTCCATCCATGGTTTATCAGCTCTTACCTTGCTATTTCAACAGTTCTACACAATCAAAGGCCCCAGAATGAGCAGGCAGAGTGTGGCAGTTATAAATACTCTAGTTCACTCTGCCTTCTCCATCCTCCACCACCTACAACTGCTTTCATTTTATTGTCACATGTTAAATATGAATTAGAGTCAGAGGAGCCAATTTGTGAGTTTCCTTTGCTGAAAATATTAGGAAAGAAGATTCCTCAGCCCATCTTAAAGTTCAGGCTGGCTGGAAAGCACGTAACTTCCTCTGAAACTACCACGATAATTCACATTTAAAAGGTTCCATTGCAGTTTTGCAAGACCTTATATACTGCCAGATCCCAATATATTATAGGAAAAGACCTACCTTTACTTACACTTCCAGATGTTAGTTGAAGTGGAACAGAATATGTCACTTGAAAATATGACCCTTTAGCATAAGGTTTATCTTGCGCTGCCTACTTTTAGAAACAGCAGACACAGGAGAAGCTCTGAAAAACTACCAAATGTTACCCTTTTAAAAAAGATGAGAGAAGGCCAGAGGGTCCCCAGGCTGGACAAGTACAAATCTATAGAATGATAGGAAGAGCCATTACAAAGATAAAGTGGGCAGAAAAATACCCAAGTTAGAGGGACCCCAGACTGGGAGAGTATAAATCTCTAGAATAATAGAAGGAAATGCAGCTACAAGATGAAATGGGTAGAAAAACTCCAGCTTGTGCAAATCCATGGGAAATGAGGGGGGAGCTGGGAGGATGTGGGGAGAAATAGCTCCATAAAAAAAAAAAAAAAACACTTCTACTGCAAAAACAATGTATGTTAAAAACAATGTATAAGCAAAAAAAAAAAATTAAAAAGTCTAAACTCTTTTAACACCCTTACAGGCACTATAAGTACCCCTAGACTTGAACTCACAGGTAGCAGCCCTCTTTCTGGCCCCTTGCCTGTGCAGGGAGCTGTTCTATCACTGAATCAAACCCCATCTCCACAAGGAGCTCTCCTATTCCTTGAATAAACTTTCTAAATTTATGCCCAGTGGTCTATGTCCTTAATTTTTTGGCATGAGAGAAAACTGGGTTGAAATTTTCTCTGTCCAGGTGGTCTAGTGGTTAGGGTTTGGGGTCCCCCACAGCTGTTGGAAGCTTTCAATGCCTGGAACCCACTCCAACAAAGTGCAATGGAGACACCCTCTTGGTAAGGATGTCACCTTCTCTGTACCTGGAGAAGGGAGAACACATTACTAGAAATTCATCAATAGAGAAAGTAGGGATTCTGATATGAGTCCCATAAACAAGCCATATCCTTATCTATGGGTGCCTGATAACCACCCATAAGTGCCTCCCTGAAGCCATTTCATCCTTAGCTGGCAATATTATTTTAGGTGGTAGCTCAGGGCATTTTGGAGAGTTACTTAGTTTTCCTGGGTCTCTCCCATGTACACAGGACATCTACATCTTATTGAACATCTGTTCATTTTTCCTTCTGTTATTTTTGTATTATGGGATAGCGGAATATGGACTCAAGTGAGAGAATGAACTCCAAAAATTATCAAGAAGCCTGGGTGTAATGTGTAGTGGTGAATGTAGAGAAAAATCTCCTGTAACAGAGTGATTGGGTAACAGCATACACAACAGCAATTTCGACACACTTGTTACGTGATATTTATATGTATTCCTCATAAAAATTCTACTTCAACAGAGAGCTTACTATGCATCTTTTCTTGTCTAAGTACTCTGGCCAGTACTTACTAACAAACTAAACTTAATTGGAGGGGGGTTAAACATTTTATACTGAGAATGAAATAACATTCTCACTGATAGTTTTTTTCTTCAGGCAGTTTAAGGATAATGTAGAAAGTCTGGGGAGAAAATCCTGTAGTGTTGACTGAATCACTGACTCCTACAAAAGCCTTAATATTAACAGCTAAATTTTATTTGTGAGGAATTACACTTGAAATCCAGAGTAATTTGCAATTCCCTGAACTTCAGCATTCCAAAGGCCATCACTATGGACAACGAGTGTGACTTTCATTAACAGTCTAGACATGGGACCCTACTTGGTGGCGAAATGGGGTAGGACGCAGCACTGCAAGCTAGCGACAACCACTTCAGTGCAAGTTCGATCCCCTGCCCTGGAGGTGACCCACAGGGTGTGGCAGACCTCTCCCAACCCACTCGCTGCTCCCCTCAGCAGTGTACTTTGTCAGTCTGCCTGCTCTGCTCCCCAATTTGACTATGGTGAATCCACTCACCACCCCTGCACCTCTGGCCTGTATCCCAGTTCTGTATGCATAAATAAATAAACCTTGAACAAAAACCAATCTAGACACAGTTGACTTCAACCCTATAGATATCAGTATTCCACCAAATACTTTGGCAAATTCCTAGCAGAGAGAAAGTATTTCTTATGGATAATCATCTGTCTGATTGCCTACCTTCAGAATTGTTTCTTTATATTGACCTTAGTGTGTACTTAATATGAAATTCTTTTTTTGCCAAAAGCAAATGTATAATTAAATTTAACTTACTGTTGTTCAATACTTCTAGCTTCCCATAATAAAGTCATATATTTGTAAACAATAAGCATTTTACTTCTTTTCCAGTTTGGGTATTTTTTCTTGAGTATTTTGTGAGTCTTCTTTTAAAAACTGTATATATTTCTACTTAAATACATATTCACACATGTAAACATATCCTATATATATACATATAAACATACAACTGAATATCTATATTTAGATAGTCTACACAAAACTATCATCTATGCATCTTTAAGAATTTCTTCAGTGACTGAGGCTTATAGGAAAATTGAAGAATTTTTCTGTTAAAAATATAATAAAAGTTGATTTTTGCCTGTTTGTGTTAGAAATTTCTTGTAGTCATGAACTTTGCTACATTTTTTAGTAGTATTTCTTTCATAAATCTAGCATAGTTTAAAATTCCCCTTTTTTTGGGCCCTCCCTGGTGGCGCAGTGGGTTAAAGCACAACACTAGGAAGCTAAAGCCACTTCAGCATTAGTTCAAACCCCGCCCACTCCAGAGGTGATCACATGGCTTGGCAGACCTCTCCTGACCTGCCTGCTGCTCCCCTCAACAGTGTACCTCGTCGATCTGCCTGTTCTGCTCCCCACTCTGTCTCTGGTGAGTCCTCTCACCAGCACTGCACCTCTGGCCTGTAACCCAGTTCTGTATGCACAAATAAATAAATCTTTAAAAAAAAATTCTCTTTTTTCCAGTCTCCCTAATGATGAAATTGCAGTGTGAAGCAGGAGATTAGATAATACTATATAAGTTAAATGTTACTGTCATAAAACAGATTTGAGTATACAACTAACTACATCCAAGGGAGCCTCGAGTAATGTTATCAGAAGGGTGCATCTGCAATATTGCCAGAGTTAAAAGGTGAATATAGGGCTTTATAAAAGAAACAGGTTTCTGAAGGATTAAAGAGGCATACTTTCAACATTTTAACACAGGAAGAAGCAGAGGAATCCAAGTGGTAGATTGGTGGGGTGTAAATGGAGGCAAGAACCCAATGCTGAGCTAGAATCCTATTTATACAGATAGTGACAGGAGGCTCCATGGAAACATCTAGAACAGAGAAAAGATGGTGACCAATAGTGTTAACTTGAACTAGAAGCAAGGGAAGCGAAAAGAAAAAAAATGATTGGGACAGACCCTGAACCAGCAGAACTCTCTTGTTTTAACAGCTGCAGGTACTTAATGGGTGAGGAAAAGGAAAGGCCAGACACATTAGACAAATGGTATTTGGGATGGCAGGTTGTGGGCGCCAGCCTCATATCAGTGGTGACAGCATGGGGTCACCAGGAAATGTGCACTATTCCAGGATATGTCATCGTGGCACCAGAGACCACGGGTGAACTTGGATTCTGTGTCAGAAGTTCTTGAGAAAGTGCAGGATCTCTTCATTCTCAGTGTCCTCCTGATGCCTGAACTGGCTGCATGGAATGCTGAGCACGCCAGGCACTGGGGCCCTAAGTTCTGCCGTATCTCACTGGGTGGCATCCCTGACACTATGCTTCATTGTGAGTGACCCTGTCTGTGCACGGTGCGGTGTTTGGCAGGGAGCATTGGCTCCCAGGGTCCCCCTGGCTGGGGTCACGCAGAAAGGGTATACATGGCACTTGGGGTCACATCGATGGGGCCATCCATTGGCCCCTGTGCCCTGAATGGCCCATGTGGTGTGTGGCTTAGAGAAGAAAGAGTAGAGATTTGGAACAAACCCACTGCTTTCCTGAATTCAGCAAACATGGTTATTATAACTGTTACCTTCAGCTTCTCTTGTGATACATTTGGCAGTTCAGCTGAACTGAGAGTTCTCTTGGGGCTTGTTTATTCTAACATTTGTGATGAGTTCTTCTGTCTCATCAGTTTTAGTTTTATGGGTAGGAGAGTTTCCTTCTTTTAGCTTGATAAATGCACTTTTTTGCCTCCAACAAGAAGCTGAGCATAATCCTTGATTTTTTATCCAGAATTTCTGGTGTTTATTATTTCATAGGCTAATGCCTTTGCACCCAATCCAATGGCTGGGGTGGATGCTGGTAAGTGGTACTACATAAGAAGGAAGTAGGACAGCTGGGTACTGAAAGGATGCCTCCAGTGAGCATCAGAGGTCCAAGGTCCCCATAGTGCTGTGGGTACCAGAGTTATGTGATGGGGATCCACAGTGATATTTTTTCCTAGGCTATAAGAAAAATCTTGGGAAGCCCTCCCTGGTGGCTTAATGGGTTAAAGCACAGCACTATGAAGTTCTCTGCAGTCACTGTAACACGAGTTCAATTCCCCGCCAGAGAGCTGACCCACATGGCAC
>NW_004567128.1:19603393-19604036 GCF_000260355.1 Condylura cristata | reverse complement strand
TATATGACTTACAGGTAAAGGATCACTCACCCCCTTCAGGTGTTGTTACCAAGTCACACCCACCACTAAGACACCCCTAGTCCTGCACCACAGTCCAGTGTGCCCATCCCCATGTTTATTCCTACAACTCCCAGCCCCCTGATAGCCTTAATTATACAGTCAAATATCTATGGTTTGTTACTGGCTTGACTTTCTCTGATGCTTTCTTTTGAAGTCACCCTGTCTTGGCATTTTGTTATGGCATGCTTAGCCGACTAATAAGCTCCCTGTGAAAGAAAAGATATGACTCTTACTTTGCACCAAGTACAGTTTAAAAATCTTTAGCATATACCCAAGTTCTCCACCTGGGAATATCCACACAGATCTTTCCATCAGCTGTGATATCGTCCCCCACATGCATTGTTTTTAATGCCTAATTGTAGATTATCTCAATAAGCCCAGAGGGACTTCAGACTTGGAAAAAGCAGCCTTGCATCCTTCAGGAAAATGGACAAGAAGAGTCTGGGGTGAACTGCAAGACTCCTATAAGTTATTTAAAAAGAGTTAACTATTGGCCCTCCCTGGTGGCGCAGCGGGTTAAAGCACTACACTGAGAAGCTAAAGCCACTTCCGCATGAGTTCGATTCCCGCCTGCCCCGGAGGT
>NW_004567128.1:19530118-19598963 GCF_000260355.1 Condylura cristata | reverse complement strand
GGTTCCTTTTTGGGTGATGAAAATGCTCCTGAATTACTTAGTATGATGTTCGTACAAGATTGTGAATATAATAAAAATGTTCTGTATACTAAATTTGAACATTTTTAAATGGCTAAAATGGTGAATTTGAAGTATGTGAATTTTATCTCAATTAAAAACACATAATTGCTAAGATGACAAATATATATATATATATATACTATTCAGCAGATAACCCCTATGGGAAAAAAAAAGGAATAAGATTGGCTAATAAACCTGCCAAGTGAGTATGAAAAATTCACTGTGTTCTACAAATCTAAGAAGAAAAAGGGTGTTTAAAATTATTCATTACACAGATACTCAGGAAAAAATAAATTAAAGGCATCTCATTTTATGAGAATTTAATAAAATTTATATGCTGTCCTCTACTACCTTTCCTGTGAGGCAAGTTTAAATATAGATCAGTGTGAAAAGTAGCAGCTTCTTTCTTTCCATTAACATTTCTTTCCGCCACAATCATCTCATATACCTCGTGCTTCAGCTTGTGACATCAGACTCATTTCAATTCAGAGTCAGGGCTCTTCTGATGAAAGATGAGACAAGCTTATACACAGAATGGTGTCTACGTTCACACAAGATGCCCGTGGCACAGACATGTGCTGCATGTGGATATACCCCACTTACTATTTTAATAACCTGAATTAATCCACTAAAAGGATGTATGTTTGTTAAATGCATGGATGATGCAGAAATGGAAAGCCAGCTAAAATGACAGATGGCAGAACCAAGTGTCAAGATCATCTGGATAAATGGATTAATGGGCTAAAAATAGAAAAGTGACATATTCATGGCTTGTAAAGATACATGTGGAATTTCTCTACTGATGATTAAAAAGGAATCTGTTGCACATATGGATGGTCTGGGAAAACATAGTTAAGTAGTCACTGTATTAAAATTAAAACAGTAACAGTGGCAGCAGTAAGCAACTAAAGAAGCTGCAATTTCACTTGATTTCTAGTTCACTATGAGGCCCTGATCACATACCTACAGCCAGGAACTCAGTTTTGGAAAATTGGAGGCTGCATAGTGCAGTTGCCTTTGGCTGGTGAAATACATTCTAGAAATGCTCAAGTAGAAGTTCTCACATTCCTTTTGATGTATGCATTACACAGACCTTGTGTCAGGGGAAACCAGGATCACTGAATACAATAATATAAGGAATTAGTATAAGAATATTTGATTACAATTCTTTTTCATAACTTTCTCACTTATAAAAATGGCTCAATCCATTTATCAAAAATTAAGACTAGTAAGATCCAGCTTCTGGCATTTATATAGGAATAAATTTGATAGAGAGGGCAAAATTGCATTAAATTCAAAAGTATTATGCAATGCTATTTTAAAATTATATCTTCCCATAGATTCATCCTTAGTTGGGGAATAAATATGTTAGCACTCTAAGGAAAAAAGGGTTTTGGAAATCTCCAATTTTGGGGTATATGAGTTGACAAAGGTAACTTGTACATTTCCTTCAAATGTTATGATCAAGCAATTCCATTTCTATTAATCTTTCCTACTGAAATACTTAAACATTTACAAAGATACATAGAATGGATAGGTACTACATTTTTTTTTTTTGTAACAGCAAGATATAAGGGGGAAAAGCTTAAAGGGCATTGGTAAGTAAACAGTTAAGAATTATTTATGGGCCTCCCTGGTGTCAAAAGGTTAAAATTTCATCAACACTATTAAGCTATCAGCAACCAGTGCAGCATGAGTTTGGTCCCTGGCCAGGGAGGTGACCCTATGGGGCAGCAGACCGCTCCTATCTCACCCACTGCAGTGTGTTTCAGAAGATCTGCCTGTTCTGCTCCCCTCTCTGTCTCGGGTGAATCCCCTTACCTCCTGCACCTCTGATCTACACCAAGTTCTTTTTTCCTAACATTTATTTACTTATGCATACAAGATCTGGGGTACAAGCCAGAGGTGTGGAAGGAGAGAGTATTCACCAGAGACAGAGAGGGAAGCAGAAAAGATTTACTGAAATACACTGCTGAGAGGTGCAGCGGGCAGGTCAGGAGAGGTCTGCCATACCAGGTGGGTCACCTCCAGGGCAGGGGATCAAACTCGCACTGTAGTGGCTATGGAGAGCTTCATATTGCTGTGCTTTAACCTGTTGTGCCACCATGGAGGGCCCCACCGAGTTCTTGTATGCAAAAATAAGTATTTTTTTTTAATAAGAAAGAGACTTATTTAGTGAACCATGGTATGCCAATACTGTGGAATATTGTCTTAGTTACCTGTGGCTTCTATACCAAATACTGCAGTATGGGGGTTCATGTCTCATCGTTCCAGAAAGATCAAGATCAAGATGCCTGCAGATTAGTTATGGCACTCTTCATAGCTTCCATATGGCTGCCTTGTTTTTGTGTTCTCACATGGAGGAGAGAGGATGTTCTGGTGTCTCTTTCTCTTCTTATAATCTTTTTTTATAAAGATGCTAATCCTACTTCAAGGCATTTATCTAAAGATTATATACACTAATCCTACAGACTTAGTATACTCAGGACTAGGCACCGACCATCCATGGAGACATACAGGGAAAAAATAATGGAGCATACCCTTGAAGTCTGTACCCTAGATTTCCCAAGACCGAAGCATCAAAGTGCATATAAAATATGCTTCTCTGTCTTTATGGAAAGTGGCACTTAATTGGAACTGGATAAATAATATGACAAATAGATGTATCAAACTGGAAAGTGAACTACAGATAAACATTTTTAAACACATAAATTATGTGAACTACAAAATGTGCATGTGTTCTTTCTTGGGATGTTTTTAAAAATCTGACATATTTTAGATCAGGGTCAACAAACTTTCTGTAAAGGCCCGGATAAGTAAACTGATGCATGTACAGATACGTACTCTGCTCTTATACTATAGCTCAAAAGCAACCATAGACCACACATACACGAATGGGCTTTTGTTCCAATTAAGTTTTGCTTATGGACAATAAAACTAGAATTTCCTATAATTTTCTCATGTCACAGCTATTATTCTCCCTTTTAGCTTTTTTCAACTATATAAGCATATAAAAACCATTGCTAGCTCATGCACTGGACAAAAACTGATATCAAAAACAGGCTGTGGGCCCACCCTGGTGGTGCAGCCGGGTAAAGCACAGCACTATGAAGCTAAAGCCACTTCAGCATGAGTTCGATCCCTGGTCCTGGAGGTGACCCACATGGCACGGCGGACCTCTCCTGACCTGCCCGCAGCTCCCCTCAGG
Source organism: Condylura cristata (assembly GCF_000260355.1). Classification (NCBI taxonomy): domain Eukaryota; kingdom Metazoa; phylum Chordata; class Mammalia; order Eulipotyphla; family Talpidae; genus Condylura; species Condylura cristata. The sequence continues at coordinate 19,595,695 of NW_004567128.1, read as the reverse complement.
AGTGTACTCTGTCCTTCTGCCTGTTCTGCTCTCCACTCTGTCTCTGGTGAATCCTCTCGCTGCCTCTGCACCTCAACCTGTACCCCAGCTCTGCATGCATAAATAATCATAAAAAAAAAAACACGGGCTGAAATTAACCCCTAGAAGATAGTTTGCTCAACTTTGCTTTAGAGGTCAGGATTCATAAGACGAAACAGAACTATTACCTAAAACATGAAAATAGATTGGAGGAACATCTGCATATATTTCACCCATACTACCCAATATACACTGAAGTGCTGAAACAAAGACTTTGTACTTTCTGCTTCCTCTGTATCTGTGTTTCATCCATCCTCTGCCACCTGTTCAGCACTAGATGGCACCAACAACTAATAATGTGCTTACTGTCTTTTGAAGCTAATACTTCTACATATAGAAAATGTTTCTTATTTCCTTACGAGCGGGAAAACATGATCAATATCTGTTATTACCAGAATGACAAATAAATGCTTTCATGTCAGCCCCCAAAATGAAGCTTACCTATAAACCCTACCAAAATAAATATTTTTTGTACAATAGATTACAATAAAGCACTTGGCCAACGGAAGATATACTGTTAGGAGCTACTGAAAATCAATCTGGCACATTGAAATAGTTCCTAAGTAGCTAATTCTAAATAATATTTTTTAATATTTGTAGACATGAAATAAATCTGTTAATTCAAAAATTACAGCTAACTTCAGAGTGTTTGTATTTATGGTGAAATAACTGCTATTTCTGAAACCCAAAGAAATGGCATATTAATACATCTTCAGGGAAGTAGAATCAATCCTACAGGTCACTGCCTGACTTTGTGGGTTAAAATTGCTTTCAAAATCTTATTATTAGCCCTGCTGCATTGGAGGCTTCTAAATCTATTAGGGTAGAGGCAGAGTTGCATTTCTTATAATGGCTTACTGGCTTTCAAAATCCATAGTTATACCTCCAGCCCAATCTGAGTGGACTTGATTTTTCGAAATTGAAAGCGATTGAGTTTATTGTCAGTAACTGGCAACAAGACAAACTTTAAACATTTACAACCTAGAGAAATATATTTGAATCGTATGTGATAAATAAACCACTGGCACACTTAAAAACAAAATGCTTTGCAAATAGACAATTTTATCTCTGATTGGCTCATTTTGCCTCTTTGCCACCTCCTTAATTTCGATCTCCCTCAAGCTGAAAAAGAGTGGATGAGAAAATCCAATTCTGTCATTTTATTTTACTGCCAAAGCCATGCTCTAATTTCTTTTCCACATGCTGTTTTCCAAATGTCATGAGATTAAAAGGTTGTTTGCTTTTATTCAACTTTAAGTGGTTCTGTATATATGAGAAATAAATTGCATTATGTGTGTGCATACCTGGTGCATCTCCTAGAGAAAGAATATTAAAATAGTTCATCAATCAACATGTTTAAGATCTAATAAAGATGTTTTTAATGTGGTACAACACCCTGCAATGGGGTTGAGCAAGGCATATGTAGCTGTCTTTGTTTCTTCATCCCTTTACATTTCCAGGTGAAAAATGAGTTTTCCTCTGATCTGTATCTACTCATGTGTATATTAAACAATAAACGACATGATACAATTTATACATTCCAGGACTGAAAGAATGCTGTTATCAACACAAAACAAAGTCCATTTATTGTGATAATTATGCATCAACAGAGTAAGAAAGGTTATATGTTATCCTTGAAGTAACACCTCTAATGATTCCTGCTTTGTTTTGTATTGAAAATAATTTCATCGCTCCTTATCATTCTTTAACTAAACAATATTCCTTTAAATAAGACACCCAAACATATTATTTTGATTATGCAGGACGTTTTGTTCCACTAAGGAAGCTGTTTGTTCTCAGAGATTTTCAACTGACTTTCTGGGAGGAATACATTAAAAACAAAACCAAAGAAGGATGTCAGGACTTTATATGGCACTTCTTAAAGTTTACTTATATTCCTTAATGCGAATTCACTTTTCTTTCATTCGCTGTACATGTATAATTGTCTTTTCCTTATTGAACATCTTGCTAATTTATCTTCTCCTAAAAAAATTTTCCATGCCAGCCACATTTCATATTTAATCCCCATATGCTTGCTCATACTATTATATTGGTTTTAGACTTATTTTTAAACTCTTAAATTATGAGCTGGTTTAAGGCAGTGTAGTAAACTCACTTTTTCCCCTGGACACAAGTCTACAACTACATATGGAATAATTTATAAGGACGGAGACCTGAAAACCAGTCAGAAAGAGATCCCATACCTAAAACTAAAAGGACAATACTTTGATAGGTTGGAAAACACACACACACACACACACACACAGAGAAATAACTTTACACAGAAGAAGATACTCCACTCCATCCTGAGTGTGAAGACTGGCATCCCCTGGTTCTACAGGGGATGAATCTCCCCTGGGGGTTGGGAAGGGTGGTGCTCTCAGTTGGGCACGTGAACCATTTAATTCTGCACAGCAGAGACAAGCCTCTAGATCCTGACATTGAGGGCTGGCAGGAAAAAGAGCCAGAAACATCTAAAACTACAGCGAGTGGATAACTCAGGCTTAAGGCACCTGCACATACCCACACCTGGGACTCAGCCCAATAACACTCATCCAAGTCACAATTGAAAACCCATTTACCACTCTCATAGCATATACCTGAGAGGGAGGAAACTTGGGGAAATCCCCATGTTAGAAATATTGGCAGAAGCCAACTTGGTAACTTCACGCAATTTTGCTAATTCTAGTGTCCATTCACAGCATCTTATAATCCTCCCCACAATGCACTAAATACTTGGGGTGAGCTCTAAGAGCCCCACCTACACCTGTGAGGGCACTTGCCAGCACTGAGAACAGCAGTGGGTTGATGCCATACCCTAAGGTTGACCACGTGAGGCTAGGGTGGGCTGGCAGCTCCCCCCACCCACTGGACAGCATCAGCACACCACAGATGGCATGGGTTATAGTAATGTCCACTCAGGACAACACAGTTACATGCTTAACTGTGTGGTAGTCAGGCAGGGCTCGCAGTCCCACATATTTGTGTCATACCTACATAGCAGGAGGGTGTGTGCCACACACACAGGAGAGCACCTGAGCACATAGGGGATTTTGTGCTCCTGGACTTCAGAGGAGAACACTTGCAGAAGAGCATTCTGGCCTACAATGCCAGGAGAGGGAGTAGTGCTGGCTAATGTGCAGAAGCAATCATAGAGTTCAAAGAACATCTTTACCACCATTACTTTGAACTATTTGTCAGGTAGTTTCAAATAAAAGATATCAGCGTTCTAAACAAGAACTTAAACAGATTCATATGAAGACACATTCTTGTTTTTTTTTTTTTTAAGACATATTCTTATTTAAATTGTAAGTTACAGGTAAGGATGGTCTTAAAAGCACCAAGTTACATACAAGAGAAATCCTATAAAAGACCTCAACAAACACTTTAGAGGCCAGGAGAGAGTGGCAGGACATTTTCATAGTGCTGAAAAGAAAAGTAAGTTACAACCAAGAATTCTTTATTTGGAAAGTTTGTCATGTGGGATCTAAAGAGAAGTTAAGAGCTTCCCAAATAGGGCTCTCCCTGGTGGCACAACAGGTTAAAGCACAGCACTGTGAAGTTGTCTGAAGCCACTGCAGCATGAGTTGGTCCCGGCCAAGGAGGTGACCCACATGGCGCGGCAGACCTCCCCTGACCCACCTGCTGCTCCCCTCAGCAGTGTATTTCAGTCAATCAGCCTATTCTCCCCACTCTGTCTCTGGTGAATCCTCTTACCCCTCACCTCTGACCTGTACACCAGTTCTGTATGCATAAACACATAAATATTTAAAAAAATAAAAAGAGCTTTGCAGCAATATGGATGGAGCTGGAAGGGATCATGCTCAGTGAAATAAGACAGAAAGAAAAAGAAAAATACCAGATGGTTTCACTTATAGCAGGAGTATAAAGGATGGAGGGGGGGCGGATAATAATAATAATGAACAGCTATATACCAGAGACATTTTCTGGGGGTGGAGTGGGGAATGGGATCAAAAATGGGGGAGGGAAGTGCACTAGACTATGGTGATGGCACACAGGTGATTTGGTGATGGGAAGCCCACAGGGATTACAACTGAGATGGAAAAAAGCACAAAATGGTGTAAAAATAAATTATTATTAAAAATAAATAAATAAAAAGACCTCCCCAAACAAGCAAAAGCTGAAGGATTTCATCATTTAGCCAGTTAAAGGGACTTCCTTAAACCGAAAAGAAAAATGGCACTAACAGCAAGAAAACACCTGAAGGAAAAAAAATCACTGAAAAGGTAATTAAAGTAGGAGCACAATCATTTATAAAGCAAGCACGAAGAGTAGAAGACAAAAGAAATAAAATTAACTGAAGTATAATAATTAGTCATTCATTTACTATAAAAATAAAGTGAAACATCAAAAACAAAATGTGGGGCAGTGGGTGATAAAAATATAAAGTTCTGGAATCTGTTCAAAGTCAGTGAGCTATCAACCTAAAACAGAACACAAACATATTTGGTGTCTTAAGTGAAATAAATCAGGGAAAGACAAATACTGTATGATCTCATTAACACGTGGAATCTCAAAATATGAACAATAGAAACAGGATAGATTGATTTATGGTGCCAAAGATGGGGTGGAAGTGAGGATCTGTGTGAAGGTGGTCACAAAGCACAAACTTCCAAGTGCAGGGGATGTAATGTGCAGAATGGTGACTACAGTTAGCAATACTGTATTATATATATGAAAGCTGCTGAAAGTCTCATCACAGGACCTTCCTGGTGGCGCAACAGGTTAGGACATCACACTGCAAGCTACAGAAGCCGCTTCAGTTCGAGTTCAATCCCCAACCCCGGAGCTGACCCACATGGAGTGGCAGACCTCTCCTGACCTGCCCGCTGCTCCCCTCAGCAGTGCACTTCGTCGATCTGCCTGTTCTGCTTCCTGCTCTGTCTCTCTGGTGAATCCTCTCACCTCCGCAGTACCTCTGGCCTGTACCCCAGTTCTGTATGCATAAATAAATATTTAAAAAATAATAACATGCAGTTTATCATCCATTTAAAAAAAGTCTCATCACAAGAAAAAAATGTAAATAGGTGAGTTATTGGGTGTTAACTAAATTCACTGGTAATCATTTACAATATATAAACATAAGGAATCCTTATGTAGTAATGATTCAATGATTCATTAGTACTTGAACTAATACAAAACTATGTGTCAAATGTGACTCAAAACTGAAATAAAAAAGAATTATCCAATGGGTGCAATATATAGAACTAGATGTTAAAGCTTAAAAAAAATCACTAAAATATTAAAACTTTAAATATGAAATAACCTTAAACTATTTTCCATTTTTTGTTACTGTCATTACTTATTTCCAGTCACTCTCATTAACAAACAATAGTTGACAGATTGTCCTGCTGCATTTTGCTTGTCAAATATTGATGTATCAATTCTTTTTATTTCTATATTGCTAATGATCTAAATTATTAATGTCTTCTATTTTGTGTGCTTTTCTTCCTTATTTTTTTTTGTTTGAGTTGAAATATTAATTCATTACTTTCAAACTTTGTAGTTTCTGAGTAAATATAGTTATCATGCACCTCCTATGCTAGAGTTGAAATACAGTGACTTATTTTTCTTTAAAAAATTTGGCTACTTCCATGGGCCCTCCCTGGTGGCGCAGCGGGTTAAAGCACAGCACAAAGAAGCTTAAGCCACTTCCACATGAGTTCGATCCCCGCCTGCCCCGGAGGAGATCCACATGGCACGGCAGATCTCTCCTGACCCGCCCGCTGCTCCCCTCAGCAGTGTACTTCGTCGATCTGCCTGTTCTGCTCCCCATTCTGTCTCTGGTGAATCCTCTCACCCTCCGCATCTCTGGCCTGTACCCCAGTTCTGTACGAATAAATAAATCTTTTAAAAAAATTTGGCTACTTCCACTTTGAATTCCAATTTGTTTACCTACAAATCATTGAAATGTACACCTAATTTTTGAGATAATTGTATTAGTGTTTTTATCATGATTGTTCCAACTTTATTTGACTATATTTTGTTTTGTGATTACGTGTGTGGTAGTTTTAGGAGATTTGACATTTTGTGGCAATTTTGAAATTTAAGTTTTTACAATACTATATGAATGCTTGAAAATAAATTTTATTTCCCTTATTTTAGGTACATATATAATAGATATATTACCCTAAGGCTTGTATTGGATTATTTGCATCTTTAGCTCAATTTTTTAACTTCTGGTTTCTAAAAGACATGTTACTTTCACTTTCTTTTGTAGTTCTTCCAATTTAACCCAATTAAGCTTAGAATGAAAGGTTCACTTATAACTGCCTCAGTCCATACAGAAGGCTCCAAATTCTGTATAAACTCAGCACAAATACAGTTACTATTTTCTGTAGGCATCTAGAGTGTTCCAGAAGTTGTTACTCCTTCCATCTCTACTTGGCTCAATTTAATTTAGAAATTCTGCTAGTCATCAATGTTTTGTCCTGAGATTCCCAATAACCTGAACTGCTTAGTCCTCAGAAATGCCAGCAATCTACTGTAGAGCATTTTCAGACTCAGATTCTGACTACCCATCCATATCTCAATCCTGTTTCATCCATGCCAAAATTCTAAAATATAGCTCATCTGTTAATTACTGTTCCATGTAGGAACAGCAGAACTATTTTCTCCATAGCTGTGTAGATGTTATCTATTCTTTAGGCTAATTAGAAAGGACTCCCTACTCTAAGTGGGGCCACCCTTGGCTAAAGAGGGGGGGAATGGGAAAGGTAATATTTAATGCACCTCACATAACATTTCAAATAGTCTTGATCCTATATGTGCCAGCCTTTTGGGCACCTGTGGCCCAGCCACTGTGGTGACTGCCATTTGGGATGGATTCTGACCAACTTCACAAAAACAGACCAATAGCAACTTTCCTCATGTCATACTACTGTAGGCCATCCTTCAGTAATTCTAAGACATGAAATGCTGCAGTGCCTGGTTACGTCCCATGCAAATACCATCCAAGCATAGTGGAGCAAATCTTTCAGTGGTGAGAAGACTGGAGAATGGGAAATGAGCCAGTGGGTAAATCTCCCATGCTACCTCTGGAAGGGCTTCCCTGAGATGCAGTTGTTCACATGGCATCTTGGAAGCTGACACCTCAAGATGGCTTGATACCAACCAGTAGTGTTTGACACTGAGACCTGGCCAATCTGATGTACTAACTTGTATAAATTTGTATTCACTTTTTTCCCATCTTTACCTCATCATGTCCCCTTCCACCACTCCTTAAGGTTGTGCTCCCTAGTGTAATAGCCCCCAGGCTTGTTGATACATGTAGCTTTTTGCAGAACCCACACTAACAAAGGGCTCAATTTTCCTCTCTACAGATTTTAGTTTATTTTATACACATATGCTTTCACTATGCGTTTTATACAAAATGATATGTCAGCTAATCTCCTACTGATATATCTAGCTTTGAACTGCACATTTTCACAAGGAAAATATAGATCACAAAATCGCTTGTGTTACATTTGCGTAGCTCCATGCACAACCTACTCACTGCCTTGAATTAGGCTCAAAGAGTGGAGAAACAAGTTCAACTCTTGTACACGAGTGCTTTGCAATCTAAATTCAGGTTCACAGGGTGGGAATGGCTCCAAAATCCTTTTCATCTCATTGGATTGTGTCTCTTCTGTTCAGAAAAAGTTTCTTGAGTTGAACCTGTTCAGTTCCACTTATGCATATAGAGAAGACACTTCTTTGACTTTAACTTCTCAAGAGGGTTGAGATCCCACCCATTTCTCAAGGGTTCAGACCATCTTTACACATTGAAAATGAGGTGTATACTGACAAAATTGAATGGGAGCACATCTAGAGCCCAGGTTGACAACCTACCCGCCCAATATGTAATAGAAAATCAGAAAACAAGCTGTTATCTGGTGGTCCTTTTTTTTCCTTTAACTTTCACCACTTAACCAACTCTTAGGAAACTAAATTGCTCCTGAACAGATGACCTCTAGTTCCTGCTATTCTTTAATATTCATTCCAGGATGAGCTCTTTTATTCTAAAATTTTTATATAGAATTATTGAGATATAATTGACAGTTGACAAGTAACATTGTAGAGCTTAGAGTATACAATGATTACCCAGTACACCTATACATCATAAAATACCTATATATTATAAAATGACTACGACAATAGGGTTAGTTAATACATCCATCACCTTACACATAATTACCATCTCTGCTTTGTGGATATTTAAGAGCCGCTTTCTTGGCAATTTTCAAGTACATAATACAGTTTTACTGATTAAAGTCACCATATTGTATATTAAAACCCTGGAACTTATATATCTTACCACTGAAAGTTTGTATACTTTGACCAATACCTCCCTGTTTCCCTAACCCCCTAACCCTCGGCAACCACAGTTCTACCCCCCACTTCTATAAGTATTATATTTTTAGATTCCATATGAAAGTGAGGTCATGCAATATTTGCCATGCTCTGTCAGACTTATTTCCCTTAGCATAATGCCTTCAAAGCTAATCCATGTGGCAAATGGAAGGATTTCATTTTTTTCACATGACTGAAACATTTTCCATTTTGTATATATGTTCTTATACATACACATGAACTATAAATAATGTGTATATAATATGTTGCACAATACAATGAATGTATTATATGGTTATTTTTCTATTTCTAAATGTAAGTATTTATTGCCATAAACTTCCCCCTTAGGATGGTTTTGCTACATCCAATATGTTTTGGCATTTATTTTTATTTTTATTTGTTTCAAGATATGTTTTTATTTTTCTTTTAATTTCTTATCTGCCCCACTCATTATTCAGGAGTAGACTGTAAATTTCCAAGTATTTGCCAAATTTCCATCTTTCCTCCTCTGTTTCCTAGAATGTTTCCAGGTTTCTAGCCAGGCCCCTGATCACTCAGTTAGCTGTCTCGTTGTTGGACTGCCCTGGGGTTCTGTAACCTTCTACTGGGATCCTCTAGTTCCAGCAAGACACTTTGTGGATGCATGTCAAATGTTGAGGGAGAGATGTGGACAGGGATTTCTAATTTGACCATCTTGCTGTGCTCAGGCTAAATTTTAATTTGTCACTGATTTTCCTTAGTTTTTACACTTCTGCTATCATTTATTTCCCCAATTAGGAAATTTTCTTTCTACCTTATCATAACTTCTTATAAATGTACTATCTTTGAATACTATTTCTTTCTATTCCCTTTACACTAGATGTTTAAAATTCAAAAGACAAAATGTGATTATGTATAGGCTTCCCTTTCTCCATTTCTTTTGAGTCATGCACAATGACTCTTGGGCTGAAGAGGTGACAAAAAGCAGAAAGAGACCGCCATAAGAGGGTACAATTTTTAGTTCTCTCTAAATATTATCCTGCCATATTCCTGGTACTGAGTACAATGTTTCTTTTTCCAGACATCTCTTCCCCTTCACTCCTTCCTTCTATCACAGCCTACAAAATCAGGCAATTTCAAGAATGAAAACACTTTATCAAGAAGAAGAAACTGTACCACTCCATCACTGAGTAGAAAATATTATAAAATGGTAAAACAGAACTTACAATAATTTAAAACTGTTTAGCATGCAGTTTGCATCAATGCTTTTGCAAAGATTTTTGGAGATTGATGATGACCCTGGAGAATTTGAACTGATATCCATGAGGAAAAAACAAGAAGCAGTAACTTTTAATTGTACATTTAATTGAACTTGAAAGAAAATGAGTTTTCTATTTGGTGCTGAGTATAATTACAAAAACATTAATGTATTATTGTCCAAACAAGCTACCTACACTATTTTACTATATTATTAGAATCACAAAACATCTGCACTCCAAATTTCTGTTGACAGTGCTAAGACAATCTCCATCCTGCTAAGAGCAAAAGGAGTGAAAAGTAGTTGGGAAAAAATAAAGCATACTTTCCATCAGTATATTTAGTAATTCATTTTCATACACTACTTTGCAATTGTCAGATTAATGGTTGAGATATAAAATGTATAATTTAAGTTGGCTTACTGAAATTACACAGTTTATTGCTGTCATTATTGAAAGCGATGATACTTAAGTCTCTACAACATATTCATAGTACAAGGTATTATGTTTTGAAATATTTATTACCTTTCGCATAATCCTATACAGAATTTTACAAAATAAACTATTATTGGTAAAGAGCAAATCAATTATTTAATTATGCATACACAGATTGTTAATTTGTTAGGTTTAATGTAACAAAAATGAATTTTGTGTCTTTACAGACTAGTGAACTACTAAATTTTAGATTTTGAATTTTTCCAACCAAATATTTATAAAACACTCACTTTAAATTATTTATGCATTTATTGTATTTATATCACAGATTATATTTATATGAGATGTAATTCATATATCCTTAAATAAGAATGTAAGCACACTATACAAAATAAAATTCCAATGTGTGTAAATGTTACAAAGTGAGATGGTAACATATTATACATCTACTTTGTTAATGATAAAATGATGTTTATGTATAGTTTAGCTTACATGAAAAACATGAAACTATTTTCTACTTGAAAATAATTTTCCCATTTTTTAACTGATTGCATTATAGTATTAATCCTCATAAAGTAGCATAATTTTTACACATTCACATATGTGTTTCAGCTCACATTTAATTTGTAATGAAAAAAACATAGGTGCCAGAAAAAACAAGCTTTGATGTTCCCATCCTATGTATAAAGGCCTTGAGGTATTTAGATGTTGGAATTCTTCAACACAGTGTTTTGGCAAGCAGGCGAGAATTAAAGTCCCCTCTTCCAAACCCTTTTCATATGCTTAATAATTTACTACTCCTATTGTTCCTATAAATAATATTTCCTTCCCAGGCATGAAATTATAAAGGTCATGCATGCTTCTGGAAAAAATTCTATGCGCACTAAACAGCTGTTTTCTTTAACACTGGTATCAAAATTATATTTTCTAGGTCAGCAAAGTGATAAATAACTAAATGATGACAGTTATGTATCCTCCAAGAAGCATGTAGACTCACTGTGGAAATGTCCTTATATTTGCTGCTGCCACCCAGCTTTCCCCCCGCCCTTCATTTCCTCTACTGAGTTTAAATATAGATTCCCTGGCAAGGATGTTACAAGGTCCCTGACATTACATTTCCCTACAGAATATTTCTAGGGGAAAATACCACCTATCTGACTCGGTCTCCCAGTGTCTACACTTAAGTCACCGACATCTTGTCACATCAGGAAGTTTTCAACATGAATTTTCACTTCCAGTAGTGTTAAAGAAATGATTAACTCCATTTTTCCCCCAAGGGAACTGTCCCAAGGGTCCTTTCTGTTAACTTTTAGAGGGTTAAAGAGATAATAGGTATAAAAAGAAACACATTGGCTCACTGAAAGAATTCCAGTGAGGTCCCATATGTAAGGGGAAATAGGGAAAGTTTTATAAGTTCTGAGGTAAGAAATCACTATATAATATGAGAGAAAGCAAAGGTATTTTCCCAGACCCACCCCCCCCAACCCAAAGGGGGGGGGGGGGAAACTAGACCAGGCAGTCACTTGCCGTTATTTGCAGTGATTTTTAATAAAAACAGAGTTCTAAGGACACAAGAGAACTGTGAATTATTAGAACTACATCTTGGCTATTTATAAATTCACTTCCATTTAGAAACATGTTAGCTGCAGTGGAGCTTCTCTACGAACATCTGGCAATACTTAATGCCACAGCCACACCCCATTTGCCTCCATCACTGGCTGCATTTATAAAAACGATGTCCAGTTTACGAGAGGGGAGTCTTACTATACCGATCAGAAATCACTTCTCTGAATTCATTCTAAGTATATCCTGGGGAAAGTAATGTTGTAATGGCATAAGGTAACAGGACTCTTCTTCTTTTTTTTTTGTGAAGAGTAAATTCCCAGGAACATGAGCTCTTACAGTCTCAGACACTAGCAAGACAATGTTGACTAAAATTGGACAAATATATCGTTAGTCCACTTCTTTATATTTTCTCTTTATATTTTCATTTTATTTACTGACCTTCAATAATACATTTATTCTTTTTAGAAACAATTTCTATTTCATAATGAAATAATCATCAATAAATTTTGGACACATACATAATAGATAATTGGGACTTGATATGGTCATTAGATAACGAAGGCCCACACTTGGTGATTTTAGATCATGAATGCAACAGTTCATTGGACAGAGACATGTGGAAACAACTAGAAGCTTGGGAGATTATTTCCTGTAAAATATATCCTCTCTCTTGAAAGTCTTCCCTTAGTATCATTTCCTAATACTTAATTTTTCCCAACATGTCTTATACTCCTTTGACCCTTCCTCCCCATCTCTCAACTTCAGAAACCTCACTTCACTTACTAATATACAGTAGTTTATATAAGCATGTTGTGTTGTCAAATTGTCTACTATATAAATGTCCAGTATTTGCCTTGGTCATTTTAACTTGCCTTATTGTACATGATTCCCGTGAATGCCCTTCCACTTTGCTCTAAATGGCAAATCTTTCCTTGCAGCTGAAAAGTTTTTCACTGGGCAGGTATACCGCATCTTCTTGAATTAGTGTTCTTATCAGTAGGCACTTAAGTAGTTTCCATGTCCTAGCTATTATTTTAAAAATGCTATATAGTAAACATTGTATGATATACAATTTTTTGAATTGATGATTTCATCTCCTTTGATGCATATTCAAGAGTGGCTTGCTGGGTCATACAGTATCTCTAAATGTAGTTGCTTAAGGTAAATCCAATATTGCTTTTCAAGATGTGCGCACAAGTTTAAATTCCCACCAACAATGTAACAGAGTTCTGCTTTCTCTCCAGCACTTGCTGCTGGGGGTCTTTTCAATATAGGCCATTCTCACAGGTTTGAGATGCAATTTCATTGAGGTTGGGACTTGCATCTCCCTTATGAGAAGTGATGGTAAACATTTTTCCATGTAGCTATTGGCTTTTGGACATCCTCTTTAATGAATTGTCCATCAGGTCTGCACACTTATTAATTGGGTTGTTTATTGTTGAACTGTATAAATTTTGTTTTTATCCCAGATATCCCTGCTGTGTGTGTAATGTGTGGCTATATTCTACCCATCAGTAGGATGTCTTTTTGATCTACTTTTATTTTCCTTTGCTGTGTAAAAGCTTTTATATTTGGATCTCTTTAGGCCCCTTCGATGGGAACATCTGGTTCATTTCTTAGATTGAAGTGGTTCATAGCAATTTTTTTTTTGCCTGTGCCAAGGCCTATGCATCCCACTACTGGAGCAGGGGTGGCAAGGAGGAGGAGGTCCTGGGATTTGGGCTCCACGAAGCAGTGAACAGCATGTACTTACAGAGCAAGGAAAGAAGGACTATAAATAGTTCTACTGAATTAACCTCCCTCTAGACCAGACTGATCTCAGATCTTTGGATTCCGGATTCCCTCCCTCCCTCAACAGCCACCAAGTTAAACAAAGAAGATAAACAAAAGCAAAGACAGTGAGTTTCAATTGTAAAATACAAAAAAAAAAAAAAAAAGGCACCATCCATACCTAGGAGACAAGGAACATAAGACCACAAGATGGAAAATCTGAAAGAGAAGAACAGAAGCCCATAAAACCCACAAAAAGGACACAGAACTTGAGGATCCAACAGACAAAGGTTTTAGAATAACAGTTCTATGAAAGCTCAATGACATTCTATAAGGACAAGCAACCACAGAAAAGCAGGTACAGGCTCCCAGGAAATAGACTCAGGAATAAAATGAGTTCCTCACTAAAGAGATTGAACACGCATACATATATTTACACACACACACAACCAAGAGCTACTAAATGAAATGAAAACTGTGGAAAGTATATTTTAAAACGTTAAGCTAGTTTAAGAGAGAATTTCCTAAATAGCTACAAGTGGAAGAAAAGAAACAAGATTTAGGGTAAAAATGAAAAATGCTCTAAGAAATACGAGACTTCATTAGGAGCTTAAACATAAGGATAATGGGCCTGCAAGCCAGTGAAAATAGAGGGGGGGGGGGCAGACACTCGATTCAAGATAATAATTGCCGAGAACCTTCCAGCCTAAGGAAAGAACTGAAACTTGGAAGTGCAGAAACCTGGGGAAAAAAACACCCAAATATCTAAATGAAGGTGACCTGGACCCAAACACATGCTCTTTGGCTCAGGAGGCTGACCTCTACAGGTGATATCAACCAGCCCTTTCCTGGCTGGTTTAGGCAAAGCCATGCCTCAGACATCAGGGCCTCTCTGTCTCCTGTCCCTTGGGCCAGGATATTTACAGTGACAACGTTTTCCCCCAAGGACTCAGGTCCCTTTCGGATGGCACTCCCTCACTGCTGTCAGTTCCTTTAGGCTTCCCATAGCTGACTTTCCTCACCTCCTCAGGCAAGCTGCTCTTTGAGTCTCCTTGTTTCTACTTAACCACCCCTTATCCCTTCCCCTTAAGTCTGCCTTTCACTAAATCTCCACTAGTCCTTTCTGAATGGGGCATCTACTTCATGGCATCAAACTAACTGGTACATCTCCCCATGAGGCACGATGTTTAGCCCCTAATCAGTGCTTAATCAGTGCTTCTTGCTATTATTGTTTTTATATGGAAAATGTGGTAAATCTGCCTAAATTCAATCATCTCAATTTCAAGCTAGGGGCATTTGTATTTCATGGTATTTTGAGCACTGGAGAGCTTCTAGTAATTGTCTTTCCTCAATTTCAATTTTAAGAGTCCAATTGTGATGATTAGAGGGGACAGTATATGTGGATATATTTCCACAAGTTCAAAGCTTAGAACTGAAAAATAGTATAAGATTTTATCTACATCAACCCTAACAGATGTCAACATTTTTACATTGTAGAAGTTGTCAAAACCACTTCTGCTGAAACAATTCATCTAGTTGGCTGAAATCTAGAATTCTTTGTATCTTCACTTTGTTTTAGGGACCCATTCTCTGTTACTTGGCTTTGAGTTTTTGAGATCCATGTCTATATGCTTCTCTAGTTAATCATCATGATTTTCTTCTTACTGTTATTTATTCATGTACCCAAAGTTTACTGACAACATTGTGGTGTCCTTGAAAGAATAGACTATATACTTGCTGTTTTATTATCATCTATAATTCTTAGTACAGTATTTGACCCATGGCAGAAGAGTGATGGATATTTATTGAAATACTAACTGTAGGGTATCATATTGGGGGTAAGATTAAGTCTATATATTTCTGTGTGTGTGTGTGTGTGTGTGTCTATGACATGTTTCAGCAATGCTGAAAGATCATGTTATTCAATCATGAAGTACTAAATAGTGTGGTACAGAGATCACAAAAAGAATCCGCCACTAGAACCACAATAATTATATAGGCATTAAAGTATTCAAGGAAATAAAGTCAATTTTGAGCTATACCTTGGCATTTGTAGGAAATCTGGCTGAGAAAAGAGGTTTACACAGGGAATTATATGCAACTGGCTAAAGATAACGGTTCCAAGACAGCTAAATGTCATGAAAAACAAAAACGTGGAATCAAGCAATGATGAATAAAATGCTGGATATTTGACAGGATGTCAGACTGAAGAAAAAAGAGACAGAGGGAGGGAAGAAGAGAGAGACACACACACACATAGATGAGCAAATAAAGGTTGTTGGGGTTTGGAGAGTTCAAAGAATATGGGAAGTGGGGGCATAAGTGATTGGCAGCCACTGTACCTAGGGGTGGGGCACGGGAGACCTCAGCTGTGGCTGACTTCCCTTTTGATGGGAAGGTTCTAGAGCTGGGAGGCCAGAGAACACACAATGAATTACAAGTAATACAGCCTCTGCAGCATCTTTTTAATCCAAACGTCAGGGGCCCAGGAGGCATAAGTGGACTGTGGACCAGGTTTGGAGTCTGGAAATTCTGTGGGTAAATAGAAACAAAGCATACTAGCCCTTAGCT
This sequence comes from Condylura cristata, assembly GCF_000260355.1. Taxonomy (NCBI): domain Eukaryota; kingdom Metazoa; phylum Chordata; class Mammalia; order Eulipotyphla; family Talpidae; genus Condylura; species Condylura cristata. The sequence goes on along the minus strand of NW_004567128.1, from coordinate 19,579,688 downwards.
CTACTTCTTTGAAAAATCCCTGTTGTCCTCTTCTAAATCCCCACAATCTACTACTCTCCATGGAATGACACACCTACAGAGTGAATTTATAACAAAATGAAACCCGTATTATTTTGAGAGAGGCACAGAGAGAGATGCTCTTTTTCCCAACAAATGTCTTTTATCTCACTCTAATGAATGAAGTGTGGTAAGATAGCTGCATAAAGTCACAGTGCTAAAATCCCATTTTCCCTTCTAGAAATCCAACTCATGCGCAGTGTGAGTCTGGTGAAAGGGCACACACTTCGCTTGCAGGAGCAGACCAAGAGCATCACACATCCTGAACAGAAGCACAAGTGGTAGAGCAAGATATGCCATCGTGAGGGTGGGCGACATGACGGAAACAGAAAACAACAGTGCTTCCGGCGGGCTTGCCACCCTAGCAAGATGCCATTGCCTTTCCTTTTGCCGCACCTACTCCCAGACATCTGCCTGGCTCCCACTGCACTGCCCCGGTCAGACCCAAGATGTTCTATTGCTCGACTGTTTCAGAACAATCGGCACCACCTGCCTGCAGCTTCCACGCTGCACATGCGCCTGTCTGGTGAGAGCCAAGCACGCACAGCGCATGTGCGCTCCCGGTGCGCACAGAATGTCACTAGCTGCTAAGAGAGGAGAACAAAGGCAAGCTTGTCACCAAGTCAAACTCTGAGCGACTGAAGTCCGGGAAGGGGCCTCCTAGGGCTGTGGAACCGAAGTATATCTAAGATCATAGAAGTCTCATTCCAATTCATGGTGATAACTGGTGACAGAAGTTTCTCGGCATAGAGGCAATTTAGGGCACAATCAGCCAGATGATATGGGGGTGCTCACAACTTGGTGCCTGCTGCTGAGATAACACCCAGCTGTGATTTTATTTCCCTCTGTTTGGATAATACAATTCGCTCTTACTGCACTAACTGAAATAGACTGTCAAAAAAAGAAAAAAGAAAGAAAAAAGAAAAAAGTCCGGTCTGAGAGAATACACACTGAAAAAAAGTCAACATTCCCAACTCATCTTGAAATCATGACAACAACAGGGACATATTTCTAAACAGCTGGAATAAAATGGTGGTAAATCCAGGAGAGAAGATTTGGCCTGGCCAGACTCTGGCATCATCACAGAGGAACACACAACTATGAGGATGACAACAGGAATGAGATCCTGCTGCAAAATTATGGACTTCTTGGAAACATTAAATGCCAGGCACAATAAACTCCCGGCCATAATTTTTGCTTTCAAAAACTTCCAGAAAATCCTTTCCTTCCCTGTTAATTTTCTACTAGCACAAAATAAAAAGGAGCCAGGTTGTTTTTGTTTTAAAAACCTAATATTAGTCAACATATTTGCCCCAAGGAAATGGTTTTGGCTCATAAATTAAGAGCTTTGCTCATTTTTTTGCCTTAAAGGGGTGTAATGACTCAACACACAAAGTGTTCTTATCGTGACATTTCTGCCAAAATGCCTGTGATCATTACATACTTGATTTCTGCAACAGAGCTTTTTTGACCTTTAGCATGTCATTTTTACCAAGCCCAAGTTTTTAGTAGAGTGGATTCTGTGCAGAATTTAAGCAGAGACAGGGGTGAAAAATTCAGAGTTTGCAATGTTAATTCACCTCATGAATTTCTTCTACTTCTAAAGTATATCCAATAGCATCTGGTAGAGGATTTCTAAACAAAAGCCTGGCTACTTTTATTATTTTGAAGATGAGCAAAATGAAGTGGAGCCTTTACTGACACATGCTTCCATCATTTTTTCATATCTCCAATATTTTTTTCTAAACAAGACATACCTTTTAAATGTTCAGCATATGGCGAGGACATCATGCTTCTCCTGCATCGACAGCCTAATTCTCTCATTTTTCCTATGGAAAAATATAAAAGACAAAAAACAAAAAGAGAACAATAAGCAGAAATATTTGCAACCTCTATGATGTTACTCAAATATTTTCTCACATAGCCATTATTGTCTCTAACTTCGGACAGAAATTCATACATTTTCCACATAAATAGAAAGGAAGAAAAGTTTAGAATTTCACTGAGCTGAATTTTAAAAAATAGTTTCACTTAAATATACTTAATAAGCAAAACTGTATATATTTAACATATACTGTTTAATGAATTTGAATATAGGCAAGCACCACCACCATCAATGTACTAGACATACCCTTCGGGAGTTTCTTTGTCTCTCCCTCTTTTTGTGTGTGATAAGAACAATTTAACATAAGATTTACCCTCGTGTTTTTAAGAGATTAAGTACAATATTGCTGATGATGGGCACTATGTACAGTGGTGGTCTAAAATCTATAGGAAATCTTTAAGCACCTGATATGTAAAGTGTCCATTTTGATTGTTATTGTCCTACAATGTTGTTGGCTATTTCAGTGACTTGACATCTGCAGAAATTGTTTCTGGAAAAATTAATGGGAAAAAGACCTGAACTTATGCTAATTGATATCTACACAGAACTCAAGAGATTATTGGAGAACATACTTTTTCTTAAGTTTTACTTGAAATATTTTTTATTATATTGTTTTGTTTTCATTCAAGAAAAAATTCCTATTTTAGAAATGTACAGCATTCTTGGAAGTAGAACTTGTGTTGCATTTTCTCTCTCAATTTCATCATAATAGGAAAAAACGGTAATAATTCATTTTACTCATGACAATGGGCCTATTTTTACATAATTTCAACAATGAATTTCATCTCCTTAAACTAAAAGAATTGGAAACATATTTCATTATGTGGCTTTGATTGAAATTACTCCAAGAGTTGAATTTGAACTGAACCAAGAAGAGAAGCTGCCACCTTGCTTGTAGAGTTCCAGAGACCTCCAACGAAGTCGGGGAAGCTTGCCTCTAGTGACAGGACTGGACAACACCAAGACTGAAAGCCCTGGAAATATAAAAATGATGAAACCCTAGGTGGAGTCTGGTGACCTTAATCCTGTCGACTAGACTAGATGTTGACAGCTCACTACAAACTCATATGACTATTCCAACAAAGCCTACAAAAGGCTTTGTCATTCTGCCTTGTGAGTTTATGAAAACACAGAAAAAACTGATTTAAAGTAGATTTAGTTTGCAAAAGTATTTTGCTCTGCTATTGGATAGAATTGGGATCAAGGGGAAATTGATTCTAAACAACATGGACTAGTTTTAAGATTTTCTTGCTGGAACTTTCCGATTGCTGCTTGTTTTGAAGAAAGCTTCTAGAATTTTTTCCTTTTGGCTTGGACTGATCAACTATTTTCCAGAAGCAGAGGAAGGACTCTGCCACACTGGACATACATGGACACTGCCTGATGACTGTTGTTTTTCTTGAAAACTCTAGAACCCTGGAAAAGACTATCTCTAGATCTTTGCCACTATAGAAATGGTGATGGGGGGATAAAAGGGGGCCTGTAACAGCATAATCCCTTTTCAAGGGGAGGTTCCAGGATCCCTGACTCACCTAAAGAAGGGTGGAGCTGAATAGCAAGGGGAAGCTAAAGAGCACCTGACAAGAGAAGGCTGGGAGATTTGAGGACGTGTGCGGAGCAGAGACTGAAGAAGCAACAATACTTGTTTCCAGGCTTTGGGGCTTGTACAGGAACATGGGGGACATGGAAAGGGGCACTTGAAAGACACAGAGACATGCGTGAGAAGACCTGTGTGGAGAATGGTAATGGCAGCCATTACAATGATTTGCATTTCAATTTCGTTCTTTTCCTTCCAGACTTGTATGGCTCCTTCTGCCCATTTTCTATGTGCCCCCACCAGAAGGTGTCTTAGACTTGCGGCATGTTTTCGGGTTTCAGTAGGCCTGCTTTGGGCCAATCCTATTTAGCTGGGTATTTACTTATGAGGGGATGAGTAACTTTGGGTGTTTGATTTTAAACTAGTATCTTCTCTTCCTTCTACTGTACATTAATTCTACTAAAATTGTTTTCCATTGAAAATTTTTTTAAAAGGCAAGAAGGAATTTCTGCCATTTCCAGCAATGTGATGAAATTGGAGAGCATTATGCTAATTGTATAAGGCAGACACAGAAAAGCAAATACTTCATGACCTCACTTTCAGGTGGACTAAAAAATAATGAAGCAGGCCCTCCCTGGTGGTGCAGCGGGTTAAAGCACAGGACTAAGAAGCTAAAGCCACTGCAGCATGAGTTTGAGGTGACCCACACGGCATGGCAGACCTCTCCTGACCCACACGCTGCTCCCCTCAGCAGTGTACTTCATCGATCTGCCTTTTCTGCTCCCCATTCTGTCTCTGGTGAATCCTCTCGCCACCCCTGCACCTATAGTCTGTACCCCAGTTCTGTATGCATAAATAAATAAATCTTTTAAAAAATAAATAATGAAGCATAGAAACAACACAGACGGTGGTTATATTGCATACCTGAAATCCTCTAAGTGGTTCATCTTTATTGCTCTCTCTCTCACACACACACACACACACACACACACGAAAACGGTAACTATGTAAGGTGATGACATGTTAATTAGATTAGTTATGGTGGTCTTTTCAAAATATATATCAAAATATCAAGTTGTATACCTTTAATATATTTAATTTTTATTTGTCAATTATACAGCAATAAAAATAGAAATTAAAACATTCAATCTGAAGACAACGCAAATTAATTTGCCTAGCATAGCTCTATGTAATTTCCTACAGAGCAGAAATTTCCCATTGTGTTAAATTTTGAAATGTATTTAAAGAGGATAAAGATAATAGCGCTTTACTATCATTTGCTAGTAAAAATTGCCTGTAAAATAATTTATGGAGTGGGAAAAATGAGATTTTAATAATATGGAATACAAACTAACTTCTGTTAAGATCTAGTATTTATACAACATCAGGGGACATTTAGTGTGTACATATGTTTAATACTATGTGTTATATCAGCATTTTTATTAAAGACCCTAGAGCATTTTAAATAGGCTTATTAAAATTTCAGTTTTCTGTTCTGATGAAGAAAATGCTCACATCTTATATCTGGGGTTTCTTTCATAATTCTAGAGTAGTTATAATAGAGAATTGCAGAGCAAGTAAATCAGACTGTTGATTGGCAAAATGGAAATAGTCATTAGGGTGACAACAGATTAGGACCTTTTAGTAATTCCAAACAGATACATAACAAAACATATACTCTCTCCATCTAGTTTGCTCTTTAGCCCAAAAAGGTAAATAAAGCAAGTTTCCAGGGATGAAGAGCCTCTGGAAGGTGCTGTCTCACTCAAAATTAACAGTCAAATGTGCTAGCAGTGAAAACAGTCAGAGAACCCCCACCCCCAACACTTAGATCATGTAAGATGCACTAGATACAGTGTCAAGATATAATGCCCAAAACACTAGTGCTGTTTTGCTGTCACAAATTGACGCTATCATCATAATTTTTTCATCTATCAGTTCTTCCTGCTCTAACAGGTTAGTTATTATGTGTCTTCCTCTGTAAACTATTATGAACTAGATTTTTCCTAGGCATCCCTTTGTCTGCGAGGTAATTGTAACTGGTCATTGCAGAACTAGGTGCTATTCATTCATTTTCTAAATTGAACTATGACACTAGGCGGCAGCCTTGCAAGTCTGGTATTGAGTAAATATTTTCCAAATCTTAGGCTGTGAAACATCAGCTTTATGCGGCCAATTTATAGAGTTATTTCTTATCCCACCCATGTAGTACCTCAGGCTTTTAAGCATATTTCTCAATGGTGTAAGAAAAATAGCACTATTTTCCTATAGAAAACAGAAATTTTCAAGCCCACCGTTATATTATTTTGTGCAGAAGTCATTCCAATATTTTTCTTATTAGCCTCATTAGGCAACTAGTGGTAGCTTTCTGTTTCTATGGATTGGCCTGTTTCATACACATGGAATTATACCATATGTGACCGTTTCTGAGGATAATATTTCAGAGGTCTGCCTACACAGGCACGTTTCAGGCCTGCACTCCCTTTTTTACAGCTGAATTCTACATACTGAAAGCGTATGTGACAATGGATCAGTGTATGTTCCGTGGCGAGGGAGCTGCTACGCTGGGTTGAAAAACCCAAGTAAGAAACAGGTTATCTATGAATGGCTTAGCACCAGATTCCCCAGGAACATGCATTGCATGATGGGACTTATGCCTCCCTATCTGACTGCATTCCAAGGAACTCCACACTGGGTCCTAATCCTGGCAGAGTGGGGAATGCCACACCACGCAGCTGTGTATAGCAGTCTGCGTGTGATAACAAGAAAGGACTGTCTATTTGAAAACAACTGAAATTGCACATATTAAATGTGTGCAGTTCTTGTAACTCGTTTATAGCTCAATAAAGTTGTTTAAAAAAGACCACTGTTTTTCTAGGACAGCTAATAGCTGATGTAGCTATAAACAAACAAAATGCCGTAGGTATTTAAGTCAGTTATTTATTTATCAATAAAGATTAATAGGTTCCTTCTAGGAAAGGTGCCACTTAACCACAAATCCTAAGTGGTGATCTTCTCTAATATTGTTGAAATTGCATTCCCTTTCATAGTACACACCCAAGAATATGAGTTCCCATGAATCACTGCATCCTCACCACAAAGAATTGTTGCTAATCCTTCTGGCTGTAGCTCAACTCCTTCAGTAATCTTTCTCTACAGAACTAAAATGAATAATAGCATGTTCTCTCTGCTCCTACATATCTCCACCCACCTATCTTCTGTCCAACACCAAAAATACAAACCTACATACACTTTAAAATATGTTAGTGGATTTAATTTAGAATTCTATGCCAGAATACTAATCCTTTTTAAAATCTCATAAAGATTTCTCAATGCCAATATTGGCCATTTCTCCTAAAACTGGACAGAAAACACCTTTTTGTTTTTTAATTATTTTGGTGTGACTATCAATACTGAAAGAATCATGTGTAAAATGATTCAAAAACCCTGTGGGTTGATATTATTGCAGCTGCTCTTAAGACATTCAAAAAGAAAAGATTACGTTTTCTATAAAATGGGAAGCTATATATTTTAAGTCAGGGAGTTTGCATGAAGAAAATTGTTAATTCTCAGCCATTTCAAAGATCCGAGCCACCTGTCAAGGACAACATTAAGGGAAACATTAGGAGCACTTGACTTTCACAGAATAGAGGGAAGTGTCAGGAAAGAAGTTAACACCATTTCTGTGATGTAAATAGCATTTAACAACATTAAAGAACCTGCAGAGCCACAGATTATGAAAAATATCCTAGGGAGCCCCCAACAAGGATAGAAAACCCAGTTTAAGGGTAATATTGAGTGAGAACAAGGTTCAAAATAATCAGCATTACTTGGGAACTGCTGAAATAGTCCTCAAATCAGTATGTTTGAAAAGCTAACAAAGAAATCTTTAATAATTTTTTCAGTTAATGGGTAAAAGTGAGCATTTTGTGACAAGAACACACATCAGGGGAAGTGCAGACAGATAGAGAGAAGACAGCCTGCAATCAGAAATGAAAAAATGGAAGTTCAAAGTTTTAGTTACTTTAATGAGTATGGTTATTCTATTGATTATCTCAGCATTCACTTTTTTCCTTCAAAACCTCTTGTGTGTGTGTGTTACAATGTAGAAGAGGACTAACGTGACCACCTAAAACAATGATAAATCCATCTTTCCCACCTAAGGTCAAACATTTGGTTTCTAAAACCCTTAGAAGGTAAAGCTCTTAAGATTTTTCAGATTTAAGCAATCCAGAAACTGATAGAATAGTGAAAATAATTTGACTAAAATGATATTATTATTGCTCCAGTAGGAGGAAAATACAAATGACTCAACTATTTTAATAAGGTTTAAAATTCATTTAAAAAACTGTCCTAACAGATTTTCATTTACTTTTTACTATAATGAAACTACTAGAAATCTGATCCCCAAAGAAGAGACAGAAAGAATAGGAATGACACCAGAATATAAATATAATATTGGGAAAATTATTGTTTAAAGTAAAGAGAACAGGGCCCTCCCTGGTAGTGCAATGGGTAATGGCACAGCACTGTGAAGCTATCCACAGCCACTGCAGTGCGAGTTCGATCCCCAGCCCTGGAGGTGACCCAGATGGCATGGCAGACCTCTCCTGACCTGCCTGCTGCTCCCCTCAGCAGTGTCCTTCAGTCAATCTGCCTTTCTGTTCCCCACTCTGTCTCTGGTGAATTCTCTTACCCCCCCACTTCTGGCCTGTACCCCAGTTCTTGTACACATAAATAAATCTTAAAAAAATAAATAGAACTCAGATTTCAGACAGTCAATGGAAGTCTTGCCTTGCTGCTTTTGTAAAGATTTTCATTTTTCAGCAACCATGTAGGGTGGATAGCTGACATCAAATTTATTACTCAACTTATAAGGGTAAATTCCTTATGAAAACAACCTATGGCTTAGTATAATGAGAACCACTGTAATTTTTATGATTCATAAATGAAAGTATTTTTTTTCCTCTAAGTCAGTCAGTAGACTAAAATATACTGTTTTTCATTTATGTTGAGTTTTTTTTTTTTTTTTTGGTCACATCATTGAACCATAAACACAGGTCCAATTAGCACCTAGTGATTGTGGGGGTTGCAAGAATTCACTTAAAAGTTTGTCTCAACATTTTATTTATAAGTAAGGAGTAAAGTAGGCTGGTGAGATGCTCTGTTACTCATAAGAGATCTTAACAGAATATGATAATTTCTTCCTGGACACCAAAGTCCAGCAGTAGAAATTCCTGCTCGTGGATGCTTCAAGTTTAGCCCAAAAATACTGCTAGAAATGACCAAAGCCCCCAATCCTCCCCAAAACTTCTGTATTAATTAAACAAACAAAATAACAGGTGGAAAATCTTGACAAGGAAGACACTGGAAATTACTTTAGCTGCTGTAAACTAAAGATAATTAAAAATATTATCTAGGGTGGCTTTTTTTTTGAATTCTAGTTTTTTCAACTTCTGCAATATATTTTTTAAAAAGATTTATTTATTTATTTGTGCATATAGAACTGGGGTACAGGCCAGAGGCTCAGGGGCGGTGAGAGGCTTCACCAGAGACAGAGTGGGGAACAGAACAGGCAGATCGACGAAGTACACTGCTGAGGGGAGCAGCAGGCGGGTCAGGAGAGGTCTGCCACGCCATGTGGTCACCTCCGGGGCAGGTGGGAATTGAACTCATGCGGAAACGGCTTTAGATTCTCAGTGCTGTGTTTTAACCCGCAGCGCCACCAGGGAGGGCCAACTTCTGTAATATTTTTACTGTGTTTGGACACCCTCAAAAGATTCCTAAATAAGGAAGTATGAAAAAGAAAAACAGGAAAGGACTGGGGTTTATTTGCTCAGGAGCACAGCAAAACTGGCATTTGGCAGGGTGTCCACCCCAAGAAACTACCAGAAATGCGAGCTTGTACTGGTGTTGTCAATCTTCTTCCCCCATTATTCTCACTCTCCAATCTAGTCTCTTCTCTGCCTCTTGTGTCTCACAGCTCTAATTAGACTCCTCAGAAATTCCCCACTCCCTTCTCCTTCTCCACCACTTTTCAGTTTTAACCAGGCCTCAGAAACTGCCCGACACTTGACCTAGATTCTTAACTCCTCAGCTCCTTGCCTGGACAACACAAGGATAAGAGATTATTTTCTATTTTCAATTTTCCAGCCCAGAGCATTCACAGTTCTGATCCAACCCCTGAGACAGGGAGTCTGGCTGGAGTCCTGCCACGTCAAGTGTGCCCTGAGGACCAGCAGCACAGGCACTTCCTGAGAGCTTGGGGCTGCAGAACCTCAGCCTGCACTTCAGATCTCCTGAGTCAGAGTCGGCACTTCTGCATTTTAACGAGAATCCCAAGGTGGTACTGTCACTACATGAGGAGCACTGAGCTAGGTCACTGGTCCTCAAAATATATTTTTTCCAGCTTTACTGAGATATAATGAATATATAATATTGTGTGAGTGTACGGCATGCATGTGATGATGTGATATGTGTAGATATTGCACAATGTTAACAAGGACAGTCAACACATTCGTGACCTCACATCATTACCATGTTGTCGTTATGCTGAGAACATTAAGGTATTGCTCTCGGGCACATGTAGTCATGCGGGCCAGAGATATATATATATATCAGGGCTGCATCCAGGCTCATGAGCATCTGTGGGGGGGGGCTCAGCTGTCAGCCTCAAGGGTCCCCATGTGCCCACAGTGGCCAGCTAAATGCCAGTCTTCAGCAGTGGAGCCTGATGACAGGGGTTGGAAGCTGACAGGCAGTTACACGGCTGCAGTGGCGACCTCTGGCACATTACAGGAGTCAGGGCGGGGTCTATGCCCACAGCAGCTCGTGGGCCTTAGTCTTCAGTGTGAAATCATGTAGCTGCAAGTGTTAGTGGCAGATGAGCACATGGCAGGGGAAGCTGTTGACAGTGGGGTTCCACGGCGGAGTCCATATTGGCACCTTGCAGGGGAGAAGCTGCAGAGTCCAGGGAAGAGCCAGGGGTGAAAACTGCAGTGGTGAGATGTGAATCAGGCAGGGGGTTCTGCCATGGCTATTTTGGCCATTGGTTTCCTTAGAGGAAAAAGTTGTTTGGGGTTTAGAATCACATACTCTGTGATGAAAGATAAGAAGAGTCCGCAGCACCTGCAATGTCTGCTGAGGTCCTCAGCGGTAGAGGCTACCAAGCCTTCTACAAAACAAGCCACTGAAACCACAGTCACCGTGGTTCGCATATTTGACTGGGTATTAGAAATAATGGGAACTAGGGACCTCCCTGCTAGGGCAAGGGGTTGAGTCTCAGCACATGAAGCTATCCACAAGCTACTGCAGCACGAGTTTGATCCCCAGTCAGGGAGGTGGCACACACGGCACAGCAAACCTCTCCTGTCTCACCCACTGCCCCCCTCAGCAGGGCATTTCAGTAGATCTGCCTGTTCTGCTCCCCACTCTATCTGATTCTGCTCACCAACCCACCCTCACACCTCCTGAACTCGAGCTATTGTATTTATAAATAAATATTTAAAAGAATGTCCTTTGGTCTTGATTCACTGACTAACAGCACTATTAATCACAAGAATAAGTTATTAAGATTGATAGATGGTAATTACAATGTTGACTTCCACTCTTAATTTAAAGACTTAGGGAACTGTTTGCTAAGTTTTCTGATCTTTTAACCAGTTTGAGTGTTCATTTTATATCTTGCTATTTTCCTGATTTCATTTACTATTTGAAATAGTTCTTTGGAGATCGTTGGACACGGACACACACACACACACACACACACACACACACATACACACGATGATAAGGTCAATAGCAAGTAGAAATAATTTTATTTTCTCCATTCCAATTTCAATGCCATTTTATTATTAACTATTTTCTTTAGCTAGAACTACCAACACCATGTTAAACAGAAGTGGCTAAACTGTACAAAATGAAGAATGATGTAAAAAAATAAAAAAATATATAATGAAGAAAACAAAACAAAATAAAATACATTGTTGAAGATTTTGCAAATAGTTTTCTTGTCTAATAGTAACTTCAACTGGTCCTGAGTCCAAGACACATACAGTCTCATGGTACAAATCAGTGTTCCTTCCTCTTCTATTTTTAAAAAAATATTCAGGAAACAGTAGTGTAAATTATTTAGCTGTTTGGTATAACTCACCAGTGGAGCTACCTGATCTTTGCTTTTCTTATCTGGAAGACTTCACAATATTATTGATATTTAAAGGAGTAGCTTTTAGTTTTGTTTACAGTACAACTTTTTCATTTATCCTCAGTCTAACCTTTGGCATTTCCTTCCTTCTGCTCGCTTTGGGTTTTACTTGCTCGTCCTTTTCAATCCCTTCATATATAAAGTTGGCTACTTTCTTTCCTATTTGATTTCAGTCTTTACTGCTATTTATTTCCACATGACCAATGTTTTTGCTGCCTCCAACAGGTTTTGATTCGTTTTTATTGTTGTTAATAACACAATTTTATTAACCCATACACAATTACTTGTCTTCTGGCTTGTGGAAAGAATAGGTCAGACAACATTTGCCACAGTAATATCTATCAAAGTGGCAGGCTATCAGAACTCCAGCACAGTCATTTCATGGGCACTTCTGATGAAGAAAACTAATTTTACCACTCTCATCCACCTTACAACATTTCCAGACAGCCAGCTTAACCTTTTTCCTCTTATGTTAACTTTCCTTTGGAGCAGTATAAGCCTTATTTCTTTTATTTTTTAAAGATTTATTTATTGATCTATGCATGCAAGAGCTGCAGTGCAGGCCAGAGGTACAAGGGTCAGAGACAGAGTGGGGAGCGGAACAGGCAGGACCATGAAGTACATTGCTGAGGGGAGCAGCGGGCAGGACAGGAGAGGTCTGCCGCACCATGTGGGTCACATCCCAGGCTGGGGATCAAACACCTGCTGCAGTGGTTGCAGATAGCTTCATAGTGCTGTGTTTTAATCCCTTGCACCACCAAGGAAGTCCAAGACTTCTCTATTTTCTTAGCACTCAGGACAAGATGAAGAGTGAGGACTCCTTTCGAATGTTGTAGTCAAAGTACATTTATCTTCCAGTTGCTTGTGAGCAAAGCTCAGAAAATTCCTTCCTTATCCTGAGTCTTGGCCTTTATATTTTCTATGTATTTAAGGGTTCAACCTTGAGAATGGTAGTCTTCCCCATAAGGATTTTCATGAAAATCTGCATCTTGATGGAGGTTCACTGCATATGGCAGATCTGAAAAGGTCTTTTATTTTGATATATCTTTATTTCAAGTTATTTTATAATTTCAGATTACTTCTAAACTGATACACTGCTTGTTTAAGAAGTGATTATTGAGTTTCCACATATTCATAATCTTTTTTCAGTTTTTATTCTAGTGTTGATATCCAGTTTAATTCCCGTGCCCTAGGAGAAACTACCTTGTATGACTGCAACATCTTCAATATTTTACAATATTTATTTTTATTCATGTATGCATACAAGAAGTGGGGTTTAGGACAGAGGTGGGGGGGCAGCGGCGAGGGCTATGTGTGTGAGAGGATTTACCAGAGACAAAGCAGGGAGCATAATAGTGCGACTGAGGCAAGGCAGGAGAGGTCTGGTGCACCATGTGGGTCACCTCCTTGGCTGGGGATCAAACTCCTGCTGCTGCGGCTGCAGATAGGTTCATAGTGCTGAGACTTAACACTGCCCCACCTGGGAGGCCTTAACTGCAACATTTTAGATGTATATATATGTATGTATGTATTTCTTCTTTGTATGTTTGCATATACACACATATATATACACACACATATATACACATACATGCATATTCCTTCTTTGCATCTTATACTATAAAGGTTTTCTTTGGCAGCTTAAGTCTGGGAGAGATCTAAGGAATGTGATAGGGTGTAAACATCCATAGCACTGTCCTGTGGACTTCCTTCAGTGCTCTTCTGTTTGTTTCCCATTACTCTCTAGCCAGGGGCCCCAAACACCATTCTAGCCCTTCTTTTCAACCTCTTGGAGGTTCCTGAATCTTGGTTTCTACCCATGCATTTTAGGAAAGGCAAAGGAATTCTGTTAGATATGTACTAGGAAATTGATACACAGAAGATAAGAGGGGAATGTTTGAGGCCTTAAGACTATAAGTAATCCCCATTTTCCAAGGTTCTGAACTTACAGGGAAGTAGACAGAAATTTGCTGTGCACACATCATTCCTGCCTGCTTTGGGGACATCTGCAATCTCTAATGTTGAATCTGCATTTATTTATCCCTCCAACATCCCATCCCAGTTACTGAGGCAACCCAGTAACCAGATGGGCTTGGGGAATATTAGATTACAAGAGTTCTTAAAGACAATGCATTAGCTCAATTATATCCTTCCTCTTCCTTTTAACTTATCTTAGAAATTATTTCAAACACCAATGATTTACTATTTAAAAGCATACATTTTTTTTTCCAGGTCATCTTTTCAAAATTTAATATGGTTAGAAAATTCACAAAACTAGCCCAAGTGTCCTAAATAAATATATATTTAAGTTACTATTTATGACTGGCCTCAACAAATAACTATAATTTTAATTCTACATGCCAAGTATCTAATATAAATATCTTTATTTAGTAACATAGGACCTTCTGTAATTTAAACTAGAGACTTTTCGTTCCTATGCTAAAATCATTTGTGGAAAAGGAAAGCCTGATTTTAACAAACAGATGGCAAGAATGTCAGGAATTACTAGGTCCCTAACCTTGTGCTCTTTTGGAATGTTCAACACAAGCATTCATGAAGTAGATCTCTAAAGGAAGGGGGAAGACATATGCATATGTCTTGCTGGCAGGTGAGTGAAGCATGTACACAAATGATGGTGTGAAAATATGTCCAAATTATGTAAATGACGGAAAAGTAATACAATTGGAGGGATGGGGAAGAGTACTGTAAAAGGTGGGGGAAAGATGAGAGAGGGGTTCTGAGGTGAGCATGGAGAAACTGCTCCCCTTTTCCATGTCCACATGCTTATGGCCATTTCCATGATAACTGCTTTCATACCAAAGTCAGTGTCTCTGTTTTACTCAGAACTAGAGTATCTCTCATTTCTAAGCAGAACCCACAAGTGAAGTATTATTTCAAGCCATGGAGATTTGGGGACTGTTTCTTTCTAGAGCACAACTAGCCTATCTTGACTAATTTAGTCAAGTTCCATGTGTGAAAGATGTACTAATGAAACTGGCATTCAAGATAAGTGAGGTTGTATTGGAAATCTAATCAGGGCTATGGATTTCTTGAGTTCTGTGGCTTATTCTCTTGCCTGTCTTAAAGTATAACAGGTTTAATTATCACACACATTGACTTGGCCAATCTGTAATAGGGTATGGAGAGATTTGAATCTTCCTTCTCTAGATCATTGCTGTGGATAGCAAACAGACTGCAAGTCTCCACAAAGACTCCTGTAATGTTATTTCTGACAGGTTTTCAATAGTCTGCGAGAATGTAATCACTGGACACATTCCAAGCATTCATGTTACAAAATTTCCTGACAAAACTGACACTGATTGGCAGACTTGTTTGCAGCTGGAAATAGGGAGTTTAATGATTTGGTTTGATTTTTGTCTTTGTGAGCAGAAAGGTGTAACAGATGCATTCACCTGCTTTAAAAGAGAAAGGATTCTTGCCCTTCTGATTTTGCCATGTGAAATTCTTCCTCAAACTAAAATATAATCATGAGGGGTAGAAAACTGTTTTGTTCCAGGAAATATCAGAACCCTCCTTCCAGTAGCTTTCTGGAAATACAACACAGCAAGGTTCACGGGCTGAAACTAGGACCACCTTAGAACAAATTTCTAAAGCAGATTCACACTCAGCAGTCACATAGATATTTGTTTGTCAATATGTGGTCCAAATTGATTTCTGGTCCTGTGTGTTTAGTGTTAAATTTTTACATTACCTCTTTCACAGTTAGAGTGTCTCTTTTTCTTTCCTTAAATTTATATACCTGGTGTTCCCAAATAGAACTAGTTTAACATCAGTGAATCTTTATGCTACATTAGGGATTATAATTGTAGAAAATAAGTTGAGATATTTCTGCAAACAATTTATTCAGTAAACTTATTTCTATATGGAATCTCCCCCAAACAATATTCAATATGATTAAATCATTTTATTTCCTCCAAAACCAACCCATCTTTTTGTATTCTCTGAAATGGTTAGTGGAAATTTCTCCCCTCCTGGAAAAGGTTAATTGCTAATCATAGCCAAATTTTTTTTACAGCCAAATTTTAATCCTTCTGTTCTTTTACACATAAATTTCCTTTAACAGAATCTCTACTCCACCTTCCAGGATCATTATTCCTTATTTACAGATCAATCTCTCCTGCCACACTGTAAATTTTCAACACAGGTGCCTCTGTGGACAGCTTCTAGGACAGGACTTGTTATCTAATAAGTTTCAAAAAATGACTATTGAGTGAAGAGTTTCTTAGTTCGTTGTCCCGCCCTCTAGTCTCACGTCCAGTGCATCTTCAGCCAAACCTTCTCATCTGCAGGAATTCCAGATCTTTCCTAAATCATGTCTCCAGAAAATCTATAACAAAGTACAACTTCACGACTTGCTTATTATCTCTTTGTTTTGATGTTTTGCCTGTGCTTTGCTCATAATATTTCCTCTTTGTATGGTAAAGACTAAATAGAGCATGTAGATGACTATTATATATACTATGTCCATGAAAGAGATGATTCTCCCTTCTTTATCTTAAAGTTCCTTTTGCACGGATAACATAGGGACCCCTCCATAAATAACTTAGAACTTTACTCACATCCCCCCATGACTATCTACTGTTTGGTTATCCATTGGGCCTGCAGATCTGCACTCAGCATGATGGGCCCATGGAAATGTCCACACAGCCCGGGAAGTGGACTCAGCCATTTGAAAAGGAAAACAGTCAGCAATGTGTTTCAGATATTGCATGTTTGAAGACAACCTACAAATATAGAAGATACTATCGTGTCATTAAGTTGACCAATTTTGATAGAGACAGATGTACAAAACTCTTAGACTGTAGAGAAATGGGGGATGTGGTACTCCATTGACTTACTGTTTTTTCCATCTTAATGTAGCATAAAGACTCACGGATGTTAAACTAGCTCTATTTGGGAACACCAGGTATATAAATTTAAGGACAGAAAAAGAGACACTCTAACTGTGAAAGAGGTAATGTAAAAATTTAACACTAGGACCCTCCCTGGTGGTGCAGCAGGTTAAAGCACAGCCCTAAGAAGCTAAAGCCACTTCAGCATGAGTTCAAACCTTGCCCTGGAGGTGACCACATGGCGCAGCAGATCTCCCCTGACCTGCTCACTGCTCCCCTCGGCAGCGTACTTCATCAGTTGGCCTGTTCTGCTCCCCACTCTGTCACTGGTGAATCCTCTCACCGCCCCTGAACCTCTGGCCCATATGCCAGTTCTGTATGAATAAATACATCTTTAAAAAAATTAACACTAAACACACAGGACCAATGGTACTCTAGGAACTCAAAGAATATACAACTGCTCCAAGGTGAAGATGACTGGTAAATGCACCTTGTGGAAGATGTACTACCCACACAGCAATATGGGTGAGTTTCAAAAGTTAACTAGAAAGAAGTCAGCTATAAAAAAAGAATGAAGAACACCATAAACATTATGACCATACAGTAGTAAGCTTTGGGCACTACATTGTAGAAGGCATTAACAGTGCACATAATTTCCATGGTTTGCCTGCCTGGGAATTCCCATAGAATCATCTCTTTCATGGACATAGTATTTGTTACTCTCTCTATTTATAATAATCATTCACATGTCTTATCTAGTCTTCATTACCATCCAAAGAAAATGAGACCTGCCCCTCATTCATCTTAAAAAAAAAATCCCTGATACATTAAAAATGGTATGGCTGAGATATATTTATTGAATGGGTGAATAAATTTAGATTGAATTGCCCTGAAGTGTCACTTAATAGTCAAAAGAGTTTGAACTCTTAATATTTGGTTGATAACTTTGAATAAGGTTTTCCCAGTGTGGTATCTTACTTGTGGGGAATATACAAGAAGAAAACTGAGAAGTTATTTAAATTTAAGGAGAAATCATCAAGGCCCTGATATTCATCATGACATATTTTTCTAACATTATTATGTCATATTCAACATGTGATTGGCATATGTTGTCAAAGCAAGTGCAAACTCCCTATCCAGGAATATCACTCTTGCTCAGACCACATATAACATTTGTGGGCCCTATAACAAAAGAATAAATAAAGACCACCCATCATAAATCTGCATTTTAACATAAAAAAACACTAAGAAATTATTGTTAAAATGTCTTATTAGTTCCTAGGTTAACAAGGTATCTTCCTGTTCACTTGAAAAAGTAGATTCAAATTCTGAGCTCTCAGACTCAGGAGTTCTACATTTGTGGGTACGAGCACATAAAAAAAGCCCATCTATGAACCCTAATGATTCTTTCCTCTTCTCCCTGCTGGCATCTTGCCACCCAGTGAGGGGCCTTGCATGCATAGGGACCCCTCCATAAATAACTTAGAACTTTACTCACATCCCCCCATGACTATCTACTGTTTGGTTATCCATTGGGCCTACAGATCTGCACTCAGCATGATGGGCCCATGGAAATGTCCACACAGCCCGGGAAGTGGACTCAGCCATTTGAAAAGGAAAACAGTATTTATTACTTTGAAAAACTGCTAACTTGGTATCTGTGGGTATTAACTGAGGAACAATGGACAGACCACTGGGTTCAAATCTCAGTTGCAGTTGAATTCTAGCGCTAATCAGAAGTATATCTTTGGATAAGTCACTTAAAATGAATTATCTGACAAACATGAAATAAGGATAATAATATTTAATATCATTTTGTGAAGACTGAATGGGGCCACAGGTGTAAGTGCTTTGTAAACATCAATGTGTGATATAGCACTAGTAATGTTATTTGTTTTAACTTCTTCCCACCGTGATTTCTGACAGGTCATATATAAAAGAGATGTCCATCAATAATGATATACTTCTTTTCAGCTCAGGAGCAGTTAATTGCTCTAATGTGATACCT
This sequence comes from Condylura cristata, assembly GCF_000260355.1. Lineage (NCBI taxonomy): Eukaryota > Metazoa > Chordata > Mammalia > Eulipotyphla > Talpidae > Condylura > Condylura cristata. The sequence continues at coordinate 19,561,145 of NW_004567128.1, read as the reverse complement.
GCAGAGCTCTGATTCAGTCATTAAAATGACTGATCTGAATCAAGGTGTCATCTTTCTAGCTGATGCTTTCATTTTAACAAGCAATTGGAGTCAATTATGTTATCATCTATTTGATTGTTTGACAACTCAGACTTTCTATAACTAAAATAATTGTCTCAGCTGTGTTTTTGGTCAACTTTGTCATACTGTATCAACTTCAACATCTTTTTTTTTTTTTAACATTGCCAATCTCTCTCTCTTTTTAAGATTTATTTATTTATGCATACAGAACTGGGGTACAGACCAAAGGTTCAGGGGTGGTGAGAAGATTCACCAGAGACAGATTGGGGAGCAGAACAGGTAGATTAATGAAGTACACTGCTGAGGGGAGCAGTGGGCTGATCAGAAGAGGTCTGCTGTGCCATGTGGGTCACCTCCCTGGCTGGGAATCAAACTCATGCTGAAGTGGCTGTGCTAGCTTCATAGTGTTGGCTTCAACCCATTGCACTACCAGAGAGGGCCCCCAACATCCTTTCAATGAATTTTTATTCTGAAGAGTGTCAAAGCGTACATAACTAAGATCAAATAACAAAACGTAAGGAACAGGTTTCTACAATATTCTACAATGGACACATCTTCGGGGGAATAAGATTTTATATTGAAAAACATATTCCAGGAGCACAAATAAATTATCACATACATGAAGCGGAGGTTGTTGAAAGGCAGGGAGAAAATCCATTTTCGGATAGTCAACAATCAAGATCAAGCAAAACTATGAGTTGAGGAGATAAACTTAATTTGAAAAGGCTAATGAAGAGCCATGATTCCAAATGAAGTATGTGAAATTTATAATAAACACAGCTAAATTTTTATCTTGTGTGACCTCTGTGACAATTACTATGTGTGTAAGAGCCTCACTCCAGGGAAATCTATTACACAAATAAAGTCCTTCCTGGGCCTCCACTGATCTATAATTCTCTTTCTCCCATCTCTTTAAGGACTACTTGTTTACTAAGAAGAAGTTTGAACATATATGAATAGAGACAGACTAACTCAGATATCTAACCCTACAGCCCTAATACCTACAACTTGTGGCCAACCCTGTTCCATCTACACTCCACAGACTTAACAATCTACACATTCTTCAGCTTGTATCTCTAAAAAATTCTAAATAAACATATTACGATACTGTTTTCATACCTATAAGAACCTTATGTCTTGTAAACAATTCAAATGGCTCCACAGCACATGCAATTCATCATCCTAATAATCCAGGATTATTAGACTAACAAAGTCTGATCTGAAACTGGCAAGGCCTCATGGAATACATGGGAGTCTTACTATTAAGGATGTTGTACAAAACATTAAGTAGCAGTAGAGAATGTTTCATTTGCTTATTCAAAATGTATGAATTAATATTTGTAATAAGATAATCAGGCATCTGGGAATAAAATCACAATAAGCTATGCATTAAGCTGAACCCACTTATAAACAGTATTATAGTCAAGACACAGTGCTATTTCTTAAGGAAAACATGCAATCTTTAAATAATAAATATTTTTAAAATCAGAAGGCAACTGATATGGAGTAGGTAAAAAAAAAATGAGTATATTTGAGAAAAAATAGTGCAGCCTAAAATGCCGTTCAAACTACCTAACAACCAGTTGTTCACAACAGGTACCCCAGCTGATCCGTGATTTACATCTTAGTTCAAATTAAGCACTCCCCAAATACTATAAACAAAAAGCTCTCAAGATAGTGACTCATGACAGTATAATTTGATCTTTCTAACTTGAAGTGTGTACAATATTGAGATACATTAGCTATTTGAGGAAAGTCATTTCAAAGTAGAGCAGTTTAAAACACCTTGACTCATATAAACCATTAGAGCTGTGTTACACAGGTCTTCAATCATTTGACAACTGATTTCTGTATGAGAAAATGGCTGATGTCAAACAAAGAGTGACAGAGAAAGCTTGTATACTGTTTTTTAGAAGAAATGTAGTTAATATGAATCTGTAGGACATTCTTCTTTGTCAATGAAAATTGCGTCAAATTAGGATAAGTATCCTACTTGAACAATGACAAAGGAAAGTCAATGGAAAATTGTAGTCTTGGCACTAAACTTTATCCAGAAGAAACTACCACTCTTTTCTGAAAGAGCTATTTAGTCAAGCAGATCCTAAGGCTATAATTTTCTTCTTGCTTTGTTACCTTAGTCAAAGATTCTCTGGCAAATAAACTAAAGGGAATCCTAGAAAGAAATTTCCTAAGCTTTCAAAACAGAACTTCCTTCCTCAGTTCTCTGAAAACCCAATATAACAAAGACTATGTCCCTTCATCATCTCTGAATGATGTTTGATTCAAATCTTTTCTATTTCTAATAAAACTGATTACTTGTCATCACTGTGGAGATCGGGTTATATCAGGTTCACACTTTACTTTCTGATACAGTGTCTAGAATACATGTATGAGCGGAATACCTCCAATTTCATCACCTGTTGATCTCATTCCATGCTCCATAAATATACAATTTTAAGATGCTTACTTGTCAATTACATCATAATAATGTTGAGGGAAACAAGAAAGGGATGGAGAAATATAATTTATGTTAATACTAATTAAAACAAAGTAGAACAGCTATATTAACTGCAGAGAAAGCAAACCTAGATCAAAGTAAGCTAGCAAGGATAACTGGCTAATGATAAAGGTTCTATCCCCCAAGAAGAAATAGCAATCCTTAAAATATAAGCTCCTACCATAGAACATCAAAATACATGGGGCAAAAACTGGTAGAAATTCAAAGAAAAATAAATGAATCTATGGTTATAGTTGGAGACTTCAACACCCCTTCTACAGAAATGGACAGAGCTCCGGCAGAAAATCAGTCAGGTCATAGTTAAACTCAACACCATCATTGGTCAACTGGATATAAGGGACATCTTTAGACTAATTCATTGCACAGTAATAGAATACAAATTCATATCTAGCTCAAAGTTTCCAGTCACTAAGACTATATTCTGGGCCATAAAACACACCTTATTTTATACACACACACACACACACACACACACATATATATAAATGTATGTATCTATGCATATATATATATAAACACACATTTGTTATATATATATCAAATATACATATGTATTCATCAAAACAGAACTATATATATATATGTATTCATCATACAATGTCTGTTCTTAGACCACAATAGAATTAAACTAGAACTAATGGAAGAAAAACAGTATATGGAGATTAAACAATATACTTCTGAATAACATTCAGGTCAAAAAAGAAAACTCAATAGAAATTGAAAATATTTTGAACTAAATGAAAATGAAAGCAGAATTTATCAAAATTTGTGTGATGTGATGATAGCTGTGCTTAGTGGAAAATTTACAGAGTTGAATACACCTATTAGAAAAATAAGTTAGGTTTTCACTTTAAGGAAATAAAGAGAAAAAGGCAAATTAAAATCTAAATTATTTAGGAGAAAAAAATGATAAAAGGTACAGTAGAAATCAATGAAGTTGGAAAGATGATATCAATAGGAAAAAAAAAACAATGAACCAAAATATAGCTGCTTCAAATGATCAATAAAATCAAGAAAGCTCTAGCTAGACTAACTGAAAAAAAATGTAGGCTAAAACTTAGTATCAGAAACAAAAGCAGAATCTCATTTCTATTTTACAGACATTAAAAGGACAATATAGGAATGCTACAGATAACTATACCTACAAAATATACCTATACAAAAATATAAACTACCCAGGCTGCCATCATATTAATTGTGAAAACCTTAAGTTCTCCCACTGAAATAAGGAACAAGCAAAAAAGTCTCCTCTCTCATCACAGCTTTTCGAGCATTACACTGAAAGTCCTACCTACTATGTTAAGACAGGTATGGAAATAAATGTATATAGTTTAGAAAAGAAGGAATACCACAGTCTTTGTTTACATGTGATATAACTTCTATGTAGAAAATACCAAAAGAATAGATTAACAAAAAATATACCTGCAATTTGGATCCTGTGCACACACAGGATCCTCCTAAAACCCTTCACTGCCCCAGTGCCCAGGGCATGAGGCCCAGAGATAAACTGAAGTAGAGATAAGCTGACAGCAGGAAATACTCAGGCAGACTCCTCTGGTGGTGGAGAACCCTGTGCCTAGAAGTAAATCCCAGCACACCCCCTCCTAGCAGCAGAGATCCCTGCCCTAATCAGCACAAGACTCCAGCACTTCCTGGCAGGAAAGATCCCTAGGCTTTCACCCTCCTGCGCCCTCACCTGCCAAAGTCTCCAGCAGTAGCGTAACCCTATAAAGACCTGTGCTCCCATTCTGGGATGAGACTCTTGGCCTACAGAGAGTCACAAACTCAAGGACTTTCAATGAAGCCCACTTCAGTCTAATACTCTTGGCCTCCACTCTTTTCTAACAGAACCAATAAGTGACTATAGTAAAGATGCAAAGATGCAGACTACAAGGCTAATATATATATATCAAATGTTTTCCTGCATCGCAGCAATGAATAAGTAGAATTTGAAATTAAAAGCTGTATTAGCACCCACCAAAATGAAATACTTAGGTATAAAGCTAGCATAGTATGTGTATGACTTGTATGCAAAACTCTAAAAAAATCAAGAGAACAAATAAATAAATGTGATATTACACATTTATGGAAGAGAAGTTTCAAAATAGCAGTTCTGTCCAAACTTGATGGATAGATTTAATGCAACATAGTCAAGAGCGTAGTTAGTTATTTGGTGGATATGGCAAACTGATTCTAAAGCATATACGAGTAAAAATAAAAGACCCAATATTGAAAGAGTGGAGCAAAGTCATAATCAAGACAGTATGGTAATTGTGAACGAATAGACAATAGATCATTGAAACAAAATATGACAAATAGATTCTCATAAACACAGCCAACTGAAACTCAACAAAGGAACAAAGGCAATACAACAAAAATAAAGTCTTTTTGTTACAGTACACCAAATCTGTTACAGGACACCCCAATGTGACTTGGGTTGCCTGTCTGTGGGTTATCTGTTCCAGAACAGGGAGAGAGGGACACCCCTGAAGCCACAAACCTGCCTGCTCTAAGTGGGTTCTGCCATTTGCCGCAACAAGACAAAACATATAAAACTTTAATGAAAAAGGGACTTTAATACAGTGAATATATAATACGGAACACAAAGAATATAACATCTAAATCAAATATCTGAAGCTTCCCATCCCCTCGTGGGCAAAAGTCAACCCAAAAGGGGTTGGTCCAAAGCAAGGCCTGAAAGCCCGTCACAAGACTAAAGCACCTTCTGGCCAGGACCCATGGAAAAGGGTCAGACATGGCCAGACAAATCTGGGAGGAAAAGAGCAAAATCAAAATCAATATAAACACTGCCATAGTCACCTGCCTACAGGTATCTCGCCCACATCTGCCTTAGCCAGTCCAGGGTCAGGAAACAAGCCCGGTTTCTTCATCACATGCTTGCTGCTCCATGTGGCTTCCTCAGGTCGCCTTCTGGCTCTCCATCCTGCTTCCTTCTTCCTCCAGGTTCCTTCTCTTCTCTCTTTTTCTCTGCTCAGCTCCACCCTCCTTCTGGGTGGGGCAGGGAACCTGGAACTTCCCCCTTTCCTAGGGACCACCCTGTTACATTTTCAACACAGAGTTCTGGGACAATCTGACATTCACATGCAAACAAATGAATCTAGACACACAGTGTACATGCTTCATGCAAATTAACTCAAAATGAATCATAGACATAAATTTAAAATGTAAAATTATAAAACTCCTATAAGTTAACAGGAAAAAAATCTAGCAACCTTGGGTATGTTGATGATTTTTTATTTACAACACCAAGGATGTAATCCATGAAAGAAAGTATTGATACACTGTGATGTAGCTTTGGAGTTGCTGGGTTTAGAGAGCAGGGTTCCTGGGTGTACTCTGGGAGAGGTTTCACCAGAGCTCCCCTTTCAGTGGCATGCAGTGAGCTTCCCAGGTGAGTTTCTCCACGAGACAGAGACGTTAGCTATATTTAAAGATCAGGTTTGTTAGGGGAAGGGGTAAAAGAACAAAGGACACTTGCATAGACACAAGCAGACAGAAAGAGCTGCACCTTTGTGGGGGCAGCTTTAGGTTTTATCCTCTTCTTTTAGTAGGGAGGGGCTCATCTTTGTGAGTGGTTAGAAGGTTGCTGATTTTGGACAATGATGCAGAATCAGAAAGGGACAGAGATTCCACAAAGGGCCCAATCTCCGTATCTTGACCCTCAGATCTGTGCTCCCACACTCCCTACAGCAGTCTAGCAGTCTGAAATCTGCTTGGGATAAGGTCCTGGAGCCTAAGGGGCTTGATTTCTATAGTGGGGTTAATGATCATGCTAATCCCCTCTATCCCCACCTCTTGCGTCATGAGTCAGGTTTTAGTCCTGTGATGCCTCTTTTATGTTTTTATTCTTTTCTCCATCAAACTGGACTTTATTATTTTTTTTAAATACTACTCTATAAAGGCCACTGTGAAGAAAATGAAAAGACAAATCACAAGCTGTCTTCTGCAAAAGACACATCTAATAAAGTAACGTTACCCAAAATATCTAAAGAGCACTCAAATCTCACCATTAAGAAAACAAATGACAGTCTCCGTAGCTGTGCAAACTGTAAGTCTCAGCACTATGAATGTCATTAGATTGCTTTAGGGGACACGGATCCCACAAAACACATAGCATATACATGTCTATATACACATTTAATTAGTACATTGTCATTCGTCAGTTCAAACATAAAACTAAAGGGGAAATGCTTTAGTATAGTGCAATATAAGTTAAATATTTTTAAATTGTAGAAAAAACGATCACTTTAAAAATTAAAATTCAAAACCCAAAATAATGTAAATTAAAAATGCATGTGTGTGTGAACATGTGTGTGCATACATGTGCATATATGAATAAGAAATGACAAGTAGCAACAAAAGTCTATGGCACAGAACTCAGACTCTCGAGTTCAATTAGTTTCAAATTCTGAACTTGATTTTCAAACTGGGTGATTATGAATAATCTTTTCCAATATTTTTAGGCGCAGATGTCTAACCTTTAATATGTGGATAATATGAGGACCTACTTCAGAGGATTTTTGTGAGGATTAAATGAATTAATTCATGTAAAAGGCATATTACAATGCTTGGCCTATAGTAAGCACTAGCTCCTGCAGTCATCTTAATAGCTGCTCTTTGTAATGACTGAAATAATGGCAAGGTCCAGAAATCAGCTGCAAAAGTGCTTCTTTCTCTGGGCTTCTCTGTTGTCCAAACATCGCACTTCACGGTAACTCTCTAATAAGCAGAAATGTGACGGCAAAGGTAAAACAAAGCGAGAGGGAGAGGGCGAAGCTCTGTCCCAACATTCTGATCACAGAGCCCAAGGGAAGAGGGAGGGGGAGTTGGGTTCTGTGCCAATCACAGTGTCCTGGCTCTGCCTTGAGCTGTGACATTCTGACCTCTGCATATTTACATTCCTCCCTTCATGCTCTGATTTGCTTCATGGGGCAGAGCCACTGTGGCTCCTCAGCTAAAATAGGCTCCCAAATCCTCAACTGTGAGTTGAGTCTCATGACTCCAAGTTTCAATGAGGTACGTTTTAATTTTATGGTAAATGTCAGTTTTCATCAGTTCAAATGTCCTCAATACATAATATGACTTGAAGATATGCAAATACCGTCTTACCATAAACTTCTAATTAGGTAGGGGTCTTGGGTGAAGAGTTACTCCCTAATTACTTCAGAGGTAATCAGGAGAAATCACACTTGATTATATGCTGTACATTTGTTTTGGGAATCTCAGAGACAGCATTTACCACCACAGGCCTTTTGGGAGACAGGCACCCAACTTTTCTTTAATAGAATGATGCTTCGAGTCGACCCCTCCCACACCTTTATAGTTGTGGTTTGTGGACAGCAGGGGCCTCGCTTTGCCTTGACAGCGGAGACCAACCAGGCTGAGAGCAAACGCTGCACAGTTCTAATGACACCCCATATTGAGATTTTAGTCAAATCTCAAAGCAAAAACATAGATGCCAGGTGGCTTTATTGGAAAATTATTGCAAAATGTCCCAGGTGCAGGCGTGGTGGTTAAAGGGAACCTGTTATGTAGTGATGAAGTGACAGTGACGGCATCTGGTTTGTTGTATGCCAGAGAGACCTTAGTGCTACTATCTGAATTGAGGAGAAATCCCGAAAGAGCTATGACCATAAGTACTTGAGACCATAAATCCATTTTTATGTATTTCACCTGTCTCTTTGGGGTAACTTGATATCTTTTAGTCTGATTCACAATTGTTAAAAACAATTCATAATTGTTAAAAGTTTACATCTGCCTGGGCTTGTGTTAAGTCACACCTTTAGACTGACAGTAAACAGTGATGAACTCCAGGGAACATCCCAAAGGAAGATCAGCCCGCCAGAAGTTTCTGTCTGGAGTGGTTTGCCTGAATCGCTTCTGCTATCCTGACTGGGTGTGAGTGCAGGGACCCAGCCTCTTGGTGGTGACTTGGTAGATTTCCCTACCCCATCTGCAGGTCTCCATGGTTTTTCTGCTTAAACATGGACACAATTACCAGGTTTCTGCAAAGGTCCAGAACAGGGTACCAAATGTCTCTTTTTGTTGAAATCCACTAAAGTGGATTAGAATTTGACTCACACTGCAGTGTTTCTGTGATTTAAAAGGTGGCTGGAGGTGGTACTGTTAGGTTGCACTTTAGAAAAGAGGTCTGTATTTAGCTGGATTGACAAGGCCACAGAATGTGCTTTAATGTCAGCTTGGGCTTTCTAACTCCACATTTACCAGGGATGGCACAAAGACTGCATGCTGCTTTGGGGACTTGTGAATTTCTATGTTCAAAAACATTCTTTTTTCATTGTCTCAGCCCTGCAAAGTGGGCTGAGGGTAGAATCATTCAATCTATTCAAAATCAGAATCATGTAGGTATTCACCTTTGAAATGTAAAAATGGGTCCCTTAGGTTTGAGATAAGAAATAATTCAAGTGCAATGTAGGATTAGCCCAGAGGTAGTAAAGGGGAAATGTAATTCCTGATGTAATCAACAAGAAAAGCCAGAAAGTTTCCAAAACTAAATCAGAACTCAGCTCAGAAAGAAAGCTGATTGAGCAAAATGTTCTATTTAATGACCCCAAAACAATGTAAAGTACCTACTTTTGGCAGTTATTCATTATGTAGATCAATGAATAGTGTAGGAAGTTGACATTCCCCACCCCCATTCGAACACTGTTTCAATAGCAAACTTCAGAAAAACAATTGACAATTTTCTATCTTACAGACACACACCAGAAAGAATTGCTAACTTGTGGGCCCTCCCTGGTGGCATAGCAGGTTAAAGCGTAGCACGAAGAAGCTAAAGCCACTTCAGCATGAGTTTGATCCCCAGACCTAGAGGTGATCCACATGGTGCAGCAGACCTCTCCTGACCCACCCGCTGCTCCCCTCAGCAGTGTACTTCCTCAGTCAGCCTGTTCTGTTCCCCACTGTGTCTCTGTTGGATCCTCTCACCACCCCTGTACCCTCAGCTGTGTATGCATAAATAAATAAATCTTTAAAAAACTGCTTGCTTGTTGGGGGGCTGAATATACTTGCTTCTTCTGGGTCAGAAATATCTATTTCATGGCCCAATTTTATTGATTTGAAGTTTTAGAGAACCATTTAAGAAAGGGGACTTCAACTTTATTAGAAATAGTACCTACCTGTCCTTGGGCTGATATGATACCTGGGAGAAGAGGCTGAGATAAAAAGGGCAGCAAACGTGGTGCAACAGGGCATGCATGAATTACTGACATTATACTGTACTGTTGGTCTGCAGGATGCACAGTACAAATTTGGATGAGTTGCTAATATGTAAAAGATATTGATTAAAAGGAAAAGGTAGCACACCAGACAGGCCATGAAGGCAGGATAGCAAACACTCACCTCTGTGTAAAACTATAGCTACAAAAGTAATAATTAATAGTCCATCATATCAACAGGTTAAAGAAGAAAATATATCATGATAAATCGATAGATGCCTCAAAAGCATTTGACAAAATCATCCATTGATGATAAAAACTCTCTGAAATTATTAGAAGGAAACTGTCTCAGCTTTAAAGATGTCATCTAAAAACCCTACAACTAACAGAACATGTAATGATGAGAAGAAACTGCATGTTTTCCCAATAAAATCAAAAACAAGGCAAGAATTTGTCTACCTTTCCTATTCATCTACTAGAAGTCATAACTAATACTAGAAAAGGGCATTATAAGAAAATAAAGGTAAACAGAAGAAATAAATCTTTGTTTACAAATAACATGATTTTTCCATGTAAAAAAAAATTCAACAAATGAACAACAAAACCTTTTGGACACATGAAGTGATTAGAATGAGGCTACAGGATACCTGCAAAACTGAATATAGACAATGAACAACAGAAATACAAAATTATAAACATGATGCCACTTATATTAGCACCAAATAAAGATGTATAAGGGAAATAATCTCTAGCGAAAGAAATCAACGATCTAAGGAAATGGAAAGATACTCTGTGTATATGAACAGGAAGATTCAATATTGTCAAGACATCAGGTCTGCTCAATTTCATCTGTAGTTCAACACTATTATATCTGAAATCCCAGTGCATTTATTCCAATTGTAGTTAAAAATATAAAATATATTATCTTAACCCTTTCTGTGTGTACAATTCAATAGTGTTAAGTATATTTCCATTGTGGAAAGGATCTGCAGAACCTGTTCATCTCAAAGAACTGAAACTATGTCCATCAAACAAGCCCACTTTATCCACTTACCTAGGAACCATGATTCTATTTATTTTAGCTTTGAATTTGACTACTTTGGATACCTCATATAAGCGGAATCATATAGCATGTCCCTTTTATCACTGGCTTATTTGCCTTAGCATAATGCCCTCAATGTTCTTCCTCATTGTAGCATGTGATAAGACAACCTCCCTCCTTTTTAAGGCTACATAGTATACACAATTTTTTAATAAATCATTTATCTATTGATGCATATTCAGGTTACGTTCACATTTTTTATTTTTTTAAGATTTATTTATTGATGCATACAAGAACTGGGTACAGGCCAGAGGTGGGGAGGGGGGAGAGGACTCAAAAAAGACAAAGTGGGAACAGAACAGAAACGGACAGATTCACTGAAACACACTGCTAAAGGGAACAGCAAGTGAGACAGGAGAAGTCTACTGTACCATCTGGGTCACCTCTCTGGCTAGGAATTGAACTCATGCTGCAGTGGCTGCTAAAAGCTTCCTAGTATTGTACTTTAATGCCTTGCATCACCAGGGAGGGCCCTTTGATATTTTTGAAGTATCTACCATATCTACAACACAGTGCCTCTAGTTAAAATATAGCATTGAGTACTTCAAAATTTACTAAAAGGGTAGATCTCATTTTGACTGTTCATAAAAAATAAATTTATTTTGAAAAACTAACTATAAATTTATATGGAAAAGTGCAAGATCCAGAATAGGTAAGATATATTAAAGGAGAACAAAGTTGGTGAATAAACACTGCCAATTTTGACAATTACTAGAAAATTACAGTAATCAAGACAATATGGTATTGACAGAAGAACAGACTGATCAGTGGAATTCTAGGGAGTAGAAACAGACCCATATGGGTACAGTCAACAGACCTTTGACCAACAGTCAAAGGCAAGTCAATGATAAAAATAGCCTGCCCAAAACTAGAGCCAGCACAACAGGCCATCCTCATACAAAAACATCAATACACACACACACACCTTTCACATAAAATATAAAGCTATACAAGTCCTAGAAGATAATATAGAAGAAAATCTAGGTGACACTGCATTTAGTAATCATTAACTAGATACAATACCAAACATTAGGCCATAGGCAAACTTCATTAATACTGAAATTGTCTCTGACAGCACAACTTAATATACTTAATGTCACTGAACTATACACTTAGAAATGCTTAAAAAGGTAAAGTTCACAGAACATGTATCTTACCAGATAGAAGAAAAAAAAAAACCTTCCCCCCTACATCTCAAAACATACCATTATTTTTGATAGGTCAGTCTGACAATCTCCAAAGATAAAAGGAAAATCAGGAAAATGGGAGATACTTAAAAGCCTCCACATACAGCACGAGGACTGTACCTCCTGCAGGTGGCCATGTTTGATGGCGCTGTCCGTCTGTGCTGTAGCCACGGAAGTAAGCAGGTGCAATACTGCAGTTTCCCCATGACTGACCCGGGAATCAGCTGCACATGGGCCCCCAGAGAGCAGGAATAGTCCTGCCCGCCACCTGGCATCCAGTGAAACTGCTGACAGTTCCGCTCACGGTGGCCATGCCAACCCCTGGTGACAGTCCTCCAACACATTTCCCACGCTGTCCCCCAACTGATTTCCTCTCCTTTCTTCCTTGAGCACCACACACTTACCCAGTAAACACGGTCAAAAGTTTAGTGTTTCGACCCATTAAAACTGATTTGGCTCATCCTTTTCAATTCGTTTTAACTTTGGCACATTTGTCGTAGTCAAGCTACGTCGTGAGAGAGAGCTGGCTAAATAAATGACCCGGAGGTGAACACGCTGCTTCTTTCAAATGTCAGGTCCACAACCTTGAACCCGAGGCGGCCCCTCCATTCCCCAAGCTGGGGAGGAGCAGCCGGGAGAGGTGTGTTTCCCTGCAAGTCAAGTCATTCCACTAACATCCTGCAGCTTGGCCTGCAGGGATCACTTCCAGGGGCAAGAGGATAATTTAGTGTTCACAGCCCATTGATTCTTGGCTGTGGCTGCAGAAATGTCAATAAGGTGCCGACTGTGGCAGGGGTTGCTCTGTGATCCATTTGCTTTTCTGCTGAAACTCAATTTGTCAAGGCTGCCAGATAGTTCATGATGAGCTTTAGTCACTATAACCTGGGCTGGATTTGGATCATTGACTCGGTCTCCAAGTTAGTTACTGAATATTCTAGAGTGTAACCATTGTGCATATTTATATCAGGATATATATCTTGGACAATTAGAATGTCTGAAGATTTAGTTCCTCTGCTTTCAGAGTCTTCAGTGACATATATTATGAAATACACGAGAGGGTCTGAGCAGGACCACAGGAGAATTGGTTTTCCGTTAACTATCTCAGAAGTATCTGGAAGGTCACCTCGCACCCTAGAAAGCAGATCAGTCTATTGCCGATGAAATGTTTTATGACAGTGAGACTATAAATCGTGTTATCTTGAAGGCAAACTTGTAATTCTCCTGGGGCATTGTAGAGCAGGGCTATAACTCTTACTGATGTGGTGGGGATGCACTGCCTCCCTCAGAGTTACCCCAGGCTTCCCCCAAATAGCGACAACACTGAGCCTGTCAGAGGAGGCCCCAGCTCATGCCTACCCCGGTCCTCCACTGCACTCACGTGACGGAGCTCCTGGCGAGGCCCAGAACGGTCACATCCCGTCCAATCACTCCACCTGCTGATGGGAGGGAGGGCTGTCCTCCACGCGATGCCTGTTTTCTGATGCAGCTCAGTTACTCCAGTGTCCTGTCGCTGAGGGCCTCCTCCCGCGTGCTCTGCAAATATCCTCTTCCACAGACTCCTGCAGTCAGGTTTCTTCCCTGCACTTTCACATTCTCACCTGCTCCAGCATGCACGATGCTCTGCACTCCTCTTCGCCTCCGCCACCCCTTCTGTGCAGCTCTTCAAAGCAGGGGCTGTGCAGGCTCTTCCTCCTTGCACTTCCCAGCCCCCTACATAGCTCCACTATCGCATGGACGAGTTGGGCTTTACTCTGCACCCAGTCACACCAGCTCTGCCTGCACCACTGCAGTGTGGTCCAGACAGACGCATCTCTGCACTCTGAGCAAGCAGTGATGCTGCAAAGGTCTTCCTCCTTGCATCGTGCACACTCCCCGCTTGCTTTCACGATAGTGTGGCTGACAATCGATGATGTGAGGCTTTTCAGCTTCACAACGCTTCCTTTCTACTTAGTGCCCTGACGGCATCAGGTTGTACCTGGGACCCAATTCTTGGCCATTATAACCTGTGCCCAGTCACACGGGACACTGAAGTACAGCATCCCTTTCACAGGCTGATGCACACACACCACAGTCATGATGGGGCGAGAACCCTCCTTCATCCTCTCAAGATACTCTCAGCGCTTGCCCCAAGCAGTGCTTCCTTTATTCTTGTTCACATCACCAACCCTGGAAGAACTATGTATCTCCTCTTGCTGTGCTTTTAGTCGCACTCACATCTCTTGCAAAATGTGCTAATGGTGCTACCTTCCTCCTCTTGGCCCCTCTCACATCACCCCACCAAGACACATCACTCAACTCATGGTTTGGGGCTGCTCGTCTTTGACCTGTTTGTGTAACATGTGCAGTCACACTTCAGTATGGTGTGAGGATTCTCTGATTTTGTCTGTTCATGTCTCCTGCAGACCCCAGAAGGGGTATCGTACTTCAGTGCCCTGTGTGACTGGGCATGGGTTATAATGGCCAAGGACTGGGTCCCAGGTACAACCTGATGCCGTCAGGGCACTGACTAAGTAGAAAGGGAGCGTTGTGAAGCTGAAAAGCCTCACATCAGTGACGCTGTTGAGCTACGACTCTTCTCTGCCCTGTTCGTACCCCTTGTCCAGATCTACCCGTGCGCATATAGATCAAGGTTCACCCTATTTCCCCCACTCATACTCCCATCTAGTTGTCCCCCTGGGTCAATGGCGTGGGTTGCTTTCTTGTTGCCATGTTTACATTCCTCTCCAGATACATCACTGGGAAGAATCAAGGGCAAAGTCAGCCCCACCAGCTTTACCAGATGGGAGGAGGCAGAGGGCCACGTCACCAGGCACAGGGGAGCAGAGAGGGAGCCAGGGCCAGGACTGTCCCGTGCAGGGATGCGCCTCTGGCCTCTCTCGCCCCGCCCCTCCACGAGGCTCAGCAGGCTGTTTCCGCACCAGGCCCAAGCTGCCAGCAATGAGAGCCAGGCCCAGTGGCACTGTGGGAAGCAAGCCTGTCTGATCTATTGGAGGAGATAGGTGCTGCCGTTTCTTTAAAACTCCCTGGATTGCCTGTCTTAGCCCAGAGAGTAGTGTTTATATAATAGTACCATTTACCGGTGTCCCCCAGAGAACAGGATAGATTATACAGAAACCATCACAGCACTGACTGATAGTAGCTGTGTCACTTCCTGGTTTGGACTGAGGCACAAAAAGGAAAAGGACACCACGAGCCCATCATCTTCTCTTCATGGTTTCTCCCCCCCACTCCTCAATCTTCAAGTAAAGCCCAAATTGTCACGAGGCCCAGTACCCAGAAACCACATGCCCACCCTCTCCACCCCCCTCCTGACCCATCACCTCCTGACTTAAGATATCCCTGGCATGAATAAAGCCTTCGGTGCCTCATTCATGGTCTTCAGCCCCATCTTTCTGGCAATTCAACAAGCCACGGATGTGCCCCCACCAACCTCAAGGCCTTGTCTTGATTGGAGCCAATGAGAAAGTCTTCTTCCCCCCCCACAACTTCCCAACTACTCCCACCCAGGTCACCTCCCAGTCACCCTTAAAAGGGCCCCCCCACAAATCAAAGATTGGGTCAATCATCCCCCCACTAACCACACCTTCTACCACCCCGCCTCCTCCCCCTGCCACCCCCATACCTCATCTCACAGACTCTGCCAACTGAGAACGACAGAAACACGAGTCAGAAGCCAGCTCATGAATTTTAAACACTTTAATAGCACTATTGGTAGTGCTAATGGTAGAAGATTAGGCCATCCTCATTTACGGGCAGTTTGGGCCGCTGAGGAGGGCTCAGCCAGGTTCTGGAACTGAGGCACTGGCTTCTTCCCACGTTGGGGCATCTTAATTTGACAGCAGGGCTCATCTTCCAAGTCGCAGACGAACTGCATTTGCTCTTCACTGTCTTCGTCAACCAATGTGGTGGGAAGCACATCGTCTTCTTGTATGAGTGGTAGTTGTTTGAGAGCTTCAATAATTTGTACTCCAGGGATTCCAGTGCACCAAGGAAGAATACAGATGCGGTCTAGATCAGGCAGGGGGAAGAGAGATCCTTTTGAACGGCTGGGCTTGTCCTGCAGGCCGGGAAACTGCAACTTTGGCTTGACAGCATGGTTGTCTTCTCCCTGGCTTGATGTTGGCTGAGTTTCATCGGTTTTGTCTTCGCTCACTCCATCAGAAGGGCTCACTTTTCCCTTTAGGCCTCTCAGGATACTGGTGCTTATTCCCATCCCCATCTTCCAGACCTCACTGTTCAAGTGGCTGGCAATCTCTCTCTGAAAACTTAGACTTTGTGATGTCACTGATGACATAGGGCCCTTGATCAGGATTGGTCTAGAAATGTCTGTTTGGTAATCAGTCTCCTTGACAATCAGTTTCCTTGACGACCAGACCCACTTTTCCCCCACCTTTATATATATATAAATATATATATATACATATACATACACATACATATATTTATATATAAAAGTATAATTTATATATAGAAGTATAATTTATATATAATATATAAATATATATATACACACACATATCATTTTTCTTGCTTGTATAATGTGTTTTCTCATGTCAGTTATAGTTTCCATAAAATTCCCACCACCAGTTCACCATCACCATAGTTCCTTGTGCTCTTCCCACCCCTGTTTTGATCCTAACCCCCTCTCCCCCACTGCAAAATGTCTCTGGTTTATTGCCTGTTGATTTTGATATTTACAATTTTTTTTTCTCCTGGCCCCTTATTTGGATCCTCTACATTCCTAAGAGTGCAACCATCTGGTATTTTTCTTATTTTTTTCTGGCTTATTTCACTGAGCAAAATCCCTTCCATCTTCATCCATGTTGCTGCAGATGGCACGAGTTTCAACCCTCTTTTTAAGGGGAACTGGCTGTTCTTTAACAGCCTAGCCAAAACGAAAAAAAAAAAAAAAAGTGTTTCAATGGACTATTCCTTGTCTGTAGGTTACTACTCCAGGCTATGTGGCTTTACACTGTCTTTGAACTCTCATAACCCTTTGTAAGCTGTAGGTCACTGACAGACATGTACAACCACCAGTAGAGGCTCAACTGTCCCCCTCTCACATAGTAATCAAACCAATGTTGCTTCTGTTTACATAATTCATCTTTCTATTTCTGATTCATATTCCTTGTGCTTTTCTTTGAATTCTCTTGTCAATTTCCTTATGTTGTGAAAGCACTTTACCATGTGCTCACAATACTGCAGCATTGTGATTTTACACTTTTTGATAAGTTTTTGGAAAATATGCCCATACGTCCAAGTGATTCACCTACTAGATCCTGGTAAATTTCAGTAACAGAGAAAGGCAGCACCTGTGTGTTTAAAACCCAGGATGGCTATCTTTGGCTGACCACTGGAAATTCAATATACCAACAGAACAGAGTTGACACTGTAATTTTTGGTTTCCTCTCTGCTCATTAGTGTCTGCTTTGTTTCAGTCATTTATAGCCAACAAGTTATTTGCCACTGTTCCCCATAATGACATGCTCACAGCTGGGGAATGCTTTTTTTCCTTTAAAATTGTGTTTAATTTTCTATTTACATATCTACATAACTTTATGGAGCACATTCCCACACCTAATATGTGCAAAGGCTTCACTTACCCTCCATGAACAGACCTGTGCCCATGACCTCTCCTCCTACTCTTCCCCCCCATTCCCTTGGTAACCGTATGTTTTATAGTCTATGGATTATTTTTGCTGTGCTTTGCCAGTATGTGTTCCTTAGTTATTTGTACTTTAAAATAACTGAGACAACCTAATATCGATAACTTTCTGAATCATTTCACTTTGCATCATTACCGTAAGATCCATCAATTTTATCCCAAAAGGCACCATTTCATCATTTTAAATGACTGTGTAGTATTCCATTGAATATATATTCCACAATTTCTTTATCAAGTCATCATTCATAAAGCATAAAGGTTGGTTCCATGTCTTGGCTATTATAGCCTTTGGCTGGGAATTTGCTTTTTGGTTGTTATTTTTTAATAAGGTAAAGTACACATAAAAAATTTCAACCATTCAGGCCCTCCCTGGTGGCGCAGCGGGTTAAAGCACAGCACAAGAAACTTAAGCCACTTCCGCATGAGTTCGATTCCCACCTACCCCAGAGGAGATCCACATGGTGCAGCAGACCTCTCCTGACCTGCCCACTGCTCCCCTCAGCAGTGTACATCATTGATCTGCCTGATCTGCTCCCTGCTCTGTCTCTAGTGAATCCTCTCACCCTCCACATCTCTGGTCTGTACCCCAGTTCTGTACGAATAAATAAATCTTTTTTTTTAAAGATTTATTTATTTATTCATACAGAACTGGGGTACAGGCCAGAGGTGCAGGGGCGGCGAGAGGCTTCACCAGAGACAGAGTGGGGAGCAGAACAGGCAGATTGACGAAGTACACTGCTGAGGGGAGCAGCGGGCCGGTCAGGAGAGGTCTGCCGCGCCATGTGGTCTCCTCCGGGGCAGGTGGGCATCGAACTCATGTGCAAGTGGCTTTTAGCTTCTCAATGCTGTGCTTTAACCCACTGCGCCACCAGGGAGGGCCAAATAAATAAATCTTTTAAAAAAGTTTTTTTCAACCATTCTTCAGCATACAACTCTACTTTTTCATATACTCACACTGTTGTAAAACTACCACTTCAAATTGCAGAACAGTTTTATCATCCCCCAAAGCAGCTCCACACCCATTAAGCAGTCATTCCTCATTCCGCCAGCCCTACTAAACCCTGGCCAACAACATTTTCTGTTTCTATGGGTTTACCTATTCTAAACATTTTATCAATATATAAAAGACATTGAATATTAAGTATTTCGTACATGGCCTTTTACTTAATATATTTTCAAGGTTCATCCACATGATGCCCCATATTGGTACTTCATTTTCATAGCCAAAAAATAATGCATTGCATGTATGTACCACATTTTCTAATCTACTCATCAAATGAGAGCATTTGTTGCTACTTTTGGGCTATTGTAATGCTGCTGTTAAACATTTTGTGTATAAATTTTTGTATTAACATATGGCTTCAATTCTCTTGTTTATATACCTAGAAGTGCAATTACTTGGCCACATGGCAAGGAATTTATGTATGATCTGACAAGCTGGAGAGATCTCTAAATAAATTCATAGTCTATAGAGACCTAAACCCCACCCTCACTGAGACAGCAGAACATATGACTGCTTATTCTTGGGTCGAAATCAATAAGAATTTCATAACCTCTGGGTAAACAGCTATTTGACATCTGTACCAAGGAGGTTTGTTATTTTTGTGTCTACTCTTGACCCATGGCTGCAATTGAAGAACAAAAGCTATGAACTTTATTTCTCTGGGCCTGTGTATGTCTTAAGTGCCTATAATTCAGAAATGCCTTGACCTCTGATTTTGACTGTCAAATTTCCCTGCATCTACATGGTATTAGTATATTAGATTATAAATTACTTGCAACTGAAGGTGTTCTGTCCTTATTGGTACATTTATATGGATAATTTTATAAAGTATACAGTCCTAAAATATCCTGAAAATATATTGAAATTTTGAGCCCTATTATGGGCTAAAGACTTTCTTCAAAGATGACATACAAATGGCCAACAGGTTTATGACAAGATGCCGTCAGACAGCAAAGGAGATTACCTTATACCCCGCATACTCGGGGATCCTCTAGTCTGGTAAATAGTAAAACAAGCATCAAATAGATTAATAAGAGGAAAAGGCAGAAAGAAGTTTAGTAGTAGCACATGAATCTTCTGGATACATGGTAGAGAGCCAAGAAGACTGAATAACACTCACATGGCTTCACAGCCCATCTTTAATACTTCTGCCACAACAGAAGAAGTTGGGAATAGAGGAGATTTGTTATGGGAGGTAACCAGGAAAGGCACAGTAAACAAATCAGTTATGCACGTTTAAGTTCCATATTCTCCACTAAAGAAGGCTAAGGAAATTATGTCTTCCCAGTACAGTAAGGATAATGCCTTTATAAAGACAGATTTTAGAAGTCTCTTTTAAAGGCTCCTCCTATGAAATAAAGCTTTCTGCTAGAAAGACATATTTTGGGGTGGCAGATTTTTGTTTTCCTATAATGCTCAATGTTACTAGCCATCAGAAAACTATGAGTCATAATTACTGAGATATTATCCTACAACCTGTCAGGAGAGCTATTTAATAAAAAAAAAAAAAGGGGGAGGGGTGGGCTCCCTGTTGGTACAAGGGGTTAAGTCTCAGCACTATGAAGTTAAAGGCAGCCACTGCAGTAGAAGTTCAATCCCTGGCCAGGGAGATGACTCACAGGGCGCAGCAGAACTCTGTCTCACCTGCTGTTCCCCTCAGCAGTGGATTTCAGTCAATCTGCCTGCTCTGTTCCCCACTGTCTCTGGTGAATCCTCTCACGCCCCCACAACGCATCTCTGACCTACACCCCACTCTTAAATGCATAAATATTTTTTTAAAAAGGGATAAATGTTGAATGTATGGGGCATCATTCCTTATACACTATTTGAGGCCTTTTATATTGCTGATGGGAATGCAAAGTAGGATAGCCTCATAGGGAAACTGTATGGTGTTTCCTCAGAAACATGAAAATAGAAGTGCATATGATGCAGCAATAACATTTTTAGAAATCTGTCGAAAGGAAGTGAAATGAACATCTAAAAGATATTAATACTCCCATGTTCATTAGAATCCTGTTTACAATAGCAAAGAATTGGAAATAACCTAAATGACCACTGATGGATGAATGGATTTTAAAATGTGATATCTACGTAAGACAGAACATTACTCAACCTTTAAAAAGGAAATTCTACAATGTTCAAAAACATGGATGAACGCT
Organism: Condylura cristata; assembly: GCF_000260355.1. Classification (NCBI taxonomy): domain Eukaryota; kingdom Metazoa; phylum Chordata; class Mammalia; order Eulipotyphla; family Talpidae; genus Condylura; species Condylura cristata. Next base: position 19,540,252 of record NW_004567128.1, on the reverse strand, counting down.
GAATACATTATACTAATTGAGATAAGCCAGTCACAAAATGACAAATGTACATGCATCCACTTATTGGAGGTATCCAAAATAGTCGAATTCAAAAAAACAAAGAAAAAAAGTTTCCAGGGACTGGGGAACAGAGAAATGGGAGTTGCTTTTCAACAGGTATAAAATTTCAGTTATACAAGGTGATTAAGACTAGAGATGTGCTATACAACTTTGTGCTTATAACAATACTGTATTGTACATTTTAAAGTCTGTTAAGAAGGTAGATTTCACTTTAAGTGTTCTTAACACAATAATATTCTTTTAACCTAGGAAGAAACTATACCATACCTCAGATTTGGAAGAAAATATACCATACCTCAGTCAACAAAAGAAAAAAGAATTAAACTGGCTAAACTTTGCTTGTATTAAGCTCTATTTCTCATCTCCAAGTTGTAAATCACCCATGTTAAAAGAGTATGGAGTGTCTACATGAGAATTTCATGTTCATAATACCATTTCAAATGAACAAATAAATGGTTAGTTTTCTGTCCCTTCTAAAGTGTCAACTGGCATGCTACTTTCTCCAAATATGACAATAATTTTGGAGACTACAACAACAACAAAAAAGAGTTAATAATATCAATTTTAATTTTCTAGCACAAAATCATTTGTATAAAAGGCAACTTGGAAAGAGAAATTTCAGCTCAGTAGTAAAGGAAAGAGTCAGGGGGACCACAATTAAGGGACAAGTATAAATTAATTGCTGGGCTCTCCCTGATGGTGCAACAGGTTAAAGCACAGTACTATGAAGCTGTCCTTAGCCACTGCTGCACAAGTTCAATCCGTGGGCAGGGAGGTGAACCACAGGGCCCAAAAGACCTCTCCTGGCCCACCCACTGCTCCTCTGTTCTGCTCCCCACTGTCACACACACCCTGTGCCTCTGGCCTGTCCCCCAGCTCTTATATGCATACACAAATCTTTTTTTTTTTAAAGGTAAATCAACTGCTTTAGAGCCAAGGGGAGGGAAGGCTTTAATATAGTTCATAATATTGATCAGTAGCTCAGCAGAACTCTTAGAAATCTCACCGGTTAACCACTAGCAGGCAGGCAGCCTATTCAAGATGGTGGAAGGACTTCCAAAAGTGAAAGTCCATTCCAACTTTGGATCTCAGAGACTGCTCAGAGAGGGGCACACTGAAACCCAGCCCAACAGGAAACCAGCACAAAAATCTATACAACTCAACTAAGCAACATGTCCCTACCAGCCCTCTGGCCATATACTAATTCACTAATAAGTAAATGAGACACATAAGTAAATGGCGTTAAGATCCAGCTAGGAGGCAAGGGGCTTAAGTTCAGGGATGTCTGGGGAACTGTGGAAGACAAGACTCCCAAAGGCGAACGTAGTAGGAGAAGCAGGCCTCAGGTGAATCAGCCAGACTAGAGAAGGGCGTCTGCTAAGGGCTGTTCTTACCTGTATGGCCTGGTCCTGGAGGCTCAGGCCTGGCAGGGCCCGCGGCCCGCAAGATGAGCAGGGCCTACACGGTTGGTTGCAACTTGTACTGGTGGGCCTGGCTGGAACCTGTTGCAGTAGTGAGACCGCCTGGCGTATTGTGGTGAGGTGAGGAAAACACACAGGGCCTAGTCGGGATTCTGGAACCCAGACAGAATGTTAAGAGTGGTGCCTCCTGCTGGGCGGCGACTTTGGAGAAAATGACCATGATCACAAAAGCTCAGACTTGAGTCCTGAAAGTTTCAAGAAGCAGATGGCATCTCGGGAGGGGTCTCTGACTAAGCAAGCTTTTCCACTGGGGCTACTTCCGGCCACGTTTGTTTTTTTCCCGGTAAGGTCGGGGCTGGACCCCTGAGCAGACCCACAACCTTCGTCGGTTGTCCGGGTGGCCTTATCTAGGTGCATGTTTTTGCTTCTGGCTCTTCTCAACCACCGTACCTGTAAGATCAGAATGGGAAGTCCGGCTTCCTCCAAAGCCAGAATGCCTCTCTTCTTACATCCAGCTTAGGCGGGGGAGCGAAAGGGGTGGCTCAACAGCGATGGAAATGGAGTCTGCAGTAGAGGAAGTTTTCATGAAACTCAGCCGTGAGTATTGCTGGAGACTGCGGGAATTTCAGCAAGAGGTTCTGGGTTGCCACATCCTGCTGGCATCAAGAGTTGCTGGGGATATCTCATCCTGCATGAAATTCAAATGCTACTGCGGGCCATAACAGCAACTCTCAGGAAAGCTGCGGCAAACTTCAGCCTCGAGGGCTAGTGTGAGGGCGGGGCCTGCCACAATCTCTGCTTCTGATTGGTGAGCTGGTATCACATGACTCACTGTCTTCGAGTATTCCAAATCAGATCCTTTGGCAGCAAAAATGAGGTTGTACACACCCCCTTGGGGGTCTGCCCTGGGCTCTCAGTGTCAATTTCCTCATCTTTAAATACAGCCTTTAAAAGTGAGTGTGTGTGCCCGTGCAGAGTACTTGTGTGCCTTCAAATCAGTTTGTCGGCACTATTCCGCGGGTTGAAACTCAAAATCACTTCAAAATAAATAAATAAATAAATAAAATCACACTCATCAGGGAAAAGTTAACTCCCTACCTAGTTCGCCCTTGTTAAAAACAAGTGGAGATAAACCTTGAAATGCTCTGAGCAGGTGAAAGCAACTTGGTCTTAAACAAAGCTTAATTTAGCTTAATTTGAAAGACCAGGGAATTTTAGCTTAATTTGGAAGACCAGGTCACTTATGTTTTTAAAAGCAAGCAAAGTGTAAACTTTCTCAAAGTGAATATAAAGTAACCACTAACCAATTCGTTATCACTTTAGAAAATTCTGATATAATAAATTACCGAGGAAGGAATAGCCATGCCTTTTATATACACTTTGCTTTTTGACAATGCACCTTAGCCTTATCGATGTTTTTCTTTGAATCCTTTCAGTTTGCAAAACTTGCTGGTGTGTGTACAACCAACTTTATTAACTTTATTTTTTCAGTGTGCCAACTGATAACATTCTTCAAAGCTAAAGTAAAATTAGTGTTTATGGGGGGAACAAGTAAGAGGTCACAGATTTGCAAACTGCAGAGTACAAATTTAGGCAATAATCCATATTGTGTCTTTGTGGGTTTGGCTAAGGGGGGGTTTAAGGAACAAGATTTAGGATAGGATTACAAACTTGTTCACCAACAACTAGAACTGGTTATAAATTATATTCTTTGTAAGTTAGTAGCTTTCATTCAAACTTAACTGGGTTATTAGGGAAAGGAAAAAAAATACGTATCTTTGCACAGTGAACAAAGATGTTTGTACAAAGCCGAGAACTGGTTCTGTTCTGGGAAATAATTTTCAAAAGTTAAAGTTCAGGATGGAGTTTCAGTTCAGTCTGCCTCAAAATTGTTTTTAAAAACATTTAAAAAGCACAAGTTTATTAGGAAAAGTACCACAGAGCCCCCAATCCTGGCTGCTCTAAATGGGTTCTGCCATCCACTGAGTAAACACAAACATACTCCTAATGGATGAGATCTGCAATAAAAAAAAAATAACTTTAATAAGGTTAGTGTGCAATAAAAAGAGAAAGAATATAGCTTCCAGATTAAGCTCCTAAAGTTAACCATCCCCTCATAGGTAAGTGCCCAGCCAAACAGGGTTGGCCCAAAATGGGGTCACTGAGGCCCCAAAATTTACCAAAACTCTAAGCACTTTATGTTGGAGTCCCTTAGGAAAGTGCAGAAGGGACTAGGCAAATTTGGAAGGAAAAGGGAAAAATCAAAATCAAGATAAAGGTAGCCAGTCTCAGCTTCCCCATGGATTTCTCACCCACATCTGTTTCTTTCAAATGTCTCCTTCCATTTTCCCCAAGTCCCTGGTGCAAGTCCAAGAATGAAAGGCAAGTGTGGCTTCTTCACAAGTCTCACTGGTCCTTGCATCTTCTCCAGCACTTTGTTCTGTCTTTCCCCAGCCTTTTCTAGTTTCCTGCCTGCTCAGCTCCACCCTTCCTTGGGTGTAACAGGGACCCTGGGACCTCCCCCTTTCTATGGGTAGGGTACCATTACAAAAGAAAGAAAAGCACCTGTATAGTCATTGGCGAATCTTTGGTTTTACTACCGTTATTTCCAAACATTTGCCACCCTCATGGAATCTAGCCAGGATCCTGAGTCCATGGATGACCAGAGGGGACAGTCCCGGGCCTCTTTCTAACATGTGGATCACCCCACATCATATTAGGACACATTTAAAGGCTGGAGAGCTGTTGAAAATGGTGAAACAGAATGGCAACCCAAACTGTGCTGGTAATGTTCAGCACTGCAGGGGGGTAAAGGTAGACTATCTTCCTGGGAGGAATGCTTCTCTCTGCCTGGCCCCCTGGGCCACAGACGAGGATTGTATGAGAATAAGTGTGGTACTGTCTTTAAATGTACACCAGAAGGCTACATAGTAATCTAGGGATGAACAGATGCTAATTTTTTTAACCTCATCTCCGTTAGTGGCCACACATGTCTCGTTTATGTTAATATAGATGTGTTGTGATGCACAGACTTAAAGATTATTTGGATGTTTATTTTAGTCATGTCTTCATGTATTTATCCAAATCCATAGAATGTATGACACCAAGCATGAACTCTAATTTGAACTATGGACTTTCGGTGATAATGATGTTCAATATAGATCCATTGATAGTAACAAATGTGCACCTCTAGTGGAGGATGTTGACAGGGAGGGAAACTGTATGTATGTAGGGATTGGGACAATATGGGAACTCCATACTTAGCTTCAATGTTGTTGTGAAAAGTCCATTTTTTTAAAAGATTTATTTATGGGCACCTTGGTGGCTCAACCGGTTAGGATACAGAACTGCAAACTGGCTGCAGCCACTTCAGTATGAGTTCGATCCTGGCCCCGGAGGTGATCCATATGGCACAGCAGACCTCTCCTGACCCGCCCACTGCTCCCCGCAGCAGTGTACTTCATCAATCTGCCTGTTCTGTTCCCCACTCTGTCTCTGGCGAATCCTCTCTGCACCTCTGGCTTGTACCCCAGTTCTGTATGCATAAATAAATAAACCTCTGGCTTATACCCCAGTTCTGTATGCACAAATAAATAAATCTTTTTTTAAGATTTATTTATGCATACACAAAATGGGGTGTAAGCCAGAGGTGTGGGGGAGGGGGCGAGGAGGGTTAAGAGGATTCACCAGTAACAGAGTGGGGAGAAGAACAGGTGGATCTACTGAAATACACCACTGAGGGGAGGGGAGCAGCAGGCAAAGCAGGAGAGGTCAGTGGCCCCATGTGGGTCAGCTCCCTAGCTGGGGATCAAACCACACTGCTTGGCTGCAGATAGCTTCATAGAGCTGAGATTTTAACCCCTGTGCCACCAGGAAGACCCTCCATTGTTATTTTTTTTTTTTTAAGTAAATTAAGACTTCAAGCCTGAACCACATACTATAAGATCATTTCTTACTTACTCTTCCTCCTTACTAAAAACATCTACCGATCCTGGAGCGAGTACACGAGGTGATCAAAGGAGGATTTGGAATGTAAGAAGGCAAGCTGGTTTGGGATTCCAGGACTAACGGAGCAGCGCAGCAGCAAGGTCTCTTGTGTGGCACCACCCGAAAGAGGAAAGCCTCTCGTGTGCCATGTTTTCTGACCCCTGACATAGGAATAGGCCAGATAGGTTCAGCCCTCCCCCAGATCCTCTGAATTATATAAGGTGTTGTATAACAACATTAGCTCAAAAAAATCATGGAATTAAAAAAAAAAAAAAACGGTGGGCCTCCCATATGGCCAGGAGTTAAACACCGTGCTATCAAGCTATCATCAGCCACTGTAGCACCAGTTTGAGCCCCCACAAGGGAGCTGACCCACATAGCGCAGCAGACCTCTCCTGTCTCACTCGCTGCTCCCCTCAGCAGTGACCTTCTATCAATGTGCCTGTTCTGTTCCCCACTCTGTCTCTTGTGAATCCTCTCACCCCCACTACCACTGGCCTGTGCCAAGTTCTTTTATGCATAAATAAATAAATCTTTAGAAGATAAAAGTAAATAAATAAAACAAATGGAAGTTCTTCAGACATCATCGGATGAACCTGACATCCATCACTAAGGATCAATTGAGAGTCTCACTAGAAATAAACCACCAAGGAAGGTTATTTCTCTTCCCTCTGAGACTACAAGTCCCTCTTTCCAAAGAGAAAGCTAATGTGGGTGGGGAGAACCCAGATGTAGCTGGGGGCCTGGTCCTAGAAGAGTTCTTATCCTGGAGGGTCTGAGACTTTCTCCCCATCTGAACACACTGGAACTGAGAAGGGGGAACAAAGAAGGGGAGAGGGACCTTATCACAGCAAGCAGCAACATTTGGAGGCCTCTTTGTCCCTGCATGCTCGGAATTCTCCACCTCACTCAGAAATACTGAGGCAGCTGGGCAGAACCAGGCAAAAGGACGAAGTCAAAATGTGCAGCCTGATCCAGAATAAGGACATAAGAAGAAAGTGAAGGTTCTAGTAACAGGAAAACCTGAGAAACTATGACCATCAAGAAAGAGCTGAAGATATGATGACTAAATCTAGCATTGTGTCCTTAATGGGATCCGGGAATATATAAAGAACAATAGATAAAAACTAAGGAAATTGAAAACAGATGTATTTTAGATAATCATACATCAACATTTGGCTCATTGTGACAAATGTACTATTCTACTGGAAGATGTCAATGTTAAAGGAAGCTAGGTGTAGTATACACACACACACACACACACATACTGTCATCACTTTATTGGACATCTAGAATAAATTTATTTGCAAAGTAAAAACCAATCAAGTAGCTATTATACGAAGTCCACTTGTCACATTTATAGGGAAAAAAAGTTTCTGTTTCAACTTTCTGACATTGGATAGTACAGCCAGTGACAACTGTGTGCACTGTCATTAAAACTGCATGTTAGGGTAATTCAGAATTTTACCCACTTGAAAGTATCTTTACTTTAAAATGAAGCATGATTTAGATGCAAATACTGAGATGAGAATGGAAGCTTCAAAATTTTGGATGACATTAATTCTACATAATAAATCATCCCTTTTTAAAAGACCTTGAAACATACAAGAAACAGAAGAACAAAAAACAGTTTATGTTAATAATGTAGTGCATGAGATTTGACAGAAAGAATCAAATGAAGACATAAAACTTGATTCTGCCTTACTCTCATACCAGTCTTAAAAAAGGAATGCAAGCAAACAAAATAAATCTAAGAAGCTGTAAAATGATTCCAAAGCAAGATGGAGTAAGTGCTGAACCTTCTTTACAGCATTATCTCTGACACAGCAAATGAAAAAATCCCTCACTGGACTTTGTGCTTGAATTTTTCAACTTTTGCCTGTGCTTTGCAGTATGCTACCAGGCATTTAATCACTGACCAACATCACTCTGTGAGTTGCACCTGCAGTTCAAGAACTAGAAATGCAGAGGTAAGTATATAAGAGAGAGGTGCAATATATAATATCCAACCTTTTCATTCAATTGTTTCTCATAATTCTCATGTCCCAGGGAAAGGCAGGCTGATTATGTCTCAATGTTCTCAGCATTCAGACACAATGTGTTTAGAAAAGTATTAGAGTTTTACATGCCATTTGTGGCAACATGGATGGAGTTGGAAGGCATCGTGCTTAGTGAAATAAGCCAGAAAGAAAAAGAAAAATAGGGGATGGTTTCACTCATAGCAGAGTGTAAGAGATCAGGAAATAATATACATAGATACAGTTATAGTAATTTTAATAAAGCAAAAAAGAGCATCAACTAACAACTATAAACCACAGACATTCTACAGGGGAGGAGAGGGGAACAAGATCAAAACTGGGGTGGGAAGAGCACACGGGACTATGGTGATGGCACATGGGGGAAGTGGTGGTGGGAAGGTTGCTGAGATTACAACCGAGATAAAAATATGTACAAAAGGAAGAATGATGTAAAAATATAGAAAATAAAAAAAGTATTCGATTTTTAATTAAAGGCTTTATCATTTATTTTTTAAATTAAAAAAATGCTATATCTGTATAGAGTGCTGTGAAGCCTGGAAATATAGAGAAATATATGAAATGTCATCAAAGACATGCTCAATTTGTAAAATAAATAAAATAATGTTATCTGAGTTTCTAGATTTTAGGGCCATTCTGAAGATTGATATAGAACAGGATTCCACATACATTATTAATTTGGAGTGAGAGATAAAATTGGAAAACAATATATACTTTATTATTGCATTTATGTAGCAGCCATAATACATTTCTAGCACTTGTAATAAGATTATACAATGAGGGAAGGGATTGAAGTTAAGAGAGAATTTTGTTATGACTACCTGTTTGGAATTCTTACAATGAAAAAAATACTGCTAAAGCACCATTTCAATATTTTAAGTGAAAAAAAAATAATTTGCAAAATACTCCTCACTCTGATGCTGCAAGCACTGTGAATATAAAGATAGAAACATCTTGTGTCAATAGAACCCTCCTTCTGGCACAAATTGTGTGCTCTTCCACAAATAAATCACAGTCTCCCCATCCATAAAATGACAATTTCTAAGGCTCTTTCCCACTGAACTATTTTATTAAATTATCATAATTAAAATCTGAAATCAGTAAGAGCGTATGCCCACTCACTGGGCCTGTGTTGGCTTTTACAACTCTAGTTCATAATTATAGTGATCAGTGATTCTGAGTGATATAGGTAAACAACTTTTAAAAGAATTTGTCTACAAGAGTCTATATCCTGTAGAAAGCAAATATTTGAAACAGAAGACTCCCAATAGTTTAGTTCTGCTGGGGAAAGAAATGTCTGATAGGAAATTTGTGTTCCATCTAAGCTGTAACCCCTGACTGTTACAGTGTGTGTTCTGACAATGCAGTGTGTGTGTTCTCTGATAGTACAACATGTGTGTGTTCCCTGACAGTAGCGTGTGTGTGTTCCCTGACAGTAGTGTGTGTGTGTGTGTGTGTGTGTGTGTGTGTTCCCTGACAGTACAGCAGCTGCTCTGGACACATGCATTCTATTATTCTCCCCCATTACAATCTAACCTGGGAATCAGTCTCCATCTCTATCAAGAGTTACAGTTTGGCAGATGCACACCCTGACAATGAGATGCATCTTTTCCTAAAAAAAATCATCAAAAAGATGAGCCATGGGGAGGATCCTGAATGGGGTCTGAAGGTGGCCACTCACCCAAGAGGGTGAGCCACAACCTAGCTATCAGTTCTGGGACACACTAAGACTTATGCAGTCTCCAAATTTCTCTGAGGGGATTTCAGTAAGGTAAATGCCTTAGTCAGAAGCGTGTGGCCTCATGTAAGCAGAAAGAGGATCCCCAGTTCCTGTAAGTAAGTGTCCAGGTGAGGGACTTGAGTGACAGCAGAAGGATGGGGGTGAGGATCCACCCAGAAGCCCACCCCAGGTAGGAGGCCCCAGGTGGGAGTGGCTAAAAGTGGCACACCTGTCTTTCTAGTCAGGAGACAGAGAAGCCCATGGCCCTGTCAGGGGCCCGAGTACAGAGTCTGAGTGGGGACTAAAAGAACCACCCACACTGGAAGGAGCCCCAGGACCTTGCAGAGCCCTGAGCTGGGAAGCTCTAGAATGAATGTCAGATTGACATGCCCCTTTATTTCTTTTGGTGAGGTGAGTTTCAGGGAGAAGAGCACCTTGCTCTTAGAGAGGGGTCCAAGTTAAGAAGCAAATCATGAAATGGGAGAGAAAAGACAATAAAAAGCATACAGGTCAGAAAGGAGAAGTAAAACCATCTCTGTTCATAGACGAAATGATCGTCACTGGACGAAATCCTAGGAACTCTACTCTCTTGAACTACTGAGTTCAGCAAGGTTACAGGAAACACGAGAAACACACACAAAGCAATTGCATCTGATGTATACATTATATGTGCCATTCCTGGTGGCACAACAGGTTAAAACACAGCACTATGAGGCAATCTGCAGCCACTGAATTCTATCCTCAGCCAGGGAGATGGCCCACATGGCACAGCAGACCTCTTCTGTCCCACCCGCTGCTCCCTCAGCAGTTTTTCAAAGTAGATCTGCCTGTTCTGCTCCCCACTCTGTTTCTGGTGAATTATCTCACCACCCCTGCACCTCTGGCCTGTACCCCATTCTTGTATGCATAA
>NW_004567128.1:19513240-19529663 GCF_000260355.1 Condylura cristata | reverse complement strand
AAAAAAAACATGTCTCACATGCTTAAAACACTGATGCTGAAATTCTGAAAGAGATCAAGGAAAGTCTAAATAAATGGAAAAATACAGTGTTTAGGAATTGAAGACACAATATGATAAATATGTCAACTCACCTCTAAATGATACGTGTTTTTTTCTGTAACTTCTATAAAAATCCAAGCAAGCTTATTCTAAAAGTTAAATAAAAAGGTAAAGGAACTAGAATAGCTAAAATGATTTGAAAAATATGTGAGAAGAATCAATATCTTAAATGTTCATACTTACAGAACCACAATAATCAAGGTTATGTGGCCTTGGCAGAAAATCAGACATAAAGATCAATGAAAGAAAACAGAGCCCAAGAAACAGACCTGCATCAGTGTACCCCAAAATTTTTGTTAACATGCAAACAGCGTTTCCACAAATGGTGTTGGGGCAACTGAAGATTAATAGGCAAAAAAAAAAAAAATTAACCTTGATGTAAATCTAGTATTATATGCGAAAATTAACTCAAAATAGATTGTGACCTTAAATGTGAAATAGTAAAATATAAAACATGAGGGAAAAAATGTTCAGGACCTACAAGTAGGCCAAGAGTTTTTAGATTTCTCACATATAGCACTGTTCAGAAAAGGAAAAATTTATGTGTGAACCAATGCCCCTAAATCATAATATTGAGGTAATAGTTACCTCAATTTACTTATTTACCCACTTACTATGTATGTATTTACCTGCTTACTTTTTATTTATTTATTTAATTTATTTACTCATACAAGAACCCATGATGCAGGACAAAGGTGGAGGGTGGGTTGGTGGTGAGAGGATTCACCAGAGACAGAGTGGGGAGCAGAACAGGCAGTACCAATAAAATACACTGCGGCGGGGAGCAGCAGGAAGACAGGAGAGGTCTGCTGCACTATGTCAGTCAGCTCCCTGGCCAGGGATTGAACTCATGGTACAATGGTTGGTGACAGTTTGATAGTTCTGAGATTTGAACCGCTGCATCACCAGGGAGGCCCTGTTTACTTACCTACTTACTTAATGAGGAAACAAGCAGCAAGTTCTGAGCAACAGCCATGCTTCTGAAATTCAGCGGGTTCATAACAACCTTACTCCCCCAGCAACACAACAGAAAGTCTGTCAGCCCCTACACATCCCTGATACTGAGTGTGGGCCAATCCTTGAATCACCCAGCTAACCAAAACCTTCTATAGCATGAGCTCTGGCTTTGTTTACAAAGTCTGTACTAGGAAAGTATGAAGATCCCCATGAGCAAACCGGAAGTGTCCCTTTTTGCATCATATATTGCATTCAGTTACTCCCAGTTCACCCAGTTCACAACCCTTTCAACCATTCAACACCTACTTACCAACATTAGAACTTGTGACAGATATACTGATTGCCATGACCTTGAGATTTCCCAATTCAAACTTTCCAATTCTTGTGGTGTATACTTGAACCTCAAAATACCCAGCACAGGTGTGAATGTGATGAATTTTGTGAAGAGATATGTATTAAAGGAGAAATGAGTCCTTTCACAGTTTTTTTGTACGGTATGGAATTGTTCATTCAATATAGAAGATGGTGAAAGTCAGATACAAACTGACATATACTAACAGCTGAGTGTGACAGATGTATGATTTCCTCACTGATACCAAAGACATAGGGAAAAAAAAACACTTTTTGATTAAGAGAAATTCTTATGAAAAAGATGAAAGCCATAGCAAAAATTGCAATGGCCTTCTACACTATCTATGAAAGACATTCATCTTTCAGCTCAAATGACTGAATGTATTTTCTGATTCCAAAATTGCAAGCACATTTTGCAATGCCAGGGTGAAATCGATTACAATCATAAAAAATGTAATAACTTCATATACTATTAGAGAGATCATCATAGATCAAAATGTTAGATTCTAAATCACCCATGGTAAAATATCTGAATCTCTTTATGGCTTGGCCACAAATGTAAGTAACAGCAATGCAAGATAACATTTTTCCTTTGTTCATGCAATAGTTTTGTTATGAAAATACCTTGCTATTGTCCATAAAATCCCTTCCAGATGAAACTTCAGAAACATGATTTTGTGCAGAGACGTATTTTTCAGTTAGAAATGAATCATGAAAAATAGAATGCTTTTTTGTAGAGATAATACAAATAAAGATTTTAGTGGGTATTTGTAGATAGACACAAAGTTTGTTCAAAGTCAAGGTAGAACAGGAGTGATTCTATGGAAAATGTTGGCTGTGCTCATATTCTGCATAATTATATTCAAATAGCATCCAATGATCTAGTGACACTGGAGTAATTGCTAATTTTTTTCTCTTACTTTAGCATTTATATGGTTTGAACTTAACATATGATATATATGTGATTTTATTAGCATCTAATATTCTTTGATTCTCTCATTCAAAACCGTGACTTTCTTTAACAAACACAGCTGAATGGCTTCATTTTTTTTTAAACATTGGATTCATATTTTAATTGTGAAGGAAAGACCCAAACATTCTTTTTGACTTTTCAAATTATTCACTGAATGAAGTCTGCTTATTTCTTATTCATAACTTTCAATAGCTCTTTTACAATAGGATTTTGCAAAATGAAAGAACAGCAGCATTATTGAAGTAGCACTCTATTGCTTAAAGGAACTTGTTGAACATGTTAAAGAAATAATTGATGAAAAAATTCATCACTTTAAGTGTTAAGGAGTTTCTTAAAAGGACAACGTAACCTATGAATGAGAGGGAAATTCTGACTTGAAGAGGGTACTATGGTACTTGAGATGAGTTTCTTTTGAAATGGTTTTTCATTGCTTCAAGAATTTGATTCTTTCCCAATGATATAACTATATACTCTTCCAGCATGGGGAAAAAGTGAAATATCATCATCATCATGTGTAGTGTTAAAGATGGGGATAAAAAAAAGTTCTGTTATTGCTAAAGATGAGGATAAAAAAAAAAGTTCTGTCAGTGGACAAAAATGAAAAAAAAAAAAAATGTGTTGACCAGTAAGTAGAATACAGTTATGAAGGGTGGAAGAACAAGTTATGCCATGCTTTAAAAAAATGTGAAAAAAAATCCCAGCCTTGTTAGCTTTATACCAGCCCATGTTCAGTATACTATTGGGCACTGAATGTAGGTTCACAGTAATGATTCTCCAGTGGACCAGCGAAAATTAGTGGCCAGTGAACAGTCTAGAAGCTATGTTAAAAGTCAGTAGATAGGGCCCTCCCTGGTGGCGCAGCGGGTTAAAGCACAGCACTGAGAAGCTAAAGCCGCTTCCGCATGAGTTCAATTCCCGCCTGCCCTGGAGGTGACCACATGGCGTGGCAGACCTCTTCTGACCCGCCCGCTGCTCCCCTCAGCAGTGTACTTCGTCCATCTGCCTATTCTGCTCCCCACTCTGTCTCTGGTGAAGCCTCTCGCCGCCCCTGAGCCTCTGGCCTGTACCCCAGTTCTGTCTGCACAAATAAAATGAATCTTAAAAAAAAAGTCAGTAGATTGAAATTGTAAGGAATTATATATATAAGGCTCTTTCATGCAATTTGTAAAATTTTATCTCAATGTACATATAGCCACACAAGCAACTAGAAGTTCAGTTTTGTTTTTATTTTATCATTTTTTTTTATTTCTTAAAGATTTATTTACTTATGCACTCAGAACTGGGGTACAGGCCAGAAGTACAGGGGCGGCGAGAGGCTTCGCCAGAGACAGAGTGGAGAACAGAACAGGCAGATCGATGAAGTACACTACTGAGAGGAACAGCGGGCGGGTCAGGGGAGGTCTGCCGCGCCACGTGGATCTCCTCCTGGGCAGGTGGGGATCGAACTCATGCTGAAGTGGCTTTAGCTTCTCAGCGCTGTGATTTACCCCGCTGCGCCACCAGGGAGGGCCCTCAATTTTGCTTTTAAAGTACTAAGACACAAAAGAACACATGCAGTTCTATTACACTTACATAAAATTCATGCTAAATTAAAGAGTGTATTCTTCATAGGGTCATCCCCAGGAAAAAGGAAGGTTCTAGTTTTCTTGCCCCACCCGATGACCGGAAGTGCTGAGCAGGGAGGAAAAGCTGGAGAGGAGACGAGAATAGAGAAGGAAGGAAAGAAGATGCAGAGTAAGGGGGCCTGGAGGAGGCACGTGGAGCAGAGAGACAGGTAAGAAGCTGCGTTTGCTTCTTGGTCCTGGACTGGGTGAAACAGATGTGGGTGAGAGATCCATGGGAGGTTAACAATGGCACCGTTTATCTTGATTTTGCTCTTTTCCTTCCAGATCTGGCTTTTTCTGACTCGCCTATGGGTTGACTTGTGGCAGCTCCCTGGCCTCAGTGGCCCTACTCTGGGCCAATCTTGTTTAGGGGGACACTCACCCATGAGGGTATGGGTAACTTTGGGTGCTAGATTTGGAAATTATATTCTTTGTCTTTGCTTTGCTGCACACTATTTTTATTAAAATTCCTTTCCATTAAAGGTCTTATGCACTAGAGTATGTTTTGTCTTAATGGGACAGATGGCAAGAATCTATTTGGAATGGGCAGGTTTGGGAGTTCTGGGATGTCCCTCTTCCTGCCCTGTAATATATATGACATATATACCACATGAATATATTATCATATACAAATATATTGCATGTAATATATTACTACATCTATTGCATATACAATACACACATATGATATATACACTTATATATGTTACACACACATAAAATATATATAAAAACAGGACAGGAAGAAGGGCACCCCAGAACCCCCAAACCCCCGAACCTGCCCATTCTAAATAGGTTCTTAATGGGTCATCTGCACCATTAAGACAAAACATACTCTAGAGCAAATGACCTTTAATGGAAAGGAAATTTAATACAATTAGTGTATACACATACACACATATATAGGGCTAAAACCAAAAAGTAAAAGCCAAGAGAGAATTCAAACATCATAATTCACTAGTGGAAGAGGAAAGGATGTATTCAGCAGATGCTTTTGTTATGTGGTGGTCTATTTTCTTACTTAGATGGGGTTCATACTATTTTCTACTTAATAATTATTTTTCTGGGCCTCCCTGGTCATGTAAGGGGTTAAGTACAGCACTATGAAGCTATCCGCAGCTACTGCAGCACGAGTTCAATCCCCGACCAGGGAATTGACCCACCTGGCCCAGCAGACCTCTCCTGACCCACCCGATGCTCCCCTAAACAGTGTATTTCAGTGAATCTGTCTCTTCTGCTCCCCACTCTGTCTCTGGTGAAACCTCCCACCCCACCCCCACCACTGGCCTACACCCCAGCTCTTGAATGTATGAACAAATCTGTTTTTAAAAATTATTTTTCTAATTACATATATACATTTTGCATATTTTTATCAGTATTTTTAAAAACTTAATGATAAATTTATAAATTACAGAAAATCTGAAAGTGAGAATTTTGAAAATTATTCAACTTATTCTTGATGAGAAAAGCAGAACATCATAGATGCAATCTCAGAAATAGACTTATTGTCATCTAGAAAACACTTAGTACAATAAAGCCACGGATTAATAATCTAAAGGTTATTTTGAACTATGAAATGTTGAATTTGATAATAAAATTCCCAAGAGATAACTACCATTAAAAATGTGCCCAACACTATCTCTAAGGAGGTCTTGGTTTTTAGCAAATTATAATAAACTGTCATCATGTTAATCTAACTAAGTAGCCACGTTGCTTCCATATAGCTATTATTTTCACCGCCATATTTTCCCCTTTATTGAGCTGACATTGGTTTACAGCACTGTATGATCTAGTGAAAGATTCACACTTCAGATGTATGTTCCCAACCCACTCTCACCATCCAAGCACCTGTAGTCCTTTACCACAAACCATTGCACCCCAATCTCCTTCCCCTTCTAGTAGTTTCAATTCTGCAGTCATATTTCTAGGATTTATTTTGGTTTATTTTAGTCAGTTCCTTTGTGTATGTGTGTTGTTTTCTCCATATTCCTCATATGTGTGAAATCATCTGATATCTTGGCATAATCCCCTCTGGTTCCATCCATCTTGTCACAAATGCAAAGGATTCTTCCTTTTAGAGCTGTGTAGTATTCCACTGTTTATCAATTCTACATCTTCCGAATCCACTGTTCTGTCGATCACCATCACATCTTTGCTCTTCATAAGGGCACTTTTTATTTCATACCTCTATCAAAATTAATAACAGGAGGTGATATATTGCTCTAGGAAAGTTGTCCATTAGCTAAAAATGCATTTTTTGGTTGATGCCATTAATGGAGAAATGAATACACTGTCAGGAACATGAAGTAAACAATGCATTTTGGACATTCTGAGAGGTAGCTGATCTCCATTTCACTTGTTTTTCCCTTTCTTACACTGGACCTCTGCTGGGGACCAGCCTGTCACTACTGCTGTTATCAAGAAGCTCCCAGTCTCTGTAATGAAGAACAGAGGAGCCTTCAGGGCTTTCGAAATGAGTCTTTCTTCCTCTCACCATATGGTTTAAGAACAGAGCTTTTCTGTGAAGAGAAACCCCACAATTCTGTATATGACTGAGCTAGGTCTCATAAATGGATGCTTTGGGGAAGGAGACCAAAAAAAAAATAACCAATTTGTACCTGAAAGGGTTGTCAGAATATTTGAAGTGCCACGCCTAGTTTAAAGTCTGCTGCCTTCTCCAATTTGCCCTGAGCATCCACTAGGGCAGGGACAGCTAGTGCCTAGAGGAGCTGCATAGGAGGTGGGACTGGGGAAGGTCTGCAAGTGGGAACAGGACCTCAAAGGATCCTGAATAAATGTTAGGACCAAGCCTTAGGGTTCCAGTGATCCTTCTTTGCTTGGCCCTGAATTATCTGTTTCCTTGGAACTGATAATGACATCCTTGCCAAAATTTACTTCATCGAAAGCTCCGTGATCATTGAGGAGCAGATGTGTGGTAACACGAATCTTCCTTCATCTCTGAAGGGCAACACACCAACAATTTCCCAGAGTAAATGAAGATACTAAATGGAATTCAGAGCAGATTCTTATAGTTGTGTGCACCATCTTCTGGAGCAGTGCCTTAAAAGTAGATTGAGTACAAGAAGCCCTCAGTAGACTATGTAAATTATTCATTAGGCAGGAAATGAGAGTTGGCCATTTTACTATTAGAAACATAGCCTGAGTCTCCTTATTTCCTTATGAGAAGAACACTTTTCATGGCTGAGGCGACTCACTCATCTAGTCAAATACATTTTCTGCCTTTTGAAAAAGCACAGTACTAAAGCATTTTCTCTTCTTCCTCTTTATAAAGGTGAATTCTTTTTACACGCATTTTATTGTTGGGAGAAAGAAACTAATTCTGGCTTCAGAGGGAGCAAGAAAATTCTCTCTATAGAAATATAACAGCGCCCTGGCCCTTCTCTGACCTGATCAGCAACAATTTAGCCCCTCTTTCAGTATTTTGAAATTTTTATAGTGCAACACTTCTAGGATAGGTTTTTACACAATGGAGGATGGATTTTTTTAAAGTATCTAAGCTGTAAAATCTGTACCTGAGCAGCATCAATCTCCTCAATTCGTTCCACAGTTTATCTAACCAAGAAACAGTAATTTCCCTAAAATTCTCTAAAATGTATTCATGCATGCAAAGATACACAAATACATCTACAGATACTGTTATACATCTCAAATCAACACCAGATTGTATTAAACATGCATTATTTTTATCCACACAAGGAGAGAAATGAGTGTTTCATTTTTATTTTCTTCCATTAGTTGAGCATCTTCTCATGATCTGTATTTTTTTAAAAAAAGAAGTATAAGCCTTTATCTTTTCATAGAAAAGTGACTGACCATCTTTCATAAACATGTGAATATTTTCTCCAGTTTTCCATTTCTTTTTGACATTGATTTTAATGTTTTTTCCCACATAGACTCTTCTTAAGTATCATCAATCATTTTCCTAGTAGCTCCTCCATGAATCCTTAAACATTAAGAAATATATACTTTCAGCAAACATTTATGGAGTATGAAAACAATAAGATAGCATCTGGTCCCAGTGAAGCTTATAATTCAGTGGGATATCCAGAAATGATTAGTCATCAGAGTACAATGTGACAAGCACAGAGCAACATGCTATGGTCTCACATCAAAGGATTTGTCTATGGTTTCCTTAAGGCTTGGTAGTTTCAGGGAATATTCACTCATTCATTTGTTCATCCATGCAATAGGGACTCATTTGGTAAAAAGGCAAATGAGTGAATGAGTAAATAATGGTTCAACCAGATTATAGTTTGATCTGAACCAGAGCTGAACTTGAAAGGACAGGCAATTTTATACTCCTAGAGGTCTATTGAAACATTCCTTAATAGAAACCACCTTTCCATAGAAAATATGGCACTGAGGAACAGAGTGCAATATACACTGACAGCTGTAGTTAATGAAATATGGAGAGATTTCTACCCAGAGTCTAGATTCAAGAATATAATATACAGGGTGTAGAAGGTCTACCCAAGTTGGGTCATTGAACAGTGGGCAATGGGGACAGACTCTTATCAAAAGGGTGGGGCAATAATTATAATTAGCTGGGGCTAGTAAATAAGTTAAATAAATTAGATGATCATTCCATGAAGAAATAAGAGCTTGAACTAGAGAAATAGCTATGGGAACAGAAAAAGGGCTGATGAATTTTAACCGATTACCAAATATTATTGTAATCTCAGGGTACTAGTGTGGATAGTGTCAAGGACAGAAAAGTAGGCTAAAAAAAACTCACAGTCTCTAATTCTTCTACCTTTTGGTCCTGTTCTGTACCCTGGAAGACTGATATCTATGTTGAGTATCTGAGGAACTTCCTTGTCCTACAGTATACTTTTAATGGTAACATTTTATTGCTATAATAATGGTTTATGAAACTGCACATGATTGTGGGTATTGGTTCACCTGTTAAGATGTATGTTACTGCCACAATCCAAGTATTAATTTTGACCAGTGGGTGAACCAAAAAAAGATCTGAGAAAGAGGAGGTGGGATATTTATTTCATTACGACTTTAAGCATCATCCTTATCATCCCAGGGTTTGTATCTGTCTAAAACGATGGCACATTTCTGGCAGCCCCTCGTCCACATTCTCCATTCTCTCCAGACTGTCCTACAGTCATCTCAAGCAGATGATGGGAGGGGAGACCTCAAAACTATGACTAGTTCTTGGAGGACTTATGGTTGTTTGTTGATTTATATAACCTAGACCCACGTGTAAGTATCATCTATTCCTTAAGCTATGTTCAGTTTATTTAATCTTTCAGAAAACTTTTTCATTTCAGTTGAGTTAAAAGCCAACATAAAATTTACCATCTTAATCATTTCTTAGTAGATAGTTCAGTACTGTTAAGCATATTTACATTGTTATCCAATTAATCTCTAGAATACTTTGATCTCCCAAAACTGAAATTCAGTATCCTTTGAACAATACCCCATTTCCTTTTCCTGTACTCCCTGTCAATTGCAATTCCATTTTCTGTTTATAGGATGTTTTCTACTCTAGAGACTTCAAATAAATGTAATCCCAGTGTTTGTCTTTTCTTCTACCAGTTTCTTTCACTTAGCATAATGCTGCAAGTTTCATCTCAGTTGTAGTACATTGCAGAATTTCTTTTTAAAGATGAGTTACATTCCTTTGTGTGTGTCTCCCACATTTTGTTTATTCTTCATCTGTGAGTGGACATTGCAATTGCTCCATGTGTGAGTCATTGTAAACAGTGTTCCTGTAAATATGGGTGCACAGTTATCTCCTTCAGTTTAGAGCAACATTCTTTAACCCAAATTATTCCATTTCTGAACTTTCTTTTTTTGGGTGAACTGTATCTGCTCACACCATGAAAATGAAAATGATGACGAGGTTACAAGAGGAATTCCCTGCAGAAATATTTACTCTTGCAATTATAAAAGGATAAAGACATTACAAATGCATTCGAACTTCAAACTGTATTTATCTTCATTAGTGCTGGAGGAATTTGATTTAAACATATAACATGTTTCCCTAGTGTTTGTTTCTGGGCCCATAAAAGAAAAGTTTTATAAGGTGGATTGATTAATTCTTCAGAATTATTCAATGACTGCCTGGTACTTTCCAAAACTGACTTGAATGTTGGGTTACAATATGTATCCAGAGCATGTCCAATGTAGAGAGAAAGATATCTAGAGAAACAAACGTACTTCATTTAGGCTGCATTGGCTGTGTGGATGAGGATGCTTTGGGAACACAGCAAAGACCCGTTGATGCTTATCTGAGATAGTATCATCTTTGTTGTAAAAATCGATAATTGAGTTGAGATTTAAAAGTAAAAGGAGCATGCAGGAAAGAAATGGATGTGGAGATTCCAGGAATTGGGTAACACACATATAGACACACACACACACACACACACACACACACACACACACACACACACACACAATGGAGAGAGCCTGACAAGGACTTCACTTTCAGAGCTAAAGAGCCTGAAATTTGTTCATATGGGAAACCACTGAACACTAAGGCATGGTAAGTCCCTCCATTTTGAAAGACAAAATCTGAAATCAGCAGAACTGGAATGACCAAAGAGGTCAAGACAGCTTAGAAGGCTAAGAACATCTTCAGATAAAAAAGCTGCATTTTGGCCCTCCCTGGTGGCGCAGCGGGTTGAGGCGCAGCGCTGAGAATCTAAAGCCGCTTCCGCATGAGTTCGATTCCCGCCTGCCCCGGAGGTGACCACATGGCGTGGCAGACCTCTCTTGGCCCGCCCGCTGCTCCCCTCAGCAGTGTACTTCGTTGATCTGCCTGTTCTGCTCCCCACTCTGTCTCTGGTGAAGCCTCTCACCGCCCCTGAGCCTCTGGCCTGTGCCCCAGTTCTGTATGAACAAATAAATAAATCTTTAAAAAAAAAAAAAAAGCTGCATTTTAAAACTCATGTTTGGGTAATGTCAGTAAGCTGACAGAGTAGGAATTCCCAGCCCTTGCGCTCCCACAAAAATCAATAATTTTACAATTAATTGGCCAAAGCAATCCTAAGAATGAACAAAGTTGAAGGCATCCCACTTCTCATTTCAAACTATTTCAGTCCGATAGTAGTCAAAATAGTATATGCAGGGCAGTGGCACAGAGCCCAGAAATAAATCCACACACCTATAATCAACTAACCTTTGACAAGGTGTGAACACACAATGGGGTCAGGATTTGTCTTTTTTTTTTTTTTTTAAGATTTATTTATTTGTGCAGACAGAACTGGGGTACAGGCCAGAGGCTCAGGGGCGGCGAGAGGCTTCACCAGAGACAGAGTGGGGAGCAGAACAGGCAGATCGACGAAGTACACTGCTGAGGGGAGCAGCGGGCGGGTCAGGAGAGGTCTGCCACGCCATGTGGTCACCTCCGGGCAGGCGGGAATCGAACTCATGCGGAAGTGGCTTTAGCTTCTCAGTGCTGTGCTTTAACCCACTGCGCCACCAGGGAGGACGAGGATTGTCTTTTTAATAAATGATGTTGAGAAACTTAGATATCCACATTCAGAAAAATAAAATCAAACCCCATCTCACTCCATATGCAAACATCAACTCAAAATTAATCAAAGACTTAAATGTAGAGCAGAGACTGAAAAACTATTAGAAGAAAACAGGGTAAAAACTCCTTATCATTGATCTGGGAAATTATTTTTTTGGATGTGACACCACAAAAAGCACAAAAAGAAAGCAAAATAGAGAAATGATCACTGCATCAAATTAGAAAGCTAATGTGCAGTAAACAAAGCAAAACAAAATCCACAAAATGAAAGGTCAAACTTACAGAACCCTAAAGTATTTGCAAGCCCTACATCTTATAAGAGAATAATACTTAAAATATATAAGGAACTTGAACAGTGCATACATTAACAAGAAAATAATTTAAAAATGTGCAAATGGGCCCTCCCTGGTGGCGCAGCGGGTTAAAGCACTGCACTTAAGAAGCTTAAGGCACCTCCACATGAGTTCGATCCCCGCCTGCCCCGAGGAGACCACATGGCGCGGCAGACCTCTCCTGACCCGCCAGCTGCTCCCCTCAGCAGTGTACTTCTCAGTCAGCCTGTTCTGCTCCCCACTCTGTCCCTGGTGAATCCTCTGACCCTCCACATCTCTGGCCTGTACCCCAGTTCTGTACAAATAAATCTTTAAAAAAAAATGTGCAAATGACCTGAATAGACTTTTCTCTACCTGTTCGCCTCCTAACAGATCTATGGAAAAGTGTTCATTTCACCAATCATCAGGAAAATGCAAATAGATATACGTCATGTCTCTTGAAATGGCTATTGTCAAAAAGACAAAGAGCTAAGTGTTGAGGATGTGGAAGAAGGGAACCAGCCAACTGCTGAGAGAATGTCAATTAGTATAGCAAATATCTGCATAGTTTCCTGAAATGGTTATAAATAAAGCTACCATATAATCCAGCAATCCCACTTCTGGATATGTATCCAAAGGATTTGAAATCAGTATTTTGATGGCATCCATGGCAGAACTCTGATCTCCAAAACTTTAAGATCCTAATTTTGATCTTTACTTGAGATAAAAGCATCTCTACCAAATACCTAATCAGAGTCAGATTGGAAAAAAAAAAGACATAAAGAAAGATATCTGTCAGATAGGAGCCCTGGTGTTTGCCACAGAAGTCTTCCTATAGTACTAAGCACATACTGTAAATATGTTCATGTAGCTGCCTTTTTCTTTAAATTATTAATTCTTCATGAGCACAGACTAGGACATATTCAAGTAAATATATTGTCTATGATGGGACTTGAACTGCTGTAAGCATTAGTAATTTTTAAATGAATAGATAGTAGGATGACAATATCATTATCAAAGATAACATTATGGAAAATGTTGCGTTATAAAAATCGGAAAATGTGGTATATAAAAAATAAGTTTCTGTCAGCCACAGACTTTTCTCTCCTTGGCAGAGACTGGAGTGCTCTCTTCTAGGTAGCAACAGTATTTCTGGGCCCTACAGTTGCATGTCAATCGCATTTTGTTTGATGATCTTAAAAACTGGACTTCCATAACACCCATTTACTTTACAAAATTTAGCTATCTTTAAGAGGAATAATGATTCCATTGTAGAGAATGAAAGTATGATTCTCCATAGCATCATCAAAATTTCATGAGTGTTTTACAAAAGTGAGTCATGGGCAATGCAATTTTCTCTTGGGATGCGGCGAGACTGAGATATTGAAATCTGTCATAGAATATTAAAAGTTTTGGCTTCACATTTGAACATGACCTAACAATTTATTTAAACCGTTTAAAAACTCTCAATTAATTATTCATCAAAATGTAAGGAAAGTTTGTGCATGCAAAACAAGCTTATGAATGCAAAAAAGATTTTCACATAATAAAGTCTCTTCTTATCTTCAAAGAAATTAAACATATTAGATCGTGATTCTCTTATTTTAGTTATAAACATGATAATTATATAGTGTAGGTGTTATTCTATGTACACAATGGTATTATTTATAATTTAGGTAATTCATTTGTTAGTAATTTTCATTAATTCATTTGTTAGTAATTTTCATTACTGGATTCTGTTAAAACAATTATTCAGAGAAATAAAAAAATGAAATTAGTAAACTGATTATTTTCATACTATTTGATTTGACCCTCATACTTTATCCTGAAAATTCAGATATGTTTTTACCTTTACAGCTATTGAATATATGGTCGTAGAACACTTTGAATAATTTCTGAACATAAAACCAGGAACTAATTATTTCAACTAAACCCACATATGCCAAGAACTTAAACTCTAGAATTACAGTGCCAGTATGGGAATTTACTATTTTCCAATTTCATAGAAAATAATTGGAGCTAAATTTTGAAGTGAAAAATTATAACAGCAATACAATCGAAGAAGTTTTTGTACGTGTTGGTGCTAAATAATCTTGGTTTAAAAAAAGAGCCTATTAGGGCCCTCCCTGGTGGTGCAGCGGGTGAAAGCACTGCACTGAGAAGCTAAAGCCACTTCCGCATGAGTTCGATTCCTGCCTGCCCCGGAGGTGACCACTCCTGACCCACCCACTGCTCCCCTCAGCAGTGTACTCTCCTGACTCACCTGCTGCTCCCCTCAGCAGTGTACTTCGTCGATCTGCCTGTTCTGCTCCCCACTCTGTCTCTGGTGAAACCTCTCCCCACCCCTGAGCCTCTGGCCTGTACCCCAGTTCTGTGTGCACAAATAAATAAATCTTTTTTAAAAAAAAAGAACCTATTAAACTTATCCCCTAAGGGAAATGAAAGACCACAAGGAGCAGTCAGTCAAAATCAAGGAATGCTAGTGTTAGTCAAAATCAAGCCTGATTAAAAAAAAAAAAATCTGTTAGAACCAGAGTGAAAACAGTATCCAGGTATTACTAGAAATCCAGAATGAGAGAGCATAGGAAGATAGCTAGGTTGCTATTATTTAGAAAGCTCAAAGTGTTCAGAGGCCAAAAGCTTGACATAAGGTAAACAAACAGGTCTACCCCTGCTCTGACTAGGCAGCTCTGAGGTGGAAGATATTCATGACAGGGTCTACCTGGGCAGTCTGTTTTCACCCCTGTTCAGATGTGCATCCCTTAATATACAAAAATATCTGTGGTTGGCCCTCCCTGGTGGCACTGCCAGTTAAAGTGCAGCACTATAAAGCTAGTCACAGCCACATCAGTGCAAGTTCAATCCCCAGCCAGGGAGGTGACCCACATGGCCCAACAGACCACTCGTGACCCACCCGCTGCTCCCCTTAGCAGTAAATTTCAGTCCATCTGCCTGTTCTGTTCCCCACTCTGTCTCTGGTGAATCCTCTCACTGCCCCTGTACCTCTGGACTGTACCACAGTTCTGTATGCATAAATAAATAAATTTTTAAAAAAAGAAAAATATTTGTGGTAATGCAGATGACAGAGGTGAGATCCCAACACAAGTCACACGAATCTGGTTTTCCAGCAATAGGACTCTAATTTGAAGTAGATCAATTTTAGACTTATTATGAGAGCCCAAAATCACCGCAACTATATTATTTATTGCAAATGGCTTTTTCTCAAATCTATAAAAGTCAAGTAAAGTAAGTCATGAGCTATTTTTGTAACATTCTGTTTCCTTTAAGCAAAAGTAGCCTTTATGTCTGGTAGCTGTGTTAAGTGGAATCTCTCAAAATTGATCATTGAGACTTGGAGAGAGAAAATAAGAATGTGTGAGTACACACAGGAAAATATATTCTTAAGGGTGAAACACTTTCTGAGGCAGAATTATTGGCTGCTTAGAAACTACCTTGGGACCAGCACCATAGTGCTCCATTTTAACTGGTGAGTTAGAGTAAGGAATATAAATCTGGAATTTCTGGTGACCTTCAGCAAGTCCTCTAATACCTTTGTCTCTCAGTTTCCCCACATGGAGATAAGACTAGAATTCATTGATCTGCAAAATCCATCAATTTTTAAAACTAAGCTGTTTTTGTACCCTTGCCCCCCTTTCACTGGTTTGTGCTCAAATCCATCATTTTTATTCCTTTAACTCCAACTGATAAGTCTCCCTTCTGTTTCTTGTCATTGTCTGACCCAAAGGGGGCAGCTCTAGAGACTGAGTCAGAATTACTACTCTACAATCCTCACCAATGGCAGCAACCTGCCTTCATGAGGAGAGGACCAAGCAAACACGAAAGCAGCAATCGTAGGACTAAAATAAATGAGCAAGTAACATCACAAGGCAGAAATGAGTACTATTCTGGGTTACTCCTGCATTCCTTTTCCTGTATTCCTTTCTTTCCTGTTTCTATATTCCCCTCATCTGAAAGACCCAGGAATGTTTTGCCAAAACCATATAGTAGTGGTTGATCATAATGACTTCCTGTTTTTCCCACGTTTCCTACTAAGTAGGAGAATAGGCACGAATTCTCCACAAACGAATTAG
This sequence comes from Condylura cristata, assembly GCF_000260355.1. Lineage (NCBI taxonomy): Eukaryota > Metazoa > Chordata > Mammalia > Eulipotyphla > Talpidae > Condylura > Condylura cristata. The sequence goes on along the minus strand of NW_004567128.1, from coordinate 19,513,761 downwards.
TTGGCTACACAGAGTGCCAACTTTTCCAACCTTTGAGAGAACCTAGTTAGAGAGCCTAATGCCTAAGTATGTAGTAAAAATCACGTGTCCACACACATGTACATACAATTTTTTGTTTCACCATTAAGTACAACTTTTTCTCCCAGTACTAAAATAAAATTAAATGACTGATCATGATATTTAATGGCATTTAATTATAGGAATCACCTATACTGGTGAGAACTAAATGTAGATGATTATAAATTCAGTGTGGCTATCGTTGCTATTCTTCTGCTTCAAACGAAAATCCTCAATGCAAACTGTTGTCATTGAAATGAGTCCAAACGTCAACTGTGATCATTTGCAGGAATTCCAGCTTGACCATTCCATGTAGCATCAGACATTAAATACATATTATAGAAGGATGGAAAGAGGAGGAACACTCTCGGTGTAATGGGTATATAATGAAAAGTGAAGTGTGCAGATTTATTTGGAGTCAGTGTTAAGGAATGGGGATAAGGATAGCAGACCAGAGGGAAACA
>NW_004567128.1:19506381-19512310 GCF_000260355.1 Condylura cristata | reverse complement strand
GTGAGGGCTTATAGTGAGAAGAGAGCTCATTTTTTTTTAATGCTGTGTAACTATCTCCTCAACAAATGCTTTCAACATTTCCATTATACCATCCAGGCAGTGGAAAGTGTGGAGAATGAACATGAATCAAATTCATTTTAAAAAGCCTCAGTGAGAAACAGCATAGTATTGTCACCTGATTTACATTGGCAAGAACTTGTCACTTTCTGATCATCATACATATTTTTCACTACTTCTCCGCCGTTAGTAAACACTCCCCTTTCAGAGAAATACTTCACGGTCTCTCTAATCACTCCAGTTATATGCATTTGTTCTAAGAATTTTCTGCAAATTTGAGTAAAATTAATTTCCCCTTGATATGCTCAAATTCTTCCATTCTTGCAAATCCTTTATGTTTCATAAAGATAAGGAGGTTCCTTGTGATTTGTTTTCTTTTCTATTCTGGTAAATCTATTCCTAATACTTGAATTCCTCTCCGAATCTAATCTTTTTCTCTCCTGCTTTGATACTGATTCTTTAAGTATCCAAGGAGCTTACAAAGGTTTCCAGTTGAGAAAGGACCTTTATTTTTGTAAGTTAAATATTATTAATTACAGCTTTATGCTTTTCTATTTGTCACTTTTTCAAAGACTCACAGGATTTGATGAAACTAGAGAGAGATACAGCTACAGTCCAGAGATAACATGTGTGTGGAAATAAACTAGGATCCTAGAAAAATAACAAAGAGCCAATAAATTACCACAAGCCAGAATAAAACAAAAGATTAGGCTTAGGCAAAAGGCAGTCACTTTACTGTTTCTTTATTTTCAGGTATTGCAATTTCAGTATAGAGGAAAAAGAAAAGGAAACTGCATTTTAGGACTGAGATGAGTCAACGTTTTGTTTAATAGAGATAACAAGGGTATAGATATGTCTAAAAAGACTAATTTCTGGCCTTCACTGGTGGTGCAGCGGGTTAAAACACAGCACTAGGAAACTGAAACCACTTTCGCATGAGTTTGATCCCCGCCTGCCGCCTGCCCCGGAGGTGACCACATGGCGTGGCAGACCTCTCCTGACCTGCCCGCTGCTCCCCTCAGCAGTGTACTTCATCGATCTGCCTGATCTGCTCCCCACTCTGTCTCTGGTGAAGGCTTTCACCACCCCTGAATCTCTGGCCTGTATCCCAGTTCTGTATGCACAAATAAATATATCTTTAAAAAAAAAAGACTAATTTCTAACATTACCTGATATATTCTGCTTTGTTATTTACCTACGATATGTCCTGCATTCACACATTGAGTTTTTGCTTCAGAACCTGTTTCTTATTTAAGGGCTCTTGCAGTTTATAATACCAAACTGAAGCTAAATACACTTGAAGTCTGTTGTGTTGGGGGAGTTTTATTGACAAAGAATGACCCCAAGTGAAAAGAGAAGCCAAGTATATCTTTAGTCACTAATCCCATGTTCACTGGCTTCACTTAATAGTACCAAGAAATTTCCTAATTACCCTGGAACTTTCCTTTTCTTATCAACTCTGTCATTTTGCTCTTTATTGCTCCTTTTATGTTTCTACATTAAATCCCTTGTTATTCTTTTTCTTGATGTTGAACATGTACTTGAGCCAGGGATAGCTGTATTTCATCCAGATTTCCTAAGAATGAATAGAGATGTCACAGAACACAAAACTTACATAACTGGGTTGGAGGGTATTCTTTAAGAAAAATAATGAGTTTTTGCCCTACTTGAGCTTCGGTAGTTCAATAGTAAATCTGCCCAGGGCAGTTTGTCCCTCTCAGACTTTTTCTTCCTTTACATTGGTACATCATTATGTAGTCACTTGAAGGCAAATATAACAGAAGTTCAGCTTCATTTATTCAGCCTCCCATTTTCACTTACGATGCATCAGCTATTTGTACAAGGAAACAACTATGGGTTTTGCAAAAACTCACTCTCCTAGGGTTAGTTCTTAATGTAAATGTATTAATAAAACTGGAGCTAGATGGGATTCTGAACAAGGCAGATTATGTAAGTTTTACTTTGAAGGAAAGACAACCGAAGTTAGAGAGGCATGGATGGAGAGAGCTGAGGTGCAGGAAACCTGTTTTATAATATTTACTGTGAAAAATATATAAATGCAAATAGAATATTGGAAGTAGTTAACATAGTGAATTAACAGATCTATCATTTTTTTAATTGACCCTCAACTTCCCATTCCTATACTAGAAAAAAAAATACATAAAAAGATTTTAGGCTTCCAAATTAAAGATACCTTAAAGCAAACCTTGGCTTTTAAAAACCAGATGTGAATTTCTTATATCTCTGATGTACTGTTGCATCAAGTATATGGAGAAGAAACTACACAGCTTGTTTTTAGTATTTGTTATATTTGTATGTATGTTACATAAATGATACTTAATAAGCCATAGCCATCATTTAATTACACCTTTTCCATGATCAATGCATATCTATATGAATGATAGTTACATAGCATACAAATGATACAATAGGCTGACAGAATTAGAAATTAAATTTATAAATATTTAAATATCAGGATGAACATCGCATCTATTATTTAAAATAGTCCACCATGATCCATTTCTGAAGATTTTTAAATAAGGATTTTGCTTTAATTATATTTATGGTAATAAATTCATAGATCAACAAGTATGTCTCTCAAAAACATGAAAGGAGTCTTGAAATTGCACGGCTAGAATCAGATTTCCACACCTGCCCCTCTCAAAGTTGTATGCAACTTAAGCGTGTGACCTTATTAAATATTTAATAAGTACTACTCTATTTAAAGCTATGAACCATCTTGAGTTTTGAGTTATAAGCAGAAAATCAGGTGAGCTGAGATCAAAAGGTAATATAGTGGACTTCTATGTAGAGTTCATAGAATTGGTAGTGCCAGTATTTCAAAAGAAACAGAAATATAGATCACTCCTGAAGAATACTTCAGGAAACCCACATAAGATATTTGTTATCATTAACCATCTAACCCAGCATTTTCACATTTTAGGTGAGGGCTTATAGTGAGAAGAGAGCTCATTTTTTGACTTCTGATCAGCATTTTAAAATGAAGTGAAATGAAGTAAGAGGGAAGGGAAGAGGCAGCATATTCCATCATATTAGCTCCAATCCTTGGCTATCCACTAAAGATTCAACACATCAAGAAAAAAATATCAAATTAGAAAAGCCCAAAGTCCTGATATTGCTCTGTAGTATTTCCTAAAATTCACCTCCATCTACTACACTCAACAATTAGTCCTGACTGTAGACCCAAATTGCAGTAAACTTCTTTTTTCCAGCTAGAGCCATGGAGGATACAAAGGAAAAGGAAAAAAAAAAAAAAAAAAGGCTCCTCTGTGCCAGAGACCTTTATGCAAAAAGAGGAATTTCCTGAGCTGAAGATCAAACATCTGAGAAAGAAGTTGGCCCAAAAGATGCTTTGAAAGAGATGGAGGAAGCTTATTGATGAAAGCACCATCACAAGGAATGTAGGCATCTGCACAGACCTGAAACTGGAAAGGTTAGGGTGGCAAGAAGAGCTGGGGATTCTATGAACCTGTGAGACCCTAATGAGCATTTGTCGTTAAAGGCAGAACTATCAATGGTGTGAACCCAAAGGTCCCAAAAAGTGTTGTAGCTTCTTCACCTTCACTAGATTTAGGATGGTACCTTTGTTAATAAGTTCAATAAGCCTTCAGTTGTCATGCTGAGGATGACAGACCCATGTATTGCATGGTGGGGCCCAAGCCTTAAGTCAGTAAATGAACTGGTCTACAAAAATGGTTATGGCAAAATCAACAAGAAGCAAATTGTCCTAACAGGTAGCTCATTGATTGCTAGATATCTTGGTAAATAAGGCATCATCTGTTTGGAGGCCCTGATTCATGAAATCTATATTGCTAGAAAACACTTTGAAGAGGTACACAGCTTCCAGTGGCCCTGCAAATTATCTTTTCCATATGGTGGCAAGAAGAAGAAAACCATCCATTTTGTAGAAGGTGGAGGAGATACTGCTACAGGGAAGACCAGATCAACAGGCTTATTAAAAGGACAGACTAAGGTGTCTATCATGATTGTTTTTGGAAGCTGGTAAGCTAATAAACAGTAACCACTTTCAAACTGAAAAAAAAAAAAAAACATTAAGAAGGACTAAATTGGCCCTCCCTGGTGGCGCAGCGAGTTAAAGCACAGCACTAAGAAGCTAAAGCCACTTCAGCATGAGTTCGGTCCCCGCCTGCCCCAGAGGTGACCCAACATGGCGCAGCAGACCTCTCCTGACCCGCCTGCTGCTCCCCTCAGCATGTACTTGTCAGTCGGCCTGTTCTGCTCCCCACTCTGTCTCTGGTGAATCCTCTCACTGTCCCTGCACCTCTGGCCTGTACCCCAGTTCTGTATGTATAAATAAATAAATCTTTAAAAAAAAAAAGGACTAAAGTCATTACTTCTAGAACAGCATTACTTATCTATGCCTAGAACAAAACATACACACTGTTGAATGGTATCCTTCATTCTTCATGATTCTTCCTGCTATTGCATACAAATGTCAGCATGCATATCCACAGGAAACCTCTTCTCTCTCCTAACCCCTCTCTTGATTGTCCTACCTTTCCTCTATGCACAAATGCTTGGAAAGCTGAAACACTTGAAAAGATCAGTTTGTTTTGATATAGACGTTAACTAAAGCTAAATAGATTTCTTCTTTGGTCATTTAAGCCATGTTTTAGCAGAGATTGCTTGGTTAGAAGTTACACAGATGTTGGTCAGGGTGAGATCAGCCTGAAGTTCACCCCTGTCTATGCTAAAGCTTGTATTGCCCAAATCAATTAAAAACTCAAGGGCAAAAAAAAAAAAAAAAAGACCCAAACTGTCAAAACATGATTTTTTTCTTCCTCAAGTTCAAGGTTTCCATCCAATGACAGAAGGTATTTGAATATCAGGTTGCTAATGAATAGCACTCTTATTCCCTTCACACAAGTTATAAACTACTTTAGTGACATTCAAAGGATTCTAATAGAGGGAGAAAATAATAAAAGTTATTAATGATAGGTTGAAGGAGAGATTCAACTCCTAACATCAGAATAATAGAAAAGGTACATATAACTCTGAGAAATGTGCATAAAAATGAATAGATAAAATTACCAAATTTTTTTAAGGACCCAAGTTTAATATATTTAATTATATATATATATTAGAATGAGAAGATACTGGGGGCCTCCCAGGTGGTGCAGGGGTTAGAGTTTCAGCACTATCAAGCTATTGCTGGCCACTGCAGCATGAGTCAACGCCAGCCAGGGAGGTGACCCACAGGGCGCAGCAGACTGCTCCTGTCTCACCTGCTGCTCCCCTCAGTAGTGTATTTCAATATATCCACCTGTTCTGCTCCCCACTCTATCTCTGGTGAATACTCTCACTCTTCCCATCAGACCTCTGTCCTACACCCCAGTTTTTGTATACATAAATAAAAATAAACCTTTAAAAATATATATAGAATGAGAAGATACCATTATTATAATTATAACAGCTATTCATTAATCTGTCATTTTAAGACATTCCTAGTCTAACTTGTTCCCATTTTCTATGAAACATAAAACTGTGTTTCTAAAAGTGTTTGAAAAAGAAAAAAAAACAATAAAGATGACAATCTGGGAAGGAAAAAGAGCAGTGACAGAGATCTGAGCTTTTCATTATCATAAATTATTACCAAAATCCCTGTGGTTAAGAAAGTGAGGTTTTGGTAAAAGAATAGAAAAGCAGACAACAAAGAATACAAAACACAGAAAGATACACAGAAATACATGAAAATACATGGGAGGAAATACATGGGAGGGCTCTCCCTGGTGGTGCAACAGGTTAAAGCACAGCACTGCAAGCTAGCCGTAGCCTCTTCGTTTGATCCCCACCCTGGAGCTGACCCCCAAGTCGCAGCAGACCTCTCCTG
>NW_004567128.1:19456561-19506281 GCF_000260355.1 Condylura cristata | reverse complement strand
CACCTCTGGCCCGTGCCCCAGTTCTGTATGCAGAAATAAATAAATCTTTAAAAAAAAAAAGAAATACATGGGATTTCTAATTTCTGACAAAATTATTAGGCAGTGAAACTACATATAAATATGAAATTATTATCCAAATGAAGTAATTGCATTCAAATCATTTCAATGAAAAAGCAGAAAGCAGCTCCAAGGAAATTAAAACACGAATCTAGAAAAAAACCAAAGAAATACTGGACATATATTTAAGACTTACAGTAGGAAAGGATTTCCTAATCAAGATAAAAGAATCACAATCTATCAGGAAACTGATTTTCAATTTTACTCCTTCAATGCCATGGCTGTCATGGCAATAACAATAATCTAAAAGATGAGAGCTAGATCACTTTTTCCAGCTTGTGGTCCTCACATCCCCCTCTGAGCCACAAAGATTTTGGAAAGATACTAAGGGAGCACAGGAGTCCCAGACTAAATCGTCAGTGCACGCCATCCGCTGGAGAAGCACCTCAGAAATGAATGCTATCCAGGACACTGCCAAGGTAATACCAGAGTATTACACCATTACTATCAGAAGGCACCATGGCTTGCCTGAATATTTTATGCCCCTTGAATTCTCTTTTTTTTTCCATGCCTTGAATCATTTCTTACTAGTAATATCTATTGTATGCTGATAATAGGAACCCTTCTTGCAATTCCACAGTTCCAAAGTGAGTTTTAGTAAAATGTCATTCTATAAAGGACAAACACATTTAAATTGGGTACTTAAATACAAAGAGAAGGAAAGTTTTCCAAAAACAAGACACAAATCCCTGCTTTATACCAGTAGCAACATTTTTGTCCTCTACTCTCACGTGGAATAGTCTTGGGTTAGTCCAGATGCTTCACCAAGTGCTTGTAGCCTTGGTCAGCTCCCCTCTGCTTGGAACACACATCAGTGTCGCCTAAAGTTTCCCTCAGCAACCAGTGACAGATTGGGAAGGTAGTAAACACTGTTTCTCTAATCACTGGGGGAAATAAATGAAGTAAATTCGGTGCTCAAATGAGTCTTCCAAGAATTTTTTTTTCTATTCAAACTGTAGTAAAATGAGGAAGTCAGACCTTGTAAAAGGCATAGTTAGCTTTATTATGAACCAAAGAAACTCTCCTCATAGATTTATGGTAAGAACAATCCTTTATGTCATCTAATCCAGGAAGGAGAGTGGTAGAAAATTAGATTCTAAGAGAGTTTTATTTCATTGTGAGTGGTCAGGTGTTTGGGGAAAACAAACTATCTTGCAATTCTCAAAAATGCATGATAACCAGATTATCTACCTGCTGCAACAGCCCAAATGCAAGAGACTTTTCAATCAAAGGAAAGGTAATGTATCCTGCTGCATATGCACACTCGTACTTGCATTAAAAAAATCTCCATTTGGCCCTCCCTGGTGGCGCAGCGGGTTAAAGCACAGCACTGAGAATCTAAAGCCGCTTCCGCATGAGTTCGATTCCCGCCTGCCCCAGAGGAGACCACATGGCGTGGCAGACCTCTCCTGGCCCGCCCGCTGCTCCCCTCAGCAGTGTACTTCGTCGATCTGCCTGTTCTGTTCCCCACTCTGTCTCTGGTGAATCCTCTCACCCACCCCCTGAGCCTCTGGCCTGTACCCCAGTTCTGTATGCACAAATAAATAAATCTTTAAAAAAAAAATCTCCATTTGGGTGCATGTGCAGTTTGGATACATAATCAAAGGAATAATAAAATATTGAATCCAGAGTATAAGAACAACACCAAAAGGGATTCAGCAGGCCCAGCGATAGCCCTGAGGGTGAGTGTTAGCAACGATATGGGGCTCTATGTGACTAGAGTAGACATAGGAATCTTATTACCATTATTATTATAAAATGATGTCAGAGGTTAGGGATTTGGATTTATGACAGAGAAAACTGCATCTCCATAGACTGCGAATCTATTATGATTTCTTTTGGAATTTGCCAGCATTTATAGTGGACAGCAAGTAAAAACATATCTAATTTACCCCTTTATATCTCCAGAAGGACTATACTTGTTGAAAAGCTTTTCTGAAAATTTCCAATAATCTTTAATATTTTAGCATCTACTGAAACATATAAGAGTTCATTTAAAAGGAAGCAATGATACATGACACTTCTTATTCACAATTCAATTCATATAGTTGGAAGGAACTGAATACTGAATGTAGAAGAGTATGAGTTGAATTTTGTCTCTTTCAATTAACCTTTATTATTTGAGGAGTTAAAATAAAATAAATTTGCCTCTTTTTTATACTCCTCAAAGAAAACATGTAAAAATAAATGGAAGTATATATATATAACACACACATACATATATATACACACACATATACACACACACACATATATATACACACACATACACACACACACACATATCCTCTTAAGCTTCTTCATCCCAATTTCTATAAAATATAGGACTAAAATTCTCTCAATTGCTCCAACTAAAAAGTTCAAAGTCATATTCATGAGTCATGCTCTGGGCTTGGATCATGGAAGGTAGGAGGATTCCTTTCCACAAAGAAAATCACCCTTTGAGAATCAGTCATCAAGTTGCGCCCAAGTGATCCTCTTTTCCTAGTATTTAAACCCTTGAAAACTACCTCCCCACTCTGAAATAGGGCTCCCCTATCAGACCAATAGGATTCTGTAGAAATAATGTCATGAGACTTCTGAAGGAAGGTCATAAAAAATGTTGCACCTTTTACCTTGAACTCTTGGATTATTCCTTTGGGGAACACTAGCTACATCATGTTCCTCAAACAGGATACTCAAACATTCTTATGGAGAGATCTGTCTGGAGGGACTTTAAGACGATTGCTTATAGCTAGCTATGTTAAGTAAGCAATGGGGGTGTGTTGTCCAATCCAAGCCAAGTCTTCAGATAATTTCACAGTTGGCCCATACCTGCCCATAACCTTGTTAGATATCCCAAGCCAAATCACTCTTAAATTCGTGAACCTCAGGAAATATAAGAGACAAAATTTAATTGGTTTTTAAAATTGATAAGTTCTGGGAGTAATTGGCACATAAATCCTTATCACCATCTAATCAGTGACCATCTAATGTGACCTGCAAGGTCACATTACCCCCCCCCCTTTCCATTCTTATCATTACAGACCTGGTTCAAAACCTTATCACTTCTCACTCATTAACATCTTGAGTCATAATGATCCACAACACTGATGACATGATGTTCAGTACTGAAAGATTGTGTCAAAAAGTACAAATTTCTAGTTGTAAAATAAACTCCTAGGATATAATATGCCAAAGAAGATAGTATTATAAAATTATAGCTCTGGCCCTTTTATAGTCCTGATCAAAAACTTTAGTTTATCTACTCATTTTAAAAATTGATTGCCAGCACTTTATCTTGATATTTACAGGTCTTTTTTGTGTGCAATCTTGCTTTTTTGCTGGTCACTTTTCATGTTATTTTGTGATTGCCCAAGCCACAGACACAATCTAATTGACCTTAAATCCTGCCTGTGTGTCTTTGTTCCTGCTGTCTCTTCCACATGTAGGCCCCTTCGCTATCCATCTTTGCTTAACAAACCACAGATCAGATACCTTTTCTTTCATGCAGCCATTTCTAATGATCAAAGGAGATAATGTTTCTGTCTCTTTGGATTTTCCACCAGAGAGTAATATTTCTCTTATGGAACTTAATAATGATCAGCCTCATATAATTATTTTCCCTATAGGCCAACAGTCAGATATTATTCAACTTTACATGGTCCAAAGTATTTAACATAGTGACCTATATATGGTAGACACAGAAGTCTTACTAGACTGAAATTAAATTTGTTTTTGAATAGAAACAATCATTGCATGGCATGTAAGTTTTCATATCCTGCAAATAAATAAGTTCTTCCAGGTTTTATTAAAATATGTTAGATGGGGGCCTCCCTGGTGGTGCAAGGGATTAACTTTCAGCACTATGAAGCCACTGCAGCACAGAGTTTGATCCCCTGCCAGGAAGGTGACCCACATGGTGCAGCAGACCTCTCCTGTCTCACCTACTGCTCCCCTCAGCAGTGTACTTTGTCTGCTTTTTCTGCTCCCCGCTCTGTCTTTGGTGAATCCACTCAACCCCACGCCTCTGGCCTGTACCCCAGTACTGTATGCATAAATAAGTAAATCTTTAAAATAATTGCTGCTATCATTGTGTTCAGTGTAATCAAGAATAAAAGAAAAACTGGACATGGTGAGTGGAGAAACAGAAGATTCATATGATTCAAAAGTAACTTTTTTAGTGATTATAGTTTAGTATCTGAAAAGGAAAAAGAAAAACCTGGGGCTAACTGCATTTGAGGTATTGGAGACACACAGTGCATTTAAAGGGATAGCAATAATAACACTTCAAAATGAAATAAGAGAGGGAAAAGATTTAAAAAGTAAATAATATTACCAACGCCCAAAAGTTGGTGTCCCAGATCATGGCAGGTATTTGTAGAATGGAGAAATTGTTGAAATTTAATGAAAACAACATAACCACATTTCCAAGGAAACCAACTTCAAACACAGTATGTCTGATGCACATACATATACTCACTCACTCAATTGAAAATATAGTATAACATTGCTAAGTTAGTAAGAACCAAAAGTTTATGAGCAGAGCAGAAAAGCACCTCATGTTCTGTGAACAAAGTTAACAACGAGACCGCACATTTCACCAAGTCTGCAAGCTAGCCAGAAGACACGGAAACAAGCGCAGTAATACTGACATTTTTGAAAGTTAATATAGGATTCTTTAGCTATTAAAATGTGTTTTGGTGGCTCAACAGGTTAAAGTGCAGCACTGAGAAGCTAGCTGCAACTGCTTGAGCACAAGTTCCATCCCCAGCCAGGGAGCTGACCCACATGGCGCGGCAGACCTCTCCTGCCTTGCCTGCTGCTCCCTCAGTGGTGACTTCATCAGTCTGCCTGTCCTGCTCCCCATTCTGTCTCTGGCGAATCCTCTCGCCCCCTCTGGCCTGTAACCTGGTTCCGTATGTCTCAATAAATAAATCTTTTTAAAAAGTCTCTGAAAGAAATCAAAATTTTTTTTTCACGAGACCAAAATTCATTATCACCAGACCACTATGAGAATTACTGTGTTTCTTCAGAAGGGAAAGAATAATAACAGATGGTAGTTTGAATCTATACAGAGCCAAGGGGAATATTCTAAATAGTATATGTGGAAATATAAATGATCACTTTCTCATGATACCTATATGAAAGATAACGGAACGATACAGGAAAGAATCATAAAAATAAACTGCAGTGTTTGTAACATAAGTAAAAATAAATTTTGAATCCCATGGCAGCTGATAAAAAGAAAATGAAGTAGTATAGCTAATGAAATAAGAGTGGAAATAAAAATGAAATCATAAAAATAATTTTATAAATTCAAAATAAAGGAAAAAAATTACAAAATGATAAGTAACAATAGTAAGATGGTAGCTTAAACATGATATCAATATTTACATCAAATATTTATTCCATTAAATAACTTGTCTAGACCCTCCAAGTAGTTGGATTGCCAGAACACATAAAACAGTATGAACTAACTCTACACTGCCTAAAAGCCAACTTTAAATCCAAAGACACAGGTTAAAGGTAAATATAAACATTCAACCAGGGCTAAATCCAAGACTGACAAAGAACTCATCCCCAAAACATGTTTGTTCGTCCAACAGAGAAACCAATTAATTATTTAGCATAATTTTTAGGATATACAAACTTTCACTTCAAATAAACCATGCTGGGCCTCCCTGGTGGCCAAGGGGTTAAGTCTCAGAGCTGTCACCACTATAGCCTGAGTTTGAACCCGGCAGGGAGCTGGCCCACACTGTGGGGCAGCGCAGCAGACCTGCCCTCTTGCCAGCTGTGCCCCTCAGCAGTGGATTTCAGTCCATCTGTCTGTTCTGCTCCCCACTCTGTCTCTGGTGAGTCTTCTAATCCCTTGCATCTGTGGCCTGTACCCCAATTCTTGTATGCAAAAATATATCAATCTTTAAAACAAAATCCTTTAGGGGCCTCCATGGTGGCACAGGGATTAAAGCACAGCACTATGAAGCTGTCTACAGCCACTGCAGCTAGAGCTGGATCCCCAAACAGGGAGCTGACCCACATGGCGTAGCAGCCCTCTCCTGTCTGGCCTGCTGCTCCCCTCAGTAGTGTATTTCTGTGGATATCCCTGATCTGCTTCCTATTCTGCCTCTGGTGAATCCTATCACCTACCACACTTCTGGGTGACACCCCAGTCTTCTATAATAAAAATATTTTTTTTTCAAAGATTTATTTATTTGTACATACAGAACTAGGGTACAGGCCAGAGGCTCAGGGGCGGTGAGAGGCTTCACCAGAGACAGAGTGGGGAGCAGAACAGGCAGATCGACAAGGTACACTGCTGAGGGGAGCAGCGGGCGGGTCAGGAGAGGTCTGCCACGCCATGTGGTCACCTCTGGGGCAGGCGGGAATCGAACTCATGTGGAAGTGGCTTTAGCTTCTCAGTGCAGTGCTTTAACCCGCTGCGCCACCAGGGAGGGCCAATAAAAATATTTTTAAAGAAGTAAACTAAAATTGCTTATTTGCATCCAAATATGTTGGGTTACTTAAGAAAAATCAGTATAAAGCACAGATACAAGAGAAGTTCTGAATGTAGTGTATGCTATAGTGTTCGATAGACTTCATTAAAAAAAAAAAAGAGTCGGCCCTCCCTGGTGGCGCAGCGGGTTAAAGCACAGCACTGAGAATCTAGAGCCGCTTCCGCATGAGTTCGATTCCCGCCTGCCCCGGAGGTGACCACATGGCGTGGCAGACCTCTCCTGACCCGCCCGCTGCTCCCCTCAGCAGTGTACTTCCTCCATCTGCCTGTTCTGTTCCCCGCTCTGTCTCTGGTGAAGCCTCTCACCGCCCCAGAGCCTCTGGCCTGTACCCCAGTTCTGTATGCACAATAAATAAATCTTTAAAAAAAAAAAAAAAAAAGAGTCACATCTGAATGACTTGCTAATTTATGGCAACCTGGAGATCAAAGTAAGAGAAGATCCATTTTCTCTAAAGCATAACCCTACTCTGTGATTTCGCTCACCAAATATACCACCTGTGGACATTTCATGTTGATGCTGGTGCTGTGCCCTCAATCTGACCCCCAGATTAAGGCCTCAGAAGGCTCACGTGACTAACATCAACATTCGGTTCACTTTGATCCAGGTTGATGCTGTGGGAACTGATCTTAAATACTGAGCAATACTGAAAGAGAGAATCTCAGAATTCTAAAGCTCAAATAAATGTAGATTATAATGGAAAACTTGTAGTAAAACTAAAAGCTAAACCTAAAAATGTTGGCTAACCCTGTTAAAAGCATGGAGCAGATATAAGTTAAAACAATTTTTCATACATTGAGTATTTCATTTCAGAATTGAAAGCAAAAATATGATATAAAAGGTCTAAGAATTTTCATACTTGATTTTCATTTACTTGACAAAAATGGAGTAACACGTTATTTCTTCTCATAAATACACTGTTTGTATTACGAGAGACTGAAGGACTGTTGACCCAATATCCAAATATGCATGGACATTTTAAGCCACATTACATGTGGCTAGAGGTATAGCTTCAAGTCATGTGCTATGATTATCTATATGTGTGACTTAAGCCAAATCACTTTACCAATCTGAGTCAGCTGCAGAGAGGTTATATAAGGATATGCCATCTGGCATTGCAAATCTCCAGCGGCCGTGCTCATTTCCAAATCTATGTGAAAGATGTTGCCTGGAGTACTAATATATTCCCATCCAGATGAAGAAATAAAGTCCCCAGGGGCTTCCAAGGGAACTCAGGAACAGAAACGTGACAAGGTGGCAGCTGAGAGTCAAGAACGTGATTGAAAAAAATGTCAAGGCAAGGATGACAATTCTAAAGAAACAAAACAATTTCCAGCATGTCCCAATCATCTTGAAATTTTCCTTATGACTAGTCATTTTTTAAATCTAGTAAAACCAGCTATACAATAAAATCCAGAATATGAGATGTTTTTGAGGTTCACTCTTATTAAGAACTGCAAATTGCCCCATGCCAAGACACACAGCCATAGATTTAGTCCCCTGAACTTAGAGACCTGATCAAACTCTAGTATGGTTTCTGGGAGCTTAAGGCCATGTTGCTGGGGTGACCTTAAAAACACCAGCCTGAGAAAGCTCAAGACTGCCTGTAGAAGTTTCTGTTTGTTCCAGCTAACACTCGGTGATTTGGTAGTAACCCTTCTTAGTGTAGTTACTTTAGAAAGCTTGCAATTATAAATCCTTCCACTGCCACTTTGATAACATAAATCTTCCAGCATCTTGAACTGATGCAAAGACTTGAGAACCATATCTTTGAAATACATATATTCAGGAACTCTTGTTCTTGATCTCAGGCTCCATGGGACAGTACGGTCCTAACTTAATGGATGTATTACTCCAAAACCTGTACCACTGTCTCCTGCCATAAAGGTATGAGAACTTTGTTTCTTCTCCAAATAAGCAGCAATTAGCAAACTCAGATTGCCAGAAACTAACTAGGCGCTTTGTGTCCCAGTGCCTTTCTGTTATTGAACTCTCTTTCCTCTTATAGTACTGCAAGCATTGCAATAGTTATAATGAATAAAATGTCTTTACTGCTTAACTTGTGTCTGTATTTAATAGACAGCAATACTTTTGCATTGCTGAATAAAACTTCATTGAAGGAATATATCACCAATTAATTGTCTCATTCCTCTTATAATTAGCTTTTAACTCAATTTCTGGAAGAGGCAACTGTAAACTGAGCAAAGGCCATTTGCTTATACCTGATTATTAATTTATTTTGTTAGATGTTGGTAAACTCCAACAGTGAGTGATAGAAGAAGTCCTCTAGCTCTCCTCCCCTTGAAACCTCAATTACAAATGGTACAATAAAAGCCATAGAATTTGGCTCTACACACCATACACACCACATTTATGAGAATGAAAGCTAATTTTGGTAAACAGTTGGATGCATATTTCTATGTAAAACATGCATGGCACTATTCAAAATTCCCCAGAAGTGGGTATAAGAACCAAATATAATCGTTGACTTGCCAAACCACTCTAAAAGGCACACGTTCCAGGCTTCTCTGGATCTCTTATATCAATTTATGCAAAGGCAAAAATTCAGGACAAGGCCAATTACATATATTAAAACCACTCAGGTCAGCAATTAAAATCACTCTTTCCATGATCATAATTAACAAACCATCTGGTGTTGATTAGGAATAAAAATACTGAAAAAGTGCTACTGGAGAATTTCTGAAACAGACTGTGAAAAGCTAAGTAACAAGGTCCAGTATATACTTTTGATTAGTAGTCACAAATTCTCAGTAATTCACAGTGTACACTGAGAACTAATACACACACTCAACAAATTCTATCTTAAAGCATATTGCAGGCAACATTAGAGAATTTCCTTAACAGAAATTCTGGTAAAACAGAACTAACCTCTACCTTATGGTATTAGACCAGGGAGGTTGTTATTCCTGACACACTGGGGAGCGCCTGTGACTGGTCACAGGCTGACTCTGTCCTTGCTCTTCAGCCTTGGGCCATCTGCCGTTCAACCAAGGGGACAAACTGAAATGATGGCATTACAGGCAGCAGCTATAGCAATGCTTCCAAACTTTCTGACAAAATCACTCAAGTCTCCACGCTACCACCACAATGGCAGACCAAGATGGTTTGAGTTTCATTCCCGGCCAAATGGTGCAGCAGACCTCTCCTGTCTCATCCGCTGCTCCCCTCAGCAGTGTATTTCTGTTCTGCTCTCCACTCTGTCTCTGGTGAATCCTCTCACCAACACCCCCTCGCACCTCTTGCCTACACCCCAGTTCTTTTACACAAAGTAAATAAATAAAAATCTAACCATAAAGGAATGATTATTTTTTTTATTTTATAACAGTTTATTTTTACATCATTTTGTACATTTTTTTCCATCTCAATTGTAATCCCTGCGGGTTTCCCATCACCAAGTCACCCGTGTGCCATCTCAGGAATAATTCTTAAAGAAAAAATGTACTCACGGGCACCTGCTAATATTGGAATCTGGTAAGTCCATTTCATCGTCTCATCTAGTGGGCCTGGGATGGGGCCACAGGTGACTCCTGTGTTAGCAGCAAAATGCCACAAAGACAGAGATTTAGAATAAAAGTGAAGACCAGAATTAGAAATATTTCACTTCCAGGGAAAACTACCCACAAGTGCTATATTAGTCAGGATTATTCCCCATCCCCCCAATCAATTTAGTGACATTTTTTCCTAACACATGTTTGTCCCTTTTACCTCAATTTCCTTTCTCTGCTGGATATCTGTCTTTAGAACTTGGCTATGCCAGCTCTTGGTATGAAGGGACAGCTTTCACTGTCATAAGATTAATTTTTAGGTCTTCCAGGGTGGAAACCAAATTTGTCAACCTAATACCTACCTGAGACCTTTCCCCAATAGGTGTTCAATAAATATTTACCTAATACTACCTGTTTAATCATATTCTGAGGGATTCTAGGGGGGCTTGGATCTAATTAAGACTACATCCTGCAATCTTCCTCTGAGCCTGCAGTCCATTTTTCAGCCTTCAGCAAATGAAAATCAAGCTGTCAGCTCTTTTGCAGGACAGGACACACCGTAACCCCTACTGATTCTCCCTAACAGATCCTCTGCTCCCCCAATTCAACAGACAAGCACAGAACAGCACAATATTCTCTCTATATAATGGTTAACAATGGCTATCAGAGTTGCACTAGAAAGAGATTACAGTATTTAATATTTTGGGGCCACTATACCACTGCTGCAGCATAAAAATCACTTTTAAAGTCAGTGCAATTAATTTGATTTTTACATTTAAAAATATTAGTAGTCACCTCATAGCCTTTTCAGGAAAGGACAATTTGAAATTATAGCTTTGAGATAAATCTGGGGGAATATGTCATAAAAGTATGATATGTGATATATGATAAAAGAAATAAGTTAAGTTTAAAGGAAGGAAACACATCACAGTGTTTCCTAAAGAAATATTTTTAAGTCGTTTGTTTTGCTCTCTTTCCTCTTTTCTTTCTCCTTGAATAAAGCTTATCATTTTTTATTTCTTGTTGAAGCAGCTTTGGTTTATAACATTACATGGGTCCTAGCTTTTTATCTGAGCTGTCTCTTCCCTTACTGTGTGCAATGGTAGTCTTTGCTCAGAAAAGTCTTGAGAGCTGTTCTTATAAAAGATATCTTCAATATTAAGGGAAGAAGCATTTCAGATAATAAGATTGGTAAGGTTTGCATATCAGCAGGACAGCAGAAAGGAAACCCATAAGCGAATCCAGATGAAACCCATTCAGCTATCAAAGTTACCATATATCAAAACAAACAGAACAAACAAGCAAAAAAGTCCTACTTTCCATACAAGAAAATATTAAATAGGTTCTTTGTTTGCCATTTGCATTTGGAATTTGAAGATAATTTGCATTTATCTCATAATTATGCCCTTTGGAAAATAGGTTGACATTTCTATAAATTTCAAGTGGCCTTGTAATAGAATTTTTTACACAGACTCTAAGAAATTCATTAATTGCTACCTTAACAGGTCTCTGTATTCGCAGGTAGAGACTGCTTTATATTTTTCACACACTAAAGTCATCGATATGTACAAGTATACAATGTATTGAGATGCAGAGTTGACAACAGAACATTGTTAACTCCAAGTTCCATGTCCAAAATTCAATTGGATTGCTTGGTTTATGCTGGTTGGTGGGGACAACTAATAGATAAAAGATTTCTCAGAACCACACATGAAATCTCCTTCAGTCCAAGGATTCCTCAATATGTTACCACTTGATGAAAATCTGACAACAGGGGCCTCCATGGTGGGCTAGGGTTAAGTTTCAGCACTATTACTGCTAAAGCCTGAGTTCTATCCCTGGGCATGGAGTTGATCCACACATGGCACAGCAGACCTCTCCTGTCTCACCTGCTGCTCCCCTCAGCAGTGTATTTCAGTGGATCCACCTGTTCTGCTCCCCACTCTATCTCTGGTGAATCGTCTCACCAACACCCCCTATACTTCTGACCTACACCCTAATTCTTCTACATAAATGAATAAAATACATCTTAAAAAAATGACAACATGGGCCCTCCCTGGTGGCGCAGCAGGTTAAAGCACAGCACTAAGAAACTAAAGCCACTTCAGCATGAGTTCGATCCCCGCCTGCCCGGGAGGAGATCCACATGGCGCGGCAGACCTCTTCTGACACGCCTGCTGCTCCCCTCAGCAGTGTACTTCATCGATCTGCCTGTTCTGCTCCCCGCTCTGTCTCTGGTGAATCCTCTCACCCTCCACATCTCTGGCCTGTACCCCAGTTCTGTATGAATAAATAAATAAATCTTAAAAAAAATGACAACATAGTTCTACACAATTTTCTATATTTCTGTTTATCCAACATATTACACAAACAAGGGTGAATACTTATTTTTAAAGATGAATAATTTCAAATGAGTTGGGATACAGGCTTCACAGATTTCATATAAATTCAGAACTTGAATGAATATTGAGCTCTAATGTTTCATTGGTAAATGTGATAATATTCTATATTCACATGTAAAATAGATTTTAAGCAAGATTAGTTGGCTTAACATGATGAACACTCATCTTTTGTGGATAGATCACATCATTCTGAAAATCATGTATACAAATAGGAAATCAAATCAAGCTATTTAAGATGGAAGTTGAAGCCAGATGGCAAGTTACTCAGTTTCACCAGGTCTCTCCTATTTATACAATAGGTTCACATGGCTATTAAATTTCTCCTTGACCTTTTCTCTTACCAATTTTTCTGATGCTTACTTCTTTGGCATCCTAGAAGAACCTAGAAGGGGAGGGGAGATTGTCTCCTCCAAACTCAATCCTACCACTACTTACCTAGGGATAGTTAACCATCTACACAGTCTTACAAAATTGCATCTCCCTCCCTTCAGTTGCAGATGGCAATGTTACAGGGTAGGCCCAATATGAAATGGGTTACCTGCTTGTGGGTTCTCATCTGTGTGCTTAAAGTCTAACCCAAAAAGGTTAATAAAGGGTTTATTTACAAAGATAAGAGGAAATGAAGACATGAATATTTCAGAGAGAGAGAGAGGGTGATAAATTGGTTATTGTATCCTACCAGTTCCGCTGTCTTGAAATCTCAGTGGCACACTGGGAGCCAGGGAAAAGCCCAGAGTCAAGCCAAGAGCCAAGAGGCCAAGAGACCCAAAAGCCAAGAGAACAAGAGAGCCCCCAAACCCACATGTCTGGTTTTATACCAAGCCTAGCTGCTTAACTCTGCCCAGGTCCCAGTAATCCTCCCTTCGGTGATGAAAGGATTTGTAGTTCCTGGTGTCTTTATGGCTTTGGTCTGCCGTAGGGGTGGCGTCCACAAAATCCCTGTGTGGGATTTTTTCAAGACATCCTTTTCCCATAACAGCAAGTCCAGGTTAACACCTGTGCCTCTTTCTAACAGGCTAAAATTTTGAGGTTCCAAAATTTGCTCCCTCCAAGGATTTTATTAATTTGCCAGAGTGTCTCAGAGAACTCTGAGAAACATATTATTTTATAATTGCTAGTTTTTCATAAAATGTTGTAACTCAGGACCAACCAGAAGGAAGAGGAAGATGTAGGGAAAGGGAGTGTCCAGGCTCTCTCCTTCACACCCCTCTCCCCATGTGTCCATGTGTTTGCCAGCCCCAATGCTTCCTCAACCCCATCCTTGGGGTTTTTATAAAGACTTTGTTACGTACATAGGCATGACTGATTAAATCATTGACATTAGTGACTAATTCAGACTCCACTCTTCCACAGTGGAAATCTGGAGGTGGGCCTGAAAATTACAAGCCTCTCTTCAGTGTTGGTTGCTCATCAACCAGCAACAGTTCTTCTTGAGGTGCTTCCCCAAAGTTGCCTCATTAACATCAGTCATGGTGGAAAAAGGCTTGTTAAGAATAACAAGGCACCCACTTCACATTTAAGGATCTGTAGCTATTTTTGGAGCTGAAGACCAGAGACCAAACTTCCTAACAAATGATACTCCCCTTGCTCTAATTGAGCAGGAAATTTCCAGGGTTTTGTGGATCTGTGGTCAGCATTAAGAACGACGTATATTTCTTATACAGTATATTACTGCAAAAGAAAAAATCATGAAAGACCCTGCTTGCCATGTGAAACAAGATTTTCCAGAAAGTGACCAAATCAGAAATTTGGTGTGCCTGAAATGTCAGAGCTAATTTAAAGGAAAAACTGACAACGCTGGAGGCTTAGTGTAGAAAATTTGGGGTGTAGGTTCCCCGAGACCAGGAAACTAAGGTGAGTAGAAATAATTAAAGCAGCTGCAGAAATGAAAAATCCTTACTGAGGCTGGGGGGTGGGGGAGGGAGGATATGGGAGTTGTGATTACAAAGGACTGCTATAGGAAATAGCCACAGGGAGGACCAGAGGTGGGGATATGGATATGGAGATTGAAGGGCTTTCTAGAGAATGGCTGGTCCTTACAAATTAACCCAAGCTCACCCTAGAAGTGATTAGTGATAACAATTCCACAAAGGGATGAACCTCTGCCTTCACCCCCCCCCCAAAAAAAAACACTACATCAGAGCCCTTCCTGGTGGTGCACAGGGTTAGGATGCAGCACTGCAAGCAAGCCTCAGCTGCTTCAGTGTGAGTTGGATCCCATCCCCTGAGGTGACCCACATGGCATTGCAGACCTCTCCTGACCCGCCTGCTGCTCCCCTCAGCAATGTACTTCATCGATCTGCCTGTTCTGCTCCCCACTCTGTCTCTGGTGAATCCTCTCACCACCCCTGCACTCTGGCCTGTACTCCAGTCTGTATGCATAAATAAATATTTTTTAAAAAGAATGTTACATCAGTACACTTTGTACATTGGCAAAGGCAGCTCTCAACCCAGGACTATCTCTGCAGGCATTTTTTTTCTCTCCCCAACAAATCTGTCCCTTTTAAATGCAGTTCTTTGTGCTGCTTATATCTGCACAAGTGTCTTCTTTTCCTTTCCCTTTGTTTCTATTAAACCTGCCCTTTCAGGCCCTTCCTGGTGGCACAAGGAGTTAAAGTACTATGAGGCTATTGGCAGCTGTTAGTTCGAACAGGGAGCTGACCCACATGGCACAGCAGACCTCTCCTGTCTCACCTGCTGCTCCCCTCAGCAGTATATTTCAGTAGATCTGCCTGTTCTGCTCCCCACTCTGTCTCTGTTGAATCCTCTCACCCCCTGCATCTCTGGCCTACATCCCAGTTCTCACATGCATAAATAAATAAATCTTTTTCTAAAAGTAAACCTGCCCTTTCAGATATAATCAAAGGTCTTTGTCTCCTCGGCAAATTTATGGAGTTCTGCTTGAAAGGGGAACTGTTGAACCTACTCTCCCACTCATCTGAACCCAAGCATCTTATGAAAAGGCATCACCACCTAGAGTAGAAGTCTGTCTTTCCAGGGTTTTAATATTCCTGGTTCTTTATTCTACAAGAAAAAAATCAAGCATGCCCTTATTGCATGGTAAAATAAAGTAGAAAGACAGCTTTTGTATATCCTTGCTTGATATTATACTGTTAAAAAAATCGTACTGGCTTTATCAACTAATCATTAATTGGGCACCATCCAATTCAAAGATAGAAAAGAGTTGTTAGAAGCTGAATGAAATTGTTAATGGAAGGAATGAGGCACACCCTGGGGACCCCAAACTTGTATGCTCTAAATGAATTCTGCCATCTGCCACATAAATAAAAACATACCCTTAGAGCACAAAACCTTCACTAGAAAAGAACTTTAATATGATCAGTGTGCAACAGAATCTAGTTAAAGTGAACCACCCTAAGTTACCGATCCCCTCATGGGTAAATGCCCAGCCAAACAGTGTAGTCACAAGTCTCAGGCACCTTCTGGTGAGGGACCATAGGAGAGCTGCAGAAGATGGGACCAGACAAGTCTGGAAGGAAAAGAGCCAGGTCAAGATAAAGGCTGCCACGGTCAGCCGCCCCACAGTCTCTCACCCTCGTCTCTGTCTCTTTGGAGTGTCTTCTGTGCACTTAAATAATTTATTAAAGCCCACTGGTTTTGAGAAAAGGTCTTGACTGTGGCCTGGTATTTCCTCAGACTAGCTATTTCATTTGAGATAGTAAAGTTGCATATGAGTGCTTAGATCATTGTTACTGCAAGAAACTCAAGATTCAGACTTGACCAGATTTTTTTTTTCTCTAGAGTCAGGGATCACCAGAAAAAGAACAGGTTATTTTTGAGAATTCTTGGAATAATAAGAAAAAAACAATGGGATCGTGGCTACCCAAGTATTCTCAGGGTATTCCTCCTTGAGGTACCCCACTGACATAATGTTTCAGTATAACTAAATGGACTGAATTACTTAAAAGTCATATAGAACTCCAATGGTCATTATGGGGAGAATTTGAATTCCCCAAACTTTCTTTTGTTACAATTGAATTGGACAGATTTGCTCTGAAATTGCAAAAACTGAATGGAAAGCTATTTCAATTGGTATATGGAGGTTTCCACATATTACCAAGAGCCTAAAATCACATGTTTGGAAAAGGAAATTTTAAAATTCACTGAGGTCAACCCATTTTCCATAGGTTTTCCTTTGCCTGTTGATTGGAGTAAAATTCAAGTTTGTACACAAAAGCTTGGTGATCCTATTCATAGTTACTACAATGGGCATCAAGTTGTTTTCAAAGAAAATTCAGGTTTTACCCTTGATGTCACAAAGACAGGGGTGCTTGATAATAGACTAAGCCAAGACCTTTCTTTTTTAGTTAAAAATAATCTGATAGAATGTGAAACTAGGTCTAACTACTTCAGATCTAGTTAGTTGGGTATATCAGCTCATTGTCTGAATGGTACTCACCTTTAAGGTGAGTACCTAAAAGGAGGACTGTAACTATCCTCCTCTTCCAGCTGGACCAAATAAAGTTCTCTACACAGAACCCAAAATTCTTACATGTTTATATTACTATAAAAAGTCAGGATGTTAGAAAAGAGATTGTCACAAACTTAAGATTTTCAAAAACTAGGTAGACTTTAAACCAGCCTTTCCAAAGTACTTCTAACACCTAATACTGAGCCTTCCAAGAACTACAAGTTTTTTTTTTTCTTTTTCCCCTCATACTGTTCCTTTTAGCTAGCTTGGAGAGACGACTCTCTATACTGCGGATAAGTTTCTCTGTCCTTATTAACATTGGAGCCACATTTTGATGTTAACTTCAAAGTTATAAACAACACCTAACTTGGAGCATTAAAATTGCTCAGTAGTGGAGATTTCTGGAAAAAGAAGTCCTGTTTCTGTACCTACTCCCTTTTGTTTAGATGCCTTAGAAATACCCAGCCTTTTTTTCTTATTTCTCAGCCTCTATTCACTTGTTAGCTCAGGATTTCTTAGGAAAGCATCTTGCTGGATCTCTTTTGCCTAAAGGGGGGAATAATTCTAGAAGTTGACAGTAACAATCAAGATAGATAACCAAGTGAGTTAAATGGAACTTTAACACCCCTTACTTACTCTATCTCAGATAGTACTAAACTTGATTGTGGAGACACTAATCTATTGCCCCTATTAGATCAGATAATCATCCTCTTTATGGGCAAATTTTCTGACTGATACTGGCAGAATTTATAGTGCATCCTCCATCAAGGTTTAAACAGGTAACTCTAAAGCTTTTCTCAGAATTAATCAATACCTTATAAATTAGAGGCCTTCCGTGCTTTAAAGGAGAGTTTAACGAGACAACCTGTCTTTGGAAATTCCAATTATCAGTTATCCTTCTCCTTTTATGTACATGGAATGGAAGGAGATGCATTGGGGTACCCACCCAAAAGCATGGTGACCACCTC
The DNA here is from genome assembly GCF_000260355.1 of Condylura cristata. Classification (NCBI taxonomy): domain Eukaryota; kingdom Metazoa; phylum Chordata; class Mammalia; order Eulipotyphla; family Talpidae; genus Condylura; species Condylura cristata. The sequence goes on along the minus strand of NW_004567128.1, from coordinate 19,488,359 downwards.
TGCACCACAGATATTACACCTAACACCTGGAAGAGATGCACAAGGATACTGTCCTTGCCTTGAGCTCTTACTGCCACTGTTCTTGTGGGTAAAGCCACCGAAGAAATAGTGGTGAAAGCCTTCTTAATCCGATGTGTACCTTGTGCAGTAGAATCCTCCTGAATTCTTATGCAATGTTTCAGCTAGCTGCCTTACCTCCTATGAAAATCTTTTCCAGACTGCTCCCCATATAAGTCTTGCACATGACAGTAACCTTAACCATCAACTCTGCTCCCTGCTGCTACTGACAAAGTTCCTCAAGACTGCTTACATGGACAGGTCACCTCCTGATCCTGTGCAATGATCTGCAAGAATCTCCTAGGGTAATGCTGATATCTCAGGGTTCACCAATGGTTTGTAATTGAAAGGTAAGGGACACAAACACTGCGATGCATTATACAAAATGGACAGCCTTTTATGTAAATGAAGTTGCACCATTGCCTTTGACTACTACAGTACAACAAAGTTGAATTTTATGAGCTTAGGCAGACCAGTACTCTAGCCAAGGACACAACAGTCAGCATTTGCAGATAGGAGATATATTTTCAGAGTAGCTTATGACATGGGAATATTGTCCAAGCAATGTGGCTTTTTTACTTGCAGCAGAGACAAAATTAAAAACAGCTTTTATGTTTGGAAATTGCTGGATACCATGCTTTTACCTGCTGTCTTCACTACTATCATGGTTCCAGGACATTCTAAATTTGACTCTTTAAAGCTAAAGAAAATAACGTGGCAGATATTTCTAATGCCGAATGAAATGAACTACTACTGTAGTCCAAAGGAATATTGCTCCAATTTATAATTCACAACTAGTCAGAGAGGGCCCAGGAACTGGCCCAGAAGAGAAACAGGATTACGGATTACATAGTTGTTTGCATGACAAGAGAAAGTTCATAAAAGAGAAAGTTACATCAAATTAAGTGTGTTGGTTACAGCATATGAATAAAAATGACCCTGGTTCTCCAAAGAGGAAATGCAGATGGCCAACAGGCATATGAAAAAATATTCAACATCACTCGTAATAAGGGAGATGCAAATTAAAACCACAATGAGATACCACCTCACCCCAGTGAGAATGGCACATCTTCAAACAACTAGCAACAACAAATGTTGGCGAGGATGTGGTGAAAAAGGAACTCTCCTGCACTGCTGGTGGGAATGCAAACTAGTACAACCACTATGGAAAACTGTTTGGAGGTTCCTCAAACTGCTAAACATGGAGCTTTCCTATGACCCAGCAATCCCACTCCTAGGTATCTACCCAAAAGACACAAAAACACTGATTGAAAAAGATGCTTGTACCCCCATGTTTATTGATGCTTTATTTACAATTGGAAAAACATGGAAGCAGCCCAAATGCCCAAAAGTAGATGACTGGATAAAAAAGATGTGGTACATATATACAATGGAATATTACTCAGCAACCAAAAAAGAGAAACATGTCTTTTGCAGCAACTTGGATGGAGCTGGAAAAGATAATGCTCAGTGAGATAAGCCAGAAAGAGAAAGAAAAATACTGGATGGTTTTACTCATAGCAGGAGTATAATGGACCAGGCGAGAAAATAACAAAAATAATGAACAACCATATACCAGAGACATTTTGTGGGGGTAGAGTGGGGAATGGGTTCAAAAACGGGGGTGGGGAGAAGGGGGGGAATGCACGGGACTATGGTGGTGGCACAGGGGTGATTTGGTGATGGGAAACCCGCAGGGGTTACAACCGAGATGGAAAATAAAAAATGTGCAAAATGATGTAAAAATAAACTTTTGTAATAATTAAAAAAAAAATGGCCCTGGTTTTTAAATCTATTTTGTCAACTATCTTTTTGGTTTTTGCTTCTGATTTAGTGCCATCATCCAAACTGGACTTGCAGTATTTCAACATCTGTCTTTGTGTGCATACATTGTTTTGCCATTACTAAGATAGCAACTTTGATTACAAAATACCTGAGATCTCCCTTCTACTCTCCTTGCTACTCTAATGTAACCTCAATAGGTCCCCAATCTGCAATGTGCCCATTGATCTAGGGCATGACATCCAGGAAGCTCCTTTCTGGCACAAGAGGACATCAAATCTGGAATATACCTGACTGCTAATCAGCTCTGTCTCTAGGGAAAGATCGTGATCAGAAGCAGGAAATGGGAACATTAATATAGGAAGCCCTATTTAAATGCTATCAGGAAGCTAAAAAGTGCCAGGATTATTCAAGTCAGCAAACTATAGCATCCAACTTGCCTCCCCTGTACCTCAGGAAGGGATGTGTTTCTGTCTGGTGGGACTGAGGGGAGAGGTCTTCCAGTGATTGACAAGGGGATTGTTACCCTTGGATAAATGCACACAGTTCTCACCATGAAGGTACTCCTCAACTCCCCACTCTTCTGTTGTTTGTTTTTTAAATAAACCCATTTTGCTTTAGAATAGTGGATTGCTTTTGTTTGAGGTCAACGCAGGCATCATGCTCTCTGGCTTTTCTCTGACATTCCTCCCTCTTTTTCTTCCTTCTAAAAAGAATGGCCAATCTAAAAACTTCATAGCCAATACACAACTACAAAACAAATTCTAAATTCTGAACCAAAAATCCTTTCATACATCACCATAAGATCTAGCAGTATCTTATCATTTTAACTGTATTTGATTGAGGCCTCCCTGGTGGTGCAAGGGGTTAGGTCTCAGCACTATGCACCTATCCACAGCCACTGCAGCACAACTTGGATCCTGGCCAGGGAGCTGAACCACATGGCACAGCAGAACTCTCCTGTCTCGCTGCTCCCCTCAGCAGTGTATTTTAGTAGATCTGCCTGTTCTCTCCCTACTCTTCCTCCGGTGGAAACTGTCACCCCCACACCTCTGGCCTGCACCCCAGCACTTGTATGCATAAATAAGTAAAATATTATTTAAAATATATCTATATTTGAATGAATATATTTTGATTTTAGTACCATGCTAAAATACTTAATAATATATTGAAATGTATAATTCAAACAGTTATAGATTCCCTAACACAAAATGCAGAATCCAGATGGCAAAGCACTGACATTACTCTTTCTCTCTCTCTCTCATTTGAATGTGTTTCAGGATTAAAATGGTTCCTTCCTAAACAATGCTGAGCAGACAATTAAGGTGGATACAAATGTGGAAAGCCACAGATGTAATTTTTTCAGAGAACTGCAACTTGATTTGGGTGACATTTATAAATCAGAATTTATAATTTTTTTCAGGGAAGTTACATTTTGCTTAATGATATGGATCATCACGACCCAGATATTTATAGCTAAAATCATGGGATATATGGGTTAAAGACCATTGCAATGTAAAAAGGCAAGTCCACTGCTAAAATAATGAAGCATGTATAGGAAACTATATGTTATTTTTATCAAATTCATTAAAAGTAATTAAAGGTGAAAGTCAGCCTCTATGTAATGACTTCAGAACACTGAAAATTCCAAGTTTCTTTTTTCATAAATAACATTCTAGTGAGAAAATTTTATTTCAACAATGAGTTAGGAAGTCTGAATTCTAGTCTTAATTACTGATATTCACATTACCTTATAGGGGGAAATTAACTTCTGCATTTCAATTTCCACATTTACAGAGAGAGAGAGAAAGAGATTTACAATAAACTTAGAAAGTGCTGTCTTTAAGTATGTTTTTTCACTTAATTCTCTCAATAATCCCAATAGGAATATGTTGTACCTCCATTTTACAGAAAAGAAACTGATGCTGAAATGTGTTAATTAGTCCAGATTAATATAGCTATTAAAAAATCCAGCTGCAGGCCCTCCCTGGTGGCGCAGCGGGTTAAAGCACAGCACTAAGAAGCTTAAGCCATTCCGCATGAGTTCGATCCCCGCCTGCCCCGGAGGTGACCACATGGCGTGGCAGACCTCTCCTGACCCGCCCGCTGCTCCCCTCAGCAGTGTACTTCATTGATCTTCCTGTTCTGCTCCCCACTCTGTCTCTGGTGAACCCTTTCACCTCCGCATCTCTGGCCTGTACCCCAGTTCTGTACGAATAAATAAAAAAAAAAAAAATCCAGCTGCAGCCCAAACTGAGTATTTTCTGGTTCACTGATAGATGCTTACTGCTTTGCCACTTTTCATGTGTATAGACACAGAATAGCTACACCATGTAATACTGAAAAAAAAAACACCAGAAAAAAAACACTTTGCAGTAAGACCTTGAAGATACACATTACACCAAATGGAGGGATTAGTCTGGCTATAGTAGTAGTCATACAACTGAAAATTCCAGTGGCTTCTCTCCTTTGTAGGTAAGAACAGATAGCAAAAGATGCTATTATAGAATCAGGGTCATTATAACAAAGAAAGTGGTAAGAACTTAATACTAAATAGATGCCAATCAAATGAAATTATAAATCTTCAGTGAATCATTTCAGGGGCGATGGAACCTGTTATCTCTTGGTTAAAGAGATAACTGCCCGAGTTTTACATTATAATTTTAAAACTTTTCTTTCTCCTTGAGGAGAGCCTTTAAAATTATGTAAACTCCTATTGTAGACTTTCATCCACCAGCTTTTTTGTTTATTTAAAAAATTTCTCTATATATGCTTTGCACAATTTATTCATTATTGTACGGTGTGCTTTCTCCTGTCAGGTGCAGTTCCCATAAAATTCCTACCACCAGGTCACCTGAGCACCATCACCATAGTCCTTTGCGCTCTTTGCTCCCATGTTTGGATCCCTCTCTCTCCTCCTCTTCTGCAGAATGTCTCTGATTCACAGTTGCCTGCTAGATTTGTCTGTTTTTTTTTCATGATCCCTTATTTGGTTCAAGTTTTAGAATCTGTTCACAATTCTTGCCTAAAGTACTTCATATCGTTATGATTACCAAATTTATTCTTTCTACATTTACTGTTGCTTTTCTACTATAAAGCATAATTTTCCATTTTCTCACATTTCCCTAACACATCTATACCTATTTGCAGCTTTATCTATTTCTCTAAATATCTTTCATTATGTAGCTATACTTAAATACATAGTTTTGCATTGGCTTGCCCTCTCTTGTTCTGAGACATACTCCCATTGCTAGTGATTAATCAAGTATTCTCCCTCCTAAGTCAACTTTTTCCCCTTCTGCTACCTAAAGAAAATGTTAATTTACCCTAGTGATTTTCAATCAAGTAGAAAAGTTAACTATGTATTTTTGTGGTTCTCTTCACTTGATTAAGACTGATTTTATCACCTTTTACTAGAAAATATTTTCTTCCTGAAATTCTGATTCTTATTTTACATCCGATTTTTAGAATTCAAATAGATCAAATTGTGACGTAAAATTTAGCTCTGTGTTCTATATCCCTTTTTACCTTTACCTTCTTCTGGATGTTTGCTTTTTGCAGTCTTTATATACTTGCTGCACAGCTTTAGACTTCCATTGAGCCTCAAACACATCCATAAGTATATGCTATTTTTTTTTATTTTTTATAAGAGCAGCACTGTTTTTATTCAGAGCAAAATCTTAGGAATCAGATTTACTTATTCATTGAGCACTTATGTTCATTTTCTCTCTGACTTATAATAATGGAAACTGAAAATTACACAGTGAAATTCTGAGACAGGATTTATATAAAGCTAGCAAAACAAACCAAAGAAGAAGCAAACCAGCAATCATGTTATTTCCATGTTGGCTCTCTGCGATAATTCTGGAATCAAAGCATTTATGCCAATCCCTGTAAACAAATATTTAATTTAAAATTGACCTTCAGGGCCACATTGGTGAAGGACGGGTTAACGACACCTCACTATTAAGCTATCACCAGCCACTGCAACATGAGTTCGATCCCTGACCAGGAGCTAACCCATGTGGCACAACAGAGCTCTCCTATCTCACCTACAGCTTCCCTCAGCAGTGTATTTTAGTAGATCTGAAATCAGATACTTCTCCCCACTCTGTTTCTGGAGAATCTTCTCACCCCCCTCACCTCTGGCTTATACCCCAGTATTCATTATTTATTTATTTATAAATAAATACATCTTTAAAAATAAGTAAATAAAACTGACCTTCATAATCCTCTTAACTTTGCCAACATCCATGGCAAGAGAAAGTACCTGTTGGGAGTGGGGGCATTGTGAAAATGCTCAGTCACATTAGTGAGCAAGGAAATGCAAATCAAACTGGAATGAGATAACATGTCACATCCCTTTTGTTGATGAAGATAAGAACTGGGCTCTTACCACATACTGGAGAAGACATGGATTGTTCTGAATTTTACACATTGCTAGAAATATTGATTACTACACTTTGGAAAACAGTTGGCAATATCTTGCAGAGGTGAATATGATGTACCCTATAATCCAGCATTTATTCTGTTACTCATATATCCGAAAGAAACTTGCACATATACACCAGCACCACAAGATATCAGAATGCTTATAGATGGCCTTATATAGTCATAGAAACCTGAAAACAACTACCTGCAGAAGACTGAATAAATAGCAACATATGAATGACTGAGCAGCAATGGCATGCAATAATGAAGACAAATGTTAGCCGTGCAATTTTCAATAAAATAACTAATCCCATAGTGTCCTGCTAAACAATAATATCTTGGTATAATAACTGATTTGGGGGCATCCCTGGTGGCCTAGGGTTAAGTGTTAGCGCTATCACCACTGCAGCCTGAGTTCAAACCCTGGCCAGGAAGCTGACCCACATTGGACACAGCAGCCCTCTCCTGGCCCGCCCGCTGCTCCCCTCAGCAGTGTACTTCATCAGTCAGCCTATTCTGCTCCCCTCTCTGCCTCTGGTGAATCCTCTCACCCCCTATACCTTTGGCAAACACACCAGTTCTTTTTTGCATAAATAAAATATTTCAAAACTGTTTTGTCTGTCATTCCTGACAATTCCTTTTGTTTGAATTACCCAGTCCTCTCCCATTAAAAAAAACAGGACTAGGAGGCTGAGGCCTTTCTTGCTTATTAACCCAGAGAAATGGCAACAGAGAGCAGAATGTAAGAACTGATTCAGCACTGTCAACATGGTTTTCACTATCAAAAGCTAATCTCCAAAGAATCAATCAATATATTTTACGTTTAACAATAATTTGGAAAGAGAAAAGGAAAACCAAAATATCATCAACCACAACAGAAACTGATGCTTAATAGTAACTATAAAAAAAGCCATCCATTTTTTGGAGCTGGAAAAGATCATGCTTAGTGAGATAAGCCAGAAAGAGAAAGAAAAATACTGATGGTGTCACTTATAGCAGGAGTATAATGGACCAGGCGAGAAAATAACAAGAACAATGAACAACCATATACCAGAGACATTTTGCGGGGGTGGAGTGGGAAATTGGATCAAAAACGGGGGTGGGGTGGAATGGGGAGGGAAGTGCACGGGATTATGGTGGTGGCACATGGGTGACTTGGTGATGGGAAACCCGCGAGGATTACAATTGAGGTGGAAAAAAAATGTACAAAATGATGTAAAAATAAACTGTTATAAAATAAAACAAAACAAAACAAACAACAACAACAACAAAAAAAACCCACCAGATATATAATCCAGAAGAAAAAAAAAACATCCATTTTCAAGTGAGAAAGACTAGTGTCTATGCTCATGGCTACATTTCAATATTGGGTCTGCAGTTCTGGTAATTACAGAAACAACAAAAAAGAGGTATAAGGCTAAAAAGGATAAAGGAAAATTGACTGTTCTGAATAAGATACAACAGTCCTTATGTTGTGATAAAATCTCCATCAGCCTGGAGTTCTGAGTGAGCAGACCAAGACACCTGCCAATTCACACAGAAAAATGTGTGTCAGTGAAAAATCAACATTTGTTGTTTTTTGAGCCCCTGATATTTGAGAGTTGTTTGTTGAGTTATGCAAATCGATACTGGTGGCTTCAGTTCAACCCATATCATTTTATATCTACCTGGAATGCTTTCTATCTAAATTTTATGGCTATAATTTTATGTCCCTGAGATTGCTTTTAATATATACTTGAAAATAAGTAGGATAAATGGAAATCAGAGCACGTGCATCACTCCTGGGGAGGTCTGAGCTTTCCCTTTTTCCTTCTCAGGGAATAGACAGTATGGATCAAAAGGCTGGTTCAAAATGAAAGGGAAAATAGAGTCCTTCCTGGTGGTGCAAGGGATTAAAGTACAGCCATTGCAGCACGAGTTCAATCCCCTGACAGGGAGCTGACCCACATGGCACAGCAGACCTCTCCTGTCTCGCCCCCAGCTCCCCTCAGCAGTGTATGTCAGTCAATTTGCCTGCTCTGTTCCCCACACTTTCTTTGGTGAATCCTCTAATCCCTGCACCTCTGACCTGTACCCCAGTTCTTGTATGCATAAATAAATACATCTTTTTTTTTAAATGCGAAAATAGCACACAGCAGAGAAATGACAGGAGAAAACTTCTGGACTGAGATGGTCTGCTGCACCCAGAATCGTTCTTGAGGGTTAGCACCAGCAATTGTCCTGGCTTTCCTATTGCCCAAGAAGGGGTATAGAAGGGTTGAGGGAGGGTGATGGTTGGTAAGGCACTTTGTGACGGACAGAAACAAGACAGAGAGTGGGTAGATGGATTTACAGTGTCTGGAATGGCAGAAATGGGAAGTAGGTGCCAATGTAGCTGCCAGTGACCAAAATGAATCAAGTTCCCCCTAAGGAGACATTTACACAAAGATCTGCTGACCATGCAAATTCAGGCAGTTTCTACATGTCATTATTCTACATGATCCTGTGAAGAGCTTCGTTACCCTAAGTGAAAGGAAGGAAATGCAAAAACCTTAATAGTCTGAGTTTAAATTTGATTGACTAAGAAAATTTGATAATGATGAGGACAATTTAAATGATTTCCCTCATGCTGAACCAGGACTCCAAATGAAGGCCGGACATCTACAAAGTTACAAGTAAGTACAATTATTTGTTGATCTACATTTTGCAGTCATTCAAACAGTCCCTGAAAGAGCTGGTTGGACACTGTTAGTAAATTAGACGCACTGAGAGGGAGAGCACTGGGGGATGGATTTGATTTGCATAGGAGAACAATCAGGAGTTCAATTTCTCAACATGATAAATTTGAGATGCCTGAGAATCCTCAAAATGGAGAAACTTTGCTATCAATAGATTTAAAGATCAGTAGGTTTAGGGTAGATGCCTCTTTTGGGAGTTTTCAGATATCGACGGGCATGTAAACTCAGGGACCTGGGGATTAGATTACATAGAGAAAAAGCAGAGAGAAAAGAACAGAGCTGAGACATAAACTCCAAGATATTCCAACACTTAGAGGTTAAGAAGAGGCTGTTTTTCCAGCAAAAAAAGGGCAGAAACAGCAGGAAATAAAGTAGTGGAATAAAGCAGGATACCTTGGTATCCTGGATGTCAAATAAAGTTCAGAAGGAGGTGATCACAAGTTCAAATACATGAGAGGAAGCAGGGATTCAAGAATGGCCATTGGATTTGGCAATGTGAATGCAATATATGAAATTGTACATGCAGTTTTTTTGGAAATGAGCGATTTATGCAACTGTTCAAATCTGAGATGTCTAGTTTGCTGGCAGTTGCTTGAGGGGCTCTTTAATAGCGATTACTCATTTCAAGTTAAGTCTCTCACCTTGGGGACTCACAAAGGAAACAAATAAATTGAAAAAGACCAAGAAATAAAGAATTAAACCACCCAGAAATTGTTAAATGTACATCTTATACAATGCTTATATGTATGTGTGTGGGGTGGGTAGGTTAGAGAGCATGTAAGACCCACAATTTCTTTTTCTTTCATTTTTTTTTAAAAGATGTATTTATTTGTACATATAGAACTGGGGTAGAGGCCAGAGGTGCGGAGGGTGAGAGGATTCACCAGAGGCAGAGTGGGGAGCAGAACAGACAGATCAATGAAGTACACTGCTGAGGGGAGCAGCGGGCGGGTCAGGAGAGGTCTGCCACGCCATGTGGTCACCTCTGGGGCAGGCGGGAATCAAACTCATGCGGAAGTGGCTTTAGCTTCTCAGTGCAGTGCTTTAACCCGCTGCACCACCAGGGAGGGCCAAGACCCACAATTTCTTATCTGAAGTTCACAGGTAGCTCGAAAACAAAAATATTTCAGATTTCACAAAGATAGTGAGTAGACAGTACATATTTTAGGTAGTTCCTCCAACAGGAAATTAAACACATTAACACTTTTGCAGATTTTATAAAAGCTTCACTCTGTGATAAAGACTATATAAAAACTCACAAGCTTTGAAGTTTATATGACAGAGAATTATGTGCCAAAATTTCTAAGAAAATAATTTCAGTTTTAGAAGTTTCTGGGTTTCAGAGTTTGGGGCTTATATAAGGGCTCAATGGTAATTTTGTTTCCCAGAACAAAGTTTGTGCAGTGCCAACATCTGAATTTGAGGTGCTATGCAAATATAAATATGGAGGTATGAAAATTGTACCAATTTTTGTGTGTTTTAAAAATAAAAGCAAAAATTGGCCCTCCTTGGTGGTGCAGCAGGTCAAAGCACAGCACTAAGAAGCTAAAAGCCACTTCAGCATGAGCTCGATCCCCACCCTGGAGGTGACCCATATGGCGTGGCAGACCTCTCCTGACCTGCCCGCTGCTCCCCTCAGCAGTGTACTTCATCAGTCGGCCTGTTCTACTCCCCACTCTGTCTCTGGTGAATCCTCTCGTCCCCCTACGCCTCTGGCCTGCACCCCAGTTCTGTATGCATAAATAACTAAATATTAAAAAAAATAAATAATAAAAGCAAAAATTAATTATAATAAAAACATTACTAAAGGATTTTGAAAAGGAATATAGGGGAGTAGATAAAGAATGCTTCAGAAAAACAAAGACAAATAAACAGCTATCAAATGTCTATTTTTTTCCCAATACTATATTTAGTGTAACGGAAGGTAGTAAGAAGGAAAAGCTGTTGTGACTCTCTTGGAGAATTTTTGTGAATGGAACATTCGTTATCTTATCAGTTGACCAAATTAGAGTTCTGCTTAGTATCTAGTTAGAGAAAACTTGGTCATAGGAGAGCGAGCTCAGAGATCTGTCAGGCTTCGAGGTTATTTGTTCTATTCAAGTGATGTACTCATAAAGAAAAAAATAAATATCACATTTGTATACTTTTAACTGTTTTTCCAGATTCTATAAATAATTTCCCACCCAAAAGTAATGAGTTATCCTTACTCTCCAGTAATATTCAACAGCGGCAGTCGGGATGTCTAATTCACTCACTAAGTTCTAACAGGGTTATTCCACAGGAATTTCTGATGTCTTTGGAAATAGTTAAAATAACTTTGTCCCACTTAGTTTACATGTGGCCCGAGGGAAAGGCAGTGGGAAGGATGAGACTGGATAAGGAGAAACGAGAACTTCCAATTCCAAAATGAAAGGCATAGTCATACATGAAGTAATGGAAAATACTATGGGGACTTGAGGAGCCTGAGAACCAGCAGGTGAAGGCTTATCGCAGAAACCAGTACACAGGCCCACAGGACGCCATCCCTGCCGACTCTCATCTTGTTTGTTAGTGTGTTCGTGTGTGCGGCCTTCAGACACTGTCACACTTAGTTGTTCTACTCCATCTGGTGGCTCCTCACGGGCACAGCTGGTAAATAACTGGCTGGAAGATCCACAGGAGTGGTGACTGAGTCAGGAAACTCCAGGAGACTTCAGGGTGAGTCAGGCAGAAGGCAGCTCATGAGTGTTCACGGGAAAGCCCACTATGAACGAGCCTGTATTTAACCAACATCAGCACACTGGTCTAGAAAATATAATCTGAGGTCAAGATTTTCCTCAACCGAAGAAAATACGAAAACACCACACCAAAGCCTAAAATAATGCCACACAGCTTTGAGAAATGTTTCCACCAACAATGTGCTGTACGAGGTAATTATGCATTTAGTGCTAGGAATGGAGTGGTATCTGGGGGTGGGTATTGACGGATGAATCGAAGTCTCTGAAAGGACATTTGTATGGTTCCTTTGTCACTGTTTTGTATTGTTCTCTCCTATCAGGAGGCAGCACATTTTAGTCTTCCTTTGAATATATGGCAGCTGCATGAAACCCATCTATTTAACTGTCTGAATCTTGTCTTTTCTGGGGAATATCAGAAAGAAAAGAGATCTAAGAATCATTCCTCAAGACATACTCAATATAGGTATCACATTTAATAAAGTAATGGACAACTTGGAGGAAGATAACTTATCTGTCAGCCCCCTTCATACCACAGAAAGGTAGTGGCATCTAGGATGGGTGCTGAGCAGGGAGATGAGGGAAAGAAAGCAATGGCTGCTCTTGCTGAAGCCCTCAAGATCTAGAAGATTGGCAAGCCACCCCCTGTTGGCATGGCCACATGCAGATGAAGGGCCAACTCTGTCCTCTGCCATCTGGCACTGCCCAATGCACCGCTCAGCCCTTGCATTGCCTTAGTCTGAACACCTACCCGGACAACCTGTGCAAGGGGGCAGCTGAGATGGATGGAGCAGAGCAATCTTCTTCGTTAGCCTTTAAAAAGAAACAATATGGGCCCTCCCTGGTGGCGCAGCGGGTTAAAGCACAGCACTAAAAAGCTAAAGCCACTTCAGCATGAGTTCGAGTCCCACCCCAGAGGTGACCCACATGGTGCAGCAGACCTCTCCTGATCTGCCTGCTACTCCCCTTAGCAATGTGCTTTGCCAATCAGCCTGTTGTGCTCCCCACTCTGTCTCTGGTGAAGCCTCTCACCGCCCCTGCACCTCTGGCCTGCACCCCAGTTCTGTATGCACAAATAAATCTTTTTTAAAAAAAGAAGCAGCAGCAATGCACTTAGGTTTGTTTTCTCTTTTTTGTAGAACCTGCTGTGGTAGGCAGCCATACCATCACGTGGTGGGCCATTGAGGGGCCCCCATCCTGTGGGGGGGGGGAGCACCTGACCTCAGCCACACACCTGGCATAGCCACACCTCTGTCACACCCTGCCCACTCCTGCAGCATCAGCTCCATCTTGCACCACCCATCAGTAACAAGCCTCGCTCCCTCCACCCTATTGTTTAGAACAAATTGTCTCCTTTTCTTTGCTGCACCAAAGTCCCTCTTATTTGAATGTGTGGCAGCAGGTGGCAGGATCCAGAAGTGGTAAGAGAGGCTTTGACCCAATGACAATTTTTAGACTCTTTGCCCACAAGTGATTCTTAACATTACTCCACAGAACCACTTTCAAGCTGTAACTTCTTGGAGATTTCTGTTTATACAGACATTTCCTGTCATTCATTTTTGGATTGGAACAGGGAAATTAAAATAGAAAGGCTAGATCAAATACACCCCCAGCAACTATTATTGACAGCTTGTATTGACAGCTTGTTTCCACAGCTGGTATATAAGGAGTTGAGTGATAGTGTGGGAAGAACATGATCCTTGGAGCAGGTATGGAGTGAGGACTTGGTTCACTATCCACTAGACCCGGGAACTTGGACAAACTTTCAGCCCTTGCCTTGACCAGCCTTTCTAGTGCATAAAGTGAGAGTAAGAAGGTCCTCAAATCACTTAATTCTATTCAACAACATTTCATTATATTGTGGATGAGAAAAAATGAACAATGTTATTTTAGGATCAGTTTTTGTTATACATTTAAAGTCACAGTTTCCAAGAACCTATCAGCAATGTTACGTGAAGCCTGGCTGTGTTTCCCAAAGCTATCTCACAGAACTATTGTGAGAAATGCATGAGGTAGTGAAAGCCATCTGTAAGGAACAAAGCAGCCCATGAATACTCATGAGTATCTATTTTTAAATTTGCTATAAAGTAGGATGAAGATTTGACCAGGATATAGCTTTAACCTCCCTCTACCCCCAAATGAGGGAATTTAATCTAGACAGTGATAAGTGCTTCTTTTGTATTTTAACATCAGCCTGTCTCCTCAAAAGCAAATTGATGTATTTCTTTATGGACCATGGTCATCCTCTTTTCTATCTTTTAAAAAAAAATTATTTATTTATATATACCGAACTGGGGTACAGGCCAGAGGTGCAAGGGCAGTGAGAGGCTTCACCAGAGATGGAACGGGGAGCAGAACAGGTAGATCAATGAAGTGCACTGCTGAGGGGAGCAGCTGGTGAGACAGGGGAGGTCATGTGCGTCACCTCCAGGGCCTGGGAAGGAACTCTCACTGAAGCGGCTGTAGCCAGCTTGCAGTGCTGCGTCCTCTCCTGTTGTGCCACCAGGGAGGGCCCCTCTTTTCTATCTTTAACTCACATTCCTGTAGGTTCTTCCTTCACCTAGGAAAAGGACATTCTAACTTCCATAACACACTGTGTAGACCTCTGAAAGACATTTGTAAAGGAGCAAATATCTGTCACCCCCAATTATGTCTTCTTTGGTAAAACATTTCATAGGGGGTATCTTTGTAAGAAACAGCTGTGCAAAGGAAAATCTGCTTCTGAAAGGGCACTTCCCTCCTGTATAGGGAAGACCTAATCTCCTTGAATTTTTCAAGAGAAAAAAAAGTTTATATCTGCGTAACAGTCATTTTTGTTTTGTGTGGCTGGTACCTGACCTTCCCCTTCCTCCTCCCTTTCTCCTGACCTTCCCCTTTCTCCATCACCCCCTTTGTCTTTGCTGAAGTTATTTATGATGGAAACTAAAGCCAATTGGGTGAATTGCTTTGTCTTACTTCATTGTTCCAGTGTATGCAGGTGGATTTTGCTATGATTTAGCTTTATTATGCTTTTGTTTCTTTGCATATCTGATGCATGTTTATTTACCAGCCTATAGGATATGGCATGATTTCCTTTGTGCCCCGGCACTTTCTTTGGTCTGTGATTTTCTAATATTATCAGCACATCTGTAAATGTAATTGAAACACCAGACATTGAAAAAAAGTCTATTAACTAATGACAAGCAACACCAATATTCACCAGCTTGATGTGGGGGCAAGGGGACAAGGTGGTGCTTTACCAAAATGCCTTGAAAGGGAAAATGAAGCAATTGGGATGGATGTCACTGAGGCGAAATGTTGCTATCCAGCCCTTAAAGAGCATGAAAAGAAAAATGTAGCTAAATTTTTCTGAGATACGTATTTTTCAGCAACAACTGTGACTTCTAATAGAGTCCTCTCCATAAAAGGTGGAGACACCATGTTCTCCACCCCTATTTAATTACAGCCACCTTGGGTAGCTACTGGGAATTAGAGCCAGGAGATACTATAAAATAGGGAAGGCAGGTGGCACAGCTGGTTAACATGCAGCAATGCGAAGCTGGCTGCAGCCACCTCAGCATGAGTTTGATCCCTGCCCAAGAGGTGACCCACATGGCACAGCAGATCTCTCCTGTCTTGCCCGCTGCTCCCGTCAGCAGTGTACTTTGTCAATCTGCCTGTTCTGCTCCCCGCTCTGTCTCTGGTGAATCCTCTCACCACCCCTGCTCCTCTGACCTGTCCCCCAGCTTTGTATGCATAAAAATATAAGTCTTTAAAAATAACAGGGGAGGCAGGTGGCTCAAAGGGAGACACATGAAGGGCCTGGAGAAGGGCCTGCTTACTTCTCAGCTTTGGACCTGCACCTGGTGCTACCAAATGCCAGCCTCAGTTTCTCTCAGCCAATAAAAGGAAACAGAGTTTGAGGAAAAGGAAAGTGGTTTAATTTGTCGGCAATGAGGAGGGCAGCAGACTTATGTCTAAAGACCACTGTAGTCTTGCTCTTTGACAGAGTGCAGGGTTATTTACACAAAGGGAAACAACCGCCAGCCTGTTTCCTCAACAACTGCTGTTTAACTCCCCTTACCCTGGAACACAAGACAATGCTGTCAGACAAGGGATGAGAAACAGCCAGGGATAGGGAAAGGCAAACTTGCTAATGGTTATCTGATTCACCAATCCAGTCATAGAGAAGACAAACTTGTCAAATAAGGGGCAAAGACAAATTTGCTAATGCTTATCTGAGAGACCAGTCATTTGTAACTATATCACAAGGACTTGGAGGAAACACATGGAGTCAAGACATATAAAGATGTCTGAAAGAGAGATGTGGGTGAGGGACCTGTGGGAGGCTGACAATGGCAGCTCTTATCTTGATTTGTACTTTGATTTGGCTCCTTTGCCCCAGTTTTCTGAGAGTTACTTCAGATCCTTTTTCTTTTGGGCCCGTGATGGGAGGTGCCTTAGATATGTGACAAGATTTTAGGCCTTAGCAGCCTTTGTCACAGTAGCCCGCCATGACCTTGAAGTTGATTAAAACTGATTTCCACCCACCAATTTTTGTCTTGAGTTTTGGCTTATGAGCAGGGAGTAGCCAGACCCTCCATAACTCCTGTAACAGGTACTTAAAAGGGTCCTTTCTGCTGATGTATTGGCCTTCAGTCAAAATATTTATATCATTCTCAAACACCTGTGGTAATTTGATTTTGATGGACCCATAGGAACATACATATTCGGCTCTAAATGATCTGAAAGTTATGAGGCCCTGGATATCACTATACCTATGAAAGTCTGTAAAAATTTTTATAGCAATGCTGAAAGCAGAAGTATAGAAAGTATATTTTTGAAAAGGGAAGGAGAAAACACATTTAGAGATAAAAATAGATTGAAGGGAAATAAAAAGGAGAGAGGAGTTGGTATCATTTCAGGAGAAGAAATGATAAGGGGTGCGGACAGGCAGAACTTTCTGCTTTCCCTCCTCGTATATACGTGAGATGCAAGATTCTAAATATACTAGCCAGTGAACATTTTGTCTAGGCCCAACTCACCAGGGCTGATACTCCTTTCTCCTCCAGGAAAGAAACTAGTTGCATGTGTAACATATTTCCCCATTTATATTTATTCCTCCTTGGCTAAACTTTGACTTTGGAGATGCTCAACACTTATTCTTTTTATACCCCCCATTACGCTAACACCTCCTGAATAAAGGGTACACCTAGAATTTCCTGTAAAAATGATCTTGAGGCCCTCCCTGGTGGCACAGTGGGTTAAAGAGCAGCACTGCAAGCGAGCACAGCCTCTTTGGTGAGAGTTTGATCCCCGGCCCCGGAGGTGACCGCATGGTGCAGCAGACCTCTCCTGACCCACCCGCTGCTCCCCTCAGCAGTGTACTTCATCCATCTGCCTGTTCTGTTCCCCACTCTGTCTCTGGTGAATTCTCTCACCACCCCTGTACCTCTGGCCTGTACCCCAGTTCTGTATATATATAAAGATCTTGAGAGTAGGTAGACCTCAAAGATAAAGGAATTTGGAGGTCATTCTAGTTAAAGGTCAAGTGAAGGAGCCCAGAATTCAGAGGGAAGATTCCAGAGTGGCATCAAACTATTAACGAGGAGACAGGCCCTTTTCTGGGAATTTTATCACACGGAGGGTCAGAAATATAACATTTTTCATTACTAGCAACATTAATTTGGATCCATTAGCTAAGGTAGTATGTGCCAGGTCCCTTTCCTGGGAAGTAACAATTTCCCCCTTTTTATTAGTTTGTATCTTACTAGCCAAATATTTCTGGTTGTACTCTGGCCTACTAATTTTAACATTTCCGTGATAATTCTCTGAGTTTTGTCTGAGATTTTTAATTCCATCATTATTATTCCATTTGTTAGTTGGAAGTCTACTTTAAAAAAGCTATACTCTCTGACCTGTTTATTACATACGAGTTGTTTCAAGTGGAGTTCATAAAACACTAGAAAAGACAATTTCTGAAAGTACTATGTGGGTCTGCTAATCCTAACCGGCCTCTTGGACCATCATATTGCTACCTGCAGGTTTTCTTTCCTATACAAGGTCAGAACTGTGCTTCAGAAACCTGTGAGTCATAGGAGCCAAACCTTACAAGGTGCCTTTCAAATCAACCAAGAACAGAAACCTTGATCACCCTGGGAAGAGTGTGCATCAAGAGAAGCACCCGGGGTCTGAACCCCCGGGGTCTGATGATGGACACCTGACCCATACATCATGAGGTGTGACCTGGAAAGCTCAGGCATCAAGGGCTGGTGTATGACATGGGACCCCAGATGCTGAGCAGTGGAATGCCTTACTGGTAAGATTGAAACCCTGGCGGGGATTTAGGGCTGGATCTCAGTCTGAATACTGAGTCATCAGCAGATGAGAAGTGCTTGGAGGGCAGACTCAGACCTCCTATACTGTAGCTAACAGAGCACATTTTCTAGTTACATGCTTCCCTTTTTCTTTTTATTTTATCAATAAATAGGCCAGGATCTTGCTCTTGAGCAGCATCCTGCATTATGTAGCCTGTTCCACAACTCCCGTTTCTTTATCAGTGTGGTGCTGCCGGATGCAACAGTGCTATATCAAATGCTTTGCAATAATTCACTCTTTTTAAGTTTTGTGTATCTATCAGTTTTTGCATGTGAGGGCAGTTGGTTCATGTGCTTTAAGCACATATATTCATTTGTTCTTGTGGTCATGACTGGCAAAGAAGAAATCAAACCCACAGATCTGGGCCTCCCTAGTGGCTCAAGGGGTCAAGTCTCAGCACTATGAAGCGGTCCCCAGCCACTGCAGCACAAGTTCAATCCCCAGCCATGGCGTAGCAGACCTCTCCTGTCTCACCTGCTGCTTCCCTCAGTAGTGTATTTCGGTAGATTTACCTGTTCTGATCCCCACTCTGGTGAATCCTCTCACCCTCCCATGCCTCTGGCCTATACTCCAGCTCTTATATGCATAAATAAACAAATTCTTCATTAAAAAAGCCACAGGTTTGATATATCCAAGGGGAAATAAAACCCAGCAGATTTTCTATTGGGCCACATCATGCAATTTGATGAGAGACACGGATTCAGCATATTATACCCCAACACAGTGAGCAAGCAAAATTGATAGAAAATAAACAAAAAACAACTTTTTGAATTAAAAAAAAAATTGTGTGGCCTCAGAAAACTGTTCTTTCTTTGAATGTTTTTAATTTTTTTTTTACATCATTCTTTATTTTGTGCATTTTTTCATCTCAGTTGTAATCTCCATGGGCTTCCCACCACCAATTCACCCGTGTGCCATCACCACAGTCCAGTGCACTCTTCCCAGTTCTGATCCCATTCCCCCTTACACCCCCATAAAATGTTTCTGATTTATAGTTATTCATTGTTTTCATTGTTACACTACTACATTTGTTAATCTCTCTCTCTTCCCGCCCCCCCCATCTCTTATGCTCCTGCTATTTATTTTTATTTCTCACTGTAAGAGTTCAAAACTCTGCCATCTCCAAATGTTTTCTTGGCAAAACACTGATTTTTTGGGAGGGGCACTGAAGGCTGGGTGAGGTTTGTGTTTGAAAAAAGATGTTTACAAATCAACTTCTCTGCTAAATATCTTTCTTACCTTAATCTTCTTATCTATCCTAAGTGGATAGGCTGGACTTAAATTTACATACCTTTGTTTGTTAAAAAACAAACTATGGGAAACTCTCTAATGGAACAATGGAACGTGTCTGAGTCCTCCCCCCACCTTGTCTTACCTGAGTTATTTAGGATGACACCCGACATTCTATGTGGAGTTAGTCATCCAGGGTCTCCCCATACAGAAGGTATACATGTTATATTTTTAAAATTTGACTTGACTTTTCTCCCTTATCAGTCTTTCTGATGCTTCTTTGACTGTCTGCCAGCATAGAACCAAAAGGGGGTACAGGATGATTTCCTTTACTCCCTGGCAATTTCTTAAGTAATAAATGACATTTAATCTAGGCCTTTCCACCCCAAAACACCCATATTTTGAGTGTGCGAATTCATTTCACAGAATTACACACCAATTGTCCAGCACAGAGACCTCCAAATTTCAAACGAATTACTTTTGCTTTGATACACCCTCATTTAAAAAAAAAATGCATGTTTTTCTAATGGCACAAATTGCCTTACTATAAAGCCTGACAGATATTGAGCACTGAGCCAGAAAATTTTATTACATTTCTCCCTCACAAAGGCAGCAAAATTACATAAAAATCTTTCCTGGCTATGATTATACAGCACAGTCTAAAGATTTTGCTGTTATGTGATTTTCCCAAAGGTGCTAGTTCTTCTCAAGGTGTTTCTTCAAGTGCCAAAACAAAGAACTGATTTTGTACTTTCAGATAAATCTACCCTGAAATATGGAAAGACTTCAGCAAGTTTGATTAGTCATATCCATTTATTCAAAGTGCTTTGAAATTTTGCCCTAACAGGTGAACATGAAGCATTGTGCCACGGCTCCTCAAAAGATATATGTACCACCTTCTGCCTTGTCTTCCTCTACGAAAAAAAATGGAAACCTAAATTAATTACTAGCCCAGCCTCTCAGCCACCATGGCCATATAAGAGCTAATCTGGTGGTCCGTGAAATTAAATCCAGTCAAAAACAGGAAAAGTGGACTCCCTGGTGGCACAGGGCTTAAAGACAGTGTTAGCAAGCCACTGCCAGCCACTATAACATGAGTTTGATCCCATGGCCAGCCAGGGAGCTGACCCACGTGGTGTAGCAGGCCTCTCCTGTCTCGCCTGCTGCTCCCCTCAGCAGTGTATTTTCAGCACACCTGCCAGTTCTGCTCCCCATTCTCTCTGGTGAATTCCTCCACCATCCTCACCCCCTGCACCTCTGGCTTACACACCAATTCTTGTATACATAAATAAATAAATCTTTAAAAAATAGGTGAAAAAGTAAGGCATTGGGAGAAGAAAGCTTTTTTCTTTTCCCCTTGCTTTACAGATGAAATATGGGCAAAGTATAATGAGATGAGAGGACAGAGAGGCCACCACTCCCTGAAAGACACCCTACTGCAGACTACCTCTCGACAGGTGAGTGGACAAGCATGTGGCCCAATATGTTTCAGTCACTATTGTCAGGGGTTCTTTTGTTTTAAGCCAGTCAAGTTCTTAAGTCATATGAATTTCCCTGAAGTATGAAGACAAATAAACAGATTCCATGGGGAATTTTGCAGTCCATAATAATGCTCTTAGACCACAGGTTATTAAAGAGAAAATGCTGATCTTTAGTGATAGAGAAATAATGTGTTTCCAATTTACTGATCTTTTAGCTTCTCCAGTTGGAAGAAAAATTGTTTAATGTAAATTATAGAAATAAAATTTTCCTTCATATGTATCCCATAGGAGAGAGTATCCACTTTCAAATATTTAAATAACCAATAAAACTTTCTTTTTGCTCCCTTACTGCTCTCATGGTGGGTATATTTAACTGGATGGCTGTATGGGAAATACTTAAATTTTGTGTTGAGGAGACACAACTGTAATTTAAAGGTATTGGAAGATACAAAACTCTAGAAATGCGCTTTCAAATATTTTCAAAATTGCTCAGAGATTGTGTTTTTCTTTTTGAATTTAAAGATTGAATCTTGGCAGTTTTAAGTGTTTTCGCAGTGTAAATTGGTATGTGGGAAGCTTCAGTATGAAGTAAAGGTTCTTCTCACTAACATTCAACTTTTGATCTATACTGTAACATCTCAATACTTTTTCTTTATTGGATTTTTATTATAATTAAGCAGATACAGCTTAAAGCACATTTTAAAAATATATGCTTATAAACCATTTGCTGTTTGGCCAACTCAAACAGCAAATAAGTCAACAACTAAATAAATGACTGTTTTTTTGTTGATCTCATTCAACATTTTTTATTTGAAACAGAAAACAAACAAAAAAAACTTACTTAGGCAATGAACAAAGGCTATAGAGAGATATCATAACAATAGGAAAAGAATCAGGCTCAAAAATCAGGCAGGAAATGGCTTGGCACAACACAGTAATACTTACCTTTTTTAGGATTTATTATATTTATGCATACAAGAGCTGGGGTGTAGACCAGAAGTTTGGGGGTGAGAGGATTCACCAGAGATGGAGTGGGGAGCAGAACAGGCAGATCTACAGAAATACACTGCTGAGGGGAAGCAGTGGGTGTGTCAGGAGAGGTCTGCTGCACCAGCTCCCCAGCTAGGGATTAAACTTTCACTTCAGTGGCTGCTGATAGCTTCATCTTGCTGAGACTTAATCCCTTGTGCCACCAGGGAGGTCCAGCAATAATAATCTTAAATGACTGTGCAGACACTGAGAACCCACAATTACCACCTCTACAGCTACCAGATGCTCATAACGGGCTTCATCAATCCTGGAAACTCTCATTTCTCTTGCCCCTAATCTCCAAACAAGTAAAGTGTTTAGATGCTGAATTAAAAAAAAAATCTCTAAGTTACAGTTTAATTACTGATTCAATAATTTTCAAATTTTAAATTTGCTGCCAATAAATTTAATCATTTTAGATCTTTAATTTGGTGAGGACATTATTTACTAGTGCAAGGGAATATTCCCTCACTTCATACGGGTATTTCTGAGGCTAGATGGAATAACATATTCCATCAGTATTTCATAATATATATATATGGAGAATCTGTGTGGTAATATATTCTAAAGTAAAATGGAGCAGACTTAGAATATAATTAGCCTGTATTTAAGGAACTGGAGGCTCAAGGAGAGAGAAGAATTCAACATGACAGAGAAGGGGGTGATCTCATTCTTTTACTCTGGAAGTAAAGAGATGAGTTTTTCAAATAGGGAGGACTTACCCACACCTGAAGGATATGCTCCAGCTGTAGTTTTCTAGGTCACAAAAAGTGTGAGCTGTGATAGTTTCTTTGATTAGGAAAAGGGCAATGGACTGAAAATAAGACAAAGATTCTCTTAGCCTGTAGGGTCTTTACTGCTCTTAATTCAAAATAATCTGCATTCCTTAAGTAATGGTAAAACACTTACAAAGGCCCACAGGTCCTTCACTGACTTTTAGTTCACACCATGGAGACACTGGAAGAGTCATACTTACTACTCTGGGCATAATGTCTGAGCTTTTAGGGGAGATCCCTAAATGAATTTCAGATCAATGTCAATTAGCTATGCAAACTTTTTTAATGGAAGTAAAGTAAAATAGATTGGCACAGAAAAAAAAAAATCAGGGGCTTCCCTGGTGGCCTAGGATTTAAGTCTCAGTGCTATCACCACAATGGTTTAAGTTCTGATCAGCCAGGAAGCTGGCCCACACAGCACAGCAGACCTTTCCAGCTCCACTCAGCAGTGTATTTTAGTAAATCTGTCTGTTCTGCTCCCCACTCTGGTGACTTCTCTCACACCGCCCCACCCCTGCACCCCTGGCCTATACACCCCATTTATTCTATGCTAAAACGGATACATAAAATATCTTTTAAAAGAAAATAACGGTAATTTATTTTGTCAATATATGATGTAGATAAGGCATCTTCATACTTACTGAAAGGAATGTAAATTGGACAAAAACTATCACAATTACAAATGCAAATATTTTTGGAATCAGCAATTTCACATTTAGGAGTTTGCTTTGAAGACACACTTGTATGCATTTATGGGAAATGATATGTGTACAAGATTATTCTTGCAGCATAACTTCTAAAGTTCTAACTTCTAAGTTCATAAATAGGAGACTGACTAAATTCCCATGTACACACAGAAGAAAATGTTACCAAAAAATGAATAAAGTCATCACGTACTTACATGAAGCTGAGGGGGAGCAGAAACCTCTAAATAGTCCTTTAGGCATAAGGATTATTTGAGACTGATTATTCTTTTAAAAGATTTATTTATTTATTCATACAGAACTAGGGTACAGGCCAGAGGTGCAGGGCGTGGTGAGAGGCTTCACCAGAGACAGAGTGGGGAGCAGAACAGGTAGCTAGACCAACTACACTGCTGTGGGGAGCAGCGGGCCTATCAGGAGAGGTCTGTCGCTCCATGTGGGTCACCTCTGGGGTGGGGATCTAACTCATGCTGAAGTGGCTTTAGCTTCTTAGTGCTGTGGTTTAACCCGCTGCACCACCAGGGAGGGCCCCAAGACTGATTATTTTTAACAAACAGCAGACATAGGAAAAAGCACTGAAAACCTAGTAAAATTGATTTTTTTTGTAGTGGACATTTATATGTATAAGAGAAATCTCCATTTGTAAGGCATTTCCTTCTTTCTAGCAGGAAGAGGAGGATGAAGAAATATGAAGAAACTTATCCACAGAGAAGGCAGTGACTTAAATCTGCATAACACCCATACTCTCCTTTGCTGTACTTTTCCCGGTCACCTCACATAACTGGCTCTGATATAGGGAAGGGAGAGGGACACCACAGAATCCCCAAACCTGCCCGTACCAAACAGGTTCTGCCATCTACCACATGAAGACAAATTACTCTAGTGCAAAAGACCATTCATGGAAAGGAACTTAAATAATATTCTTGTGCAGTACAGAAAATACAAAGAATAGAGTTTCCCAATCTAGTGCCCGAAGTAACCCATCCCCTCATGGATAAATCCAGCCAGACAGGGCTGGCCCAAAGCAAGGCCCCAAAGCCTGTCACAGGTCTAAAGCACCTTTCAGTGGGGACCCATAAAAAAGGAACAGAAACAGGGGCCCTCCCTGGTGGCATAGTGGATTAAAGCACTAAGAAGCTAAAGCCACTTCAGCATGAGTTCGATCCCTGGCCCTGGAAGTGACCCACATGGTGCAGCAGACCTCTCCTGACCCGCCCGCTGCTCCCCTCAGCAGTATACTTCGTCAGTCAGCCTGTTCTGCTCCCCACTCTGTCTCTGGTGAATCCTCTCACAGCACCCTGCACCTCTGGCCTGTACCCCAGTTTCGTATGCATAAATAAATAGACCTTTTAAAAAAAGTGCAATGCTTGGCTACAGCTTATAGGTATACAAAAAAAGGATGACATTCTCAAGCATTCCTTAGTCAGCTGTCCTCATTTCAGACCATCCCATTCACAAAACTAAGTTACATAAATTTAAAAGCTGTTAAACATCTTAAACAAGATGTTTTAGCTACATATTTTATCTGTCCTTCTTATCTATCTGTGTCCTATACATGCACATATACAGACAGATAAGTACAGGGATGTGAATATGAATAAATGTATAATTATATATATATATGTATGTGTATATATATATATGTACATAGATATGTAAATGATAGATAGATAAAGAGATCAAGTTTGAACAGTGTACTCTAGGCTAATAACTGCATTTACCTCTGGAGATAGAGGCTATGTGTCGTGGCCTCTTTTCCACCTAGGGCCTCTGCGCCTGTGTGTATGGCCTCTCTGTACACCTGTGTATGTAAATGATTTGGATTAGCGCTCCGGCATGACCACCTTGAGACAAGGACCCACACCTCGAGGTGGCTGGGGAGACCTAGGTAACTGTTGGCTGACTGTGTGATCAGGGCCTGAGATGGTCTGGGAGCAGCTAGTAAATTACAGCAAACATCTGCATGGAAAATTCCCCCTGTATACATGGCCAAAATGTCCTCCTTATAAAATTCATACTTTTTGATCTGTATAAAATTGATACCCTCGATCCCTCTGAAGTCCTGGCCCTGTTTCCCCGGCGCCCCGTTTCCCTGGCCATTGTCACATAATCCATCATGTGTGTGCACCGTTACTAAGTAACTAGCCAGAGGGCTGTTCCCTGGGCAGCAGCATCTTGCCCTGCAAACCTGCTCCACAACTGTCTCTCAGGCGTGCGCCTGGGGATGTGTAGGCACAGTCCTGTCCTCCAGAGCTAGGGAACATGGGCTCAGGAGTAGAAAGCAGATTTAGTTTTCTCTGTGTTTTCTGTTGAATCTACATTTCATCATCAAATTTATATAATATTTATAAATAAAAGGACACCACCAGTGTCAAAGGAACTGGGGCATGCTAGCTGTTTTTATATTTGTGGATGGACACCAAAACACTGAACCTTGTTCATGAAAATCTCTATATACCTGAGATGTCCCAGCCGTATTTAAACAATTTCTGCCCTCTCCCTCCCCAAAAGAGCTGAAGTAAATGTAGTGTGCAGTATTATATTAATTTTTAACAGTTTGGACTTGTGGTATCTAAAAGCTTATGAGAAAATCCTTTGTCGCTTGAAATGTTTCTTATTAAAAGGTAAAATTTAAGGAGCCCGCAGATTAGTGATTGGAGGGGTACATGACAGGGGAACTTTTGAGGGGTGTCATTCTGTTTCTGATACAGTAATAAAAGTCTCTCTTTCTGCCTCACCAGACAAGTTTCCTATCTTGTTTATTTACCTTCTTTGTTTACATTCGGAGGGAAAAGAGCATCCTCAGGAAGAAAGCACTCTGAAGTGCTGACCCCAGATGATGGGGAAAGCATGCTGGTATCAACAGGTTGCTAGGACAGACACGCTGACCCTCGCCTGCAGCCCCTTCTACTCACTTGCTATTGGATAAATAACCCTGCGCTCTGTCAAAGAGCAGTGTCTTTCAGACAAGCATCTGCTGCCCTCCTCAGTTTGTCAACAAATTAAATTACCTTTCTTCTCCTCAAACTCTGTTTCCTTTTATTGGCTAAGGGAATCGGAGGTCAGCATTTGGTAACATTTCTTGATATGAATGTGCTCGTTACACAGATATGTTCATGTTGTGAAATATTCTCAAGTGTACCTGTGTAAGATGTCACTAATGTGTATCTCCATTACTCTTCCATAAAAAACCTTGCTTAAAAAAAAGAAAAAGAGGCCCTCCCTGGTGGCGCAGCAGGTTAAAGCACAGCACTAAGAAGCTAAAGCCACTTCCGCATGAGTTTGATTCCCGCCTGCCCCGGAGGTGACCACATGGCGCGGCAGACCTCTCCTGACCCTCCCGCTGCTCCCCTCAGCAGTGTACTTCATCGATCTGCCTGTTCTGCTTCCCGCTCTGTCTCTGGTGAATCTTCTTGCCACCTCTGAGCCTCTGGCCTGTACCCCTGTTCTGTATGCACAAATAAATAAATCTTTAAAAAAAATAGACCAGCAACTACAGGGAGAGGGCCTCCCTGGTGGCACAGGGGTTAAAGTCTCAGCACTATGATGGTATCTCCAGCCACTGCAGCTGGAGTTCCACCCCCACCCCAGGCAGCCCTCACCTGTCTTGTCTTGCCCTCTGCTCCCCTCAGAGACTCCACCGGTTCTACCCCCCACTCTGTCGCTGGTGAATCCTCTCACTCCCACCCCCTCCACCATACCTCTTGCCTACACCCCAGCTCTTGTCTGCATAAATAAATAAAATAAATCATTCAAAGAAAACTACAGGGAGGAAAAACAAAACAGAGATATGAGAGGGCTGTAAGCAACTGCTTGCAGTAATACCAGTTTTATCCAAATAAAATAATTCTGCTATGTAGCATTTAAACTGTACATCTTCTACAGTATAAAAAATGTGTTTCTGGGGCTATCGTGTAAGTTCTGACGATGTTTTTTTCTGTTTTATAAAGCAAGTGCCTGACTTAAGCTTTGATTGTGAGGCCTTCCCTTTAAAAAGGCATTACTTCAAAGACAGCTACCTGGAATAAACACCAGTTACAGAACCAGATGAAGCCAACACCCCCCTCCCCCAGAGGTGCCTTTGTTTTTAAGATCTTCATTGATTTCAGTAACTGACCTCGGGGCTGCTCCTTTCCTCCTCTTCCTGGGCTTTCCACTCCCATCCCTGTGTTTTAAGTTCACCAATAAAAACTGAAACTCAAGTTCGCTAATAA
This sequence comes from Condylura cristata, assembly GCF_000260355.1. NCBI lineage: Eukaryota > Metazoa > Chordata > Mammalia > Eulipotyphla > Talpidae > Condylura > Condylura cristata. Next base: position 19,460,867 of record NW_004567128.1, on the reverse strand, counting down.
AAGCAGAACACCAGGCCCTGAACTATACCCATGACCTCCATGTGTGCCCCTGGCATCCCTTGTATACTTCAGGACTTCTAAGTAATAAATCTTGTCTTTTCCAGGTTTTCTGATGGTTATTACTGACAGGCATCTTGCAGTCATCTTACGAACCACAAGGCCTGGTTCCGCAACAATATTGAGCTCTGGTAGTCTGAGGCAAGGCATATGCATACTTCTTAGTTCACCTTTATTTACTTACTTGTCTTCTAGATAATGAGTCGCTATTCATTAAAAATTACAACACAGCAACAACAAAAACACATCCCCTGGATAAACATAAGAGGGCAAACACTGGTTGGAAAGAAACAAGAACAACCTGAAACACCCAGTGCTTGGCTGCTCAGATTCCATTGTGCAGAAGTCACACTGCACAAATGACCCCTTGAAAGAGCCAACCGTGTATTGCAACTTCAGAATACTCTTCAGAACTGTTTTCCTTCAGCTGTCATCACCCCTGGGAGAGAGCATCTACTGCACGAGTATTAAAGGCCCCTCTGTGGCTACTGCGTTCTTCAGTTCATTATTCAATGATGAACATATCATAACAGCCATTCATTGCATCTCTTCCCATACATAAGTAACTGGGTGGCAAGGATGAAGGAAACATACCACCCCATCCTATCTCCCTGAGCGTTCATAGCCTATCAGGAGTGACAATTTTGAGGTCACAAAATGGGTCAGGGAGTGAATAACAAGCACGACTAACTTTTATTGAGCAGTTGAAATGTACTACTTAGGGTGTTAAGTGTTTTCTGCATTAATCCAGGCAATGGGCCTTGTTTGATCTGTAGCCTCATTTTGTAGATTAAGAAATCACAATTTAAAGAAAGGAATTTGCTCCAAGAGCAGGAAACCAGCGCCCCACTGTGACTCCAGAGGCCTCAGGCCCAGAGCCCACGCTACCTGCAATCCTAGTGACACCTGGAACTTCCCTAAGACATCGCTGCAGTTGGGTCTAGAAGGAGGAGGAGAGATTTGTAAGCTCAAAAGGGGCTGAGAGTGTCCTCCCAGCAGAGGGGGACTCAAGCCAAAGGAACTCGAACAGCTCCCCTCTCCCACCTGACACGCATCACCCAGAAGGGAGGAGAAATTCTCCCTCAGTCCTTCACACAACAGAGATGAGAACCTCAGGGCCATGAAGCTTCAGCTTCCGGTGGCGTCTGAGAGCCAACGGGGGCTGCTCAGGAGTGGGGTCTGTGGCCACCGACCTCACCTCAGGTTCAGGGGAGTCCCCACAGGGCTGGGGAGTGTTTGGGGGCACAGGACTCCCTCCCCGCTGCTCTTGCCTTGCTGCCCCCCGCTGCTGGGCACCTCCAGAGCCCAGGCTGCTGCTGCTGGTTATCTCTGCTGAGCGTGCAGGGCCCTGGGTGCCACTGGCTACTCTGAGGAACCCAAGGGACTTTCGCCTCCCTCTGTGTTCCATACCACGATGAGAGGCTCCGAGGAGGGCAAGCGGCAATGCCAGCACCCCACTGTGTTCGGTGTTATCTCATAAGTATTTCTGGGATTAGCTGAGAGTCTACTCACATTTTCCCCACAGACACACCTGAGCATCATCCTACACTGGAAGTAGAAGCATGTCTCCATTCACAGATTAAGGTTTAGCTGCCTGCTTGACTGGGGCTTCCTTTAAAAAGCAGTATATGGGACCTTCCTGGTGGCCCAGCTCTATCACCACTACAGGGTCTGAGTTAACCCCCAGCCAGGGAGCTGACCCACATGGCACAGCAGGCCTCTCCTGTCTCCCTGCTGCTCCCCTCAGCAGTGTGTTTCAGTAGATCTGCCTGTTCTGCTCCCTTCTCTGTTTCTGCTGGATCCTCTCACGCCCTGCATCTCTGGACTGCACCCCAGCTTTTCCATGCTTCAATCAACGTTGCTGTTTTAGAGCACGATATGCCAGAATTGTCCTAAGTTCCTCTTTCCATCAGCACTCTGGAGTCCCACGTGGCTAGTTTTAGACTGTACACAGGCGCCTGTAATGCACAGAGCACAGGCCAAGCCCCCCATTCCTCATCTGCGGCAGCCCACACACTGGGCCTGACATCAGGACATGAATCTTTGCCCTCTCCTGCCACATTCCTCCAGCAAATGTCTGCAACCTACCAGCACGTTCTGCTCAGCAGTCAGCACTGAAAATATCAATGCAGAAATCAAAAGGTTGAATGAAGTCTCTGGAAGCAAAGACATCGCAAACACCAGAGGGGACCTAACGCAGTGGCGATAAAATACAACCCTAGGCATGCACTTGGGAGAGCTTTCGCCCTGAAGAGGAATAAAATGTCTGCAGAGAGGGCCATGAGTCTGCAGAGAAGGACCGGAAAGCGAATGTACTGTTTAACCAGAGTCTTGAAGGCTGGGTCAGGAATGGCAAGGCTAGGGAGGGAGGCAGGAGTGTCAGTGACTTGGGGATGAAAGGGAAGGTTGAAAGGCACAGTGGGGTTGCTCAGTAAATATTGAATGGGATGAATGAATGGGGAATAATGACCTGTATTTTTATAACATTTTACTGCTTCTAAAACGTGTTTGCCTAATTACCCCATTTACTCTTCACAATACTCATGTAAAAGGCAAGTCATATTTTCTGACGATGGATTTGAGGTGCTAAAAGGTTTTAATGACTTACTCAAAGTTACAGGAGTGGCACCACGAACATTCTAGCAGGGCCCCATGCCATTGCCCCTTCAACGATCACAGAACATCAGCGATGCCCTTCATCAGACACCCCCACACGGCGCGGCAGAAATGTCCCTTGAATCCTTGTCTCCTGAGTTAGGGCCTCTGCTTCTACTTCACTGTTCCCTTTAGATGCTAACCACGGAATGCTTTGTCCCCTCTACTCTTTGCTGTGAAGATTCTTGACATCACACCCAACTACCTGTGAGGCCGGCACATTTGTTCAGATGGTCTGACTGTGAAGGCATCCTCGGAGCCAGCCTGTGTTCTAAAATGCTGCCACAGAGTCAGTAGGCTGGAACCATAAGCCAGATTCCAGCATTGCATTTGATGTGATAAAACACGTTATTACCTGTTCATAAACCATGAATGCACAAAACTCTATCCTACTGCAAGGTGTCCAGATTGATGTTTGCCGTCTGGGTGAGATCAATCCCCTTTGTGCTCTAATAGGTATTGCTTGCTCGCTTTGCACTGGGTATCAGCACTGCTGCCCGTGGCTGAAGTTAAATCTTGTAGATAGCACCAAGGATTATGGTCATGAATATTAGCTCTAACGTCAGCAGTAATTGTCAATAAAACCAACATCTGTGAGTTTACAGAAAGCGAGCAGTCCGGTAGAGAAGCAGGATGTGCCTGGCAATATATGTACCCAGGATCGGTATAATACAAAACAAAATGAAAGTTGGGGGTGATCAGAATCAGAGGAGTCACCAGGTTGCTTTCCCAAACCCTCATTATCAGGAAATTAAAATATCCCAGAAGAAACACTGGTAAGAAATGCGTCAGTCCTCCTGTCTCAGGATGTTTGAGATATATCATGGAGCCATAAAATGTGAAAATTAACATAGAATTCATTGCAGGGAGAAGACTACAGTCAAACTACTGAGTAGAATGGCAAAATGTTTCATGTGGACTTTCCCTGGTGGCCTAATGGGCTCAAGCAGCACTCCACTATGAAGCTCTCAGAAGCCACTGAAGCATGAGTTCAATTCCCCAGCCAGGGAGGTGACCCACATGGTGTGGCAGACTTCTCCTGAAATGCCTACTGCTCCCCTCAGCAGTGTGCTTCAGTACATCTTCCTGTTCTGCTCCTCACTCTGTGTCTGGTGAATCCTCTCACCCACCACACCTCTGGCCTGTACTCCAGTTCTGTAAGCATAAATAAATAAATCTTTAAAAAATGTTTCATGTAACCATAACGCACAAAGGACCGAGCGCATGGAGGAAGATAGATGACAGGGTTGCTTTGAAACATCTCTATCCCTTTTATACAAATCAATACATGGTGTTTTATAAGGTGTTCAACTTTTTCCAAATATATTTTTTGCAAAATTATGATTTTCTTTTTTGCTTGTCTGGCCTGTTATATTTGTCCCATACCACTCCTATACTTCATTGAATCTATCGCATATTGAACTTTGTTACAAAGGAATGCCCATGAAAAAGAAATTTGAAATATAAAATTCTGAAATCAGTTAATGCATAATAGTCTTTTTTTTTCTGTGAAGGAGTGACTTAGTTTATCATCTTATCTTAAATCTTGAAATGTGTTTTGAGTGTGTGTGTGTGTGTGTGTGTGTGTGTGTGT
>NW_004567128.1:19424018-19456061 GCF_000260355.1 Condylura cristata | reverse complement strand
TTCTCTCTTCTCAGCTTCCTTCTTTCCTTTCCCCCTTGCCTCCTCTTGCCTCCTTCCTTCCCCTTTCTATTCTCCCTTCCTTCCTTCCCTGATGTCTTCATTTTCTTTCTTTTCTGAGCTCCATTCTGAAATATAGTCTCGACTAGTTTTTTTATATAATATTTTATTTTTACATCATTTTGTACATTTTTTAAAATCTCAATTGTAATCCCCATGGGTTTCCCATCACCGAGTCACCCATGTGCCATTACCATAATCCTATTTACTTCCCTCCCCTCCCCTCCTCCCGTTTGATCCCATTCCCCACTCCACCCCCCAAAAATGTCTCTGGTATATGACTGTTCATTATTCTTATTATTTTCTCACCTGGTCCATTCTACTCCTGCTATTTATTTTCTTTAAGATTTATTTACTTATGCATACAGAACTGGAGTACAGGCCAGAGGTGCAGGGCGTGGTGAGAGGATTCACCAGAGACAGAGTGAGGAGCAGAACAGGCTGACTGAGGAAGTACACTGCTGAGGGGAGAAGTGGGTGGGTCAGGAGAGGTCTGCCTCGCCATGTGGGTCACCTCTGGGGTGGGGATCGAACTCATGCTGAAGTGGCTTTAGCTTCATAGTGCTATGCTTTATCCTGCTATGCCACCAGGGAGGGCCCTTGACTAGTTTTTATACTGTAGTTTGTTAAGTAATTTTCAACACTCCGATTCCAATTTATGTAATAGTGTTTTGTCACTCTCTCATTTCTTACTACCCTCTAAGACTGTGTCTCCAGAGAACAACTGTTAATCAAATCTGAGCAGAAGATGCGTATTTACATGCAGCATGAGAGTGCTCTAGGGGAGACTTGTGTAACACCCTACTGGATGCTAAGGAAGGAAGCAGCTGATCCTACATGGGAGAATCTGGGAAGCAACCTATTAAAGTTAATCTTGGATCTCACGTGGAAGAATGGCTATAGGGAGGCAAGTTGTTCTGTACAGAAGGAAGTAGGGGAAATGTGGTTAATCCAGTCAACCCTACCAATAGATTAATTGATTTAGGAAACATTTTGTGAAACCTTATTTCAAAATACATATATCAGGCCTTCCTGGTGGTGCAAGGGGTTAAGAATAGCACTATGAAGCTATTCACAGCTCCTGCAGCGCTAGCCCGACTCTGGCCAGGGAGCTGATCTACATGGCACAGCAGACCTCTCCTGTTTCACCTGCTGCTCCCCTCAGCAGTGTACTTCCTCGATCTGCCTGTTCCTCTCCTCACTCTGCCTCTGGTAAATCCTCACACACCATACCCCTCAACCTCTGACCTGTTCTCCAGTTCTTGTATGTGTAAATAAACAAAATCTTTTTTAAAACCCCAAAATACATGTATCTATAACCACAGCCTAATTCCTCTTGCTCCCTCCTGGCTGAGATATTTAACAGTTAATGTCCAGAATATATTCAAATCATGCCACACTCAGCCAGGGACAATATAGTGTTGCTGCCATCTCATGTTATTCACATGATGCTGTTGTTCACAGGATAACCTGGTTTGTTCTCCAGATGGTGATGGAAGACCCTGGAAATGTTAATGGATGAAAAGATGTTGGGAAAATATCCTGATAAGTGTCAACAATGAGTGCTCTAAATTGTGAGATTTCTCAGATGGGAACCTACTTTTGGTCAGTATATCAAATGATTATTTAAAACTATTTGAGGCAGTCAAATACTCCTTTTTTCTTTAGTTCTATTGATGAAATCTTTTAGCCATATGTGGTATTTTCTTTCAGGAGCAAGAACGACATAGTCTTTTTATCTATTGAAGAAGTTTTCTTTTCCATAGACTATTGGCATCTTTATGTGAATATAACTCTCAGGTCACATGCACTATGAGTTTGTTGTACAAATACATCTTTACATTCTATTGCTTACCTAAATTATATTTTTGTACAAATACAGCCTGGAAGTTTGTTCACACAACAGGTGTGTAGGTATGTAAATTACAAAAAAACAAAACAAAACAAAACAAAAAAAACCCACCGATTCATTTCTATATTTATTCACATGGTTGATCTGAAACTTTGAAACTATAAACTTTGAAGTAATCCAAAATCATCTTGATGCAATGAGATACAAATACATTAATGTGTAGACTTGTATAACTGCGAGTAATCTTAGAAATGATTAAATTTATTCTCTTCATGTAAAATATAGGAGACTTGAAAAATATATAGATTTGCTAAAATCATCTCGACTTGCTCCTGATTCCTCGCTCATTATAAAAATCTTAAAATCAGAGTATCAGTTTGTGGATTCTCAGCACCACACATCTTCCTTTTATCTAGTGTGGACACCTCTAAATGACTAACACTTCTTTAAATATAATCATAAAAAAGAGGTTTTGAGGGCTCCTCAAAGATCATTTAGTGCTTCTGTTCTTTGAGTGAATAGAACTATTGTGCTGAGCACAGTTTTAAACCATTGACTTCTGGAAAAACTTACATTTACTAAATTAGAGTATTATTCAAATGTCAGATCCAATTTATCATCATTTTTAAATAAATGAAAGTGAATTTTTCTTAAATAGGATATCATTATATCTTGGTACAAACATTATTTTACATTTTAGGAAATTTTACTAAGAATGGGATATAATTTGTCAGTAACATGTCCATTCTAAAATAAAGGAACCTCATTGCTATCTCTGAAGAGCAGTATCATAAAATGATGCTTCCAAATTATCTCAATTGCCAAGCATTCATTTCATCCCAATGAGTCATTATGGGATAGGTCTTTTTTTTTTTTTCATTCCTGGAATGTTTGCTGTGAAAAATTCAGTCTTGGTAGGTCTCTGGGGGAAGGAGTGGAGGGAAGAAAAAGCAGACCTCAAAGATCTGGTCCCATCTGCTCCCCAAAATTTGCAAGTCAACACACAAAAGTACTATAAACAATTTTGCCTGCAAAATCAGTTATTCACTAGGTCACCCCAAAGTGAATTTTGGTTAAAAACGATTGCTTCTTTGTTCATCAAATACCTATTCAGCCCAAACTTTATGTGGAACACTGAGTAATAGCGTGTTTTCACAAACTGGGGCTCAGACTTGACCATCACACTATATTAGAACCCTCCCCTACATCTCTGGGAGGCTTTAGAAGCAGCATCTGGGTTCCAAACTCTGCTCTGGTACAAGATTACTCAGCGACATCTCTCTAACCCTCAGTTTCTATTTCTACAAAATGGGAATAAGAATACATGAAGTTTTGAGGATCCAATGAGGCCATACTTGGAAAGTACACAGCCTAACTGTCTTGAGTGTGATGTGGAATAGAAAAAGGTTAAGCATCAAATATTGAGATCCACTTGGCATAAAACAAACGTTTAAATAAAATAAAAATATTTTAATGTTTTAATAGTTTCAAGACAAACCATAAGTCTGATAATTGTTTAGCCTTGGGAACAGAAAAGTAAAGAGAAACTCAACTGGTGAGTTTGCTATTTCCTTTTATCCTTAATATTGTAAAAAAAAAAAAAAAAGAAAAGAAAAGAAAAAGAAAAAAAAGGCCTAATTGTGATACATGGAATCTATAACTGGAGAGTGAACACACTTTAACACGTCTTCAGTATTGTACTTCAGCAAATGTAGATTAAACTATTGAAAACATTAAGCTTTGATCACTGAAGTTAGTAGCTGATTTCTTTCTCATTTTCTCTAAACACTGCTTTATGTAGAGATGATAAATTCAAAAAAAAACCCAAAATTTATTAATCATTGAACAAAATAGCATAAGCAGCACATGACATAAGCACCTCACTTTGATGGATAAGCTGAAAGCTACTTTTTAAATTTACTCAGGATCACTCCTACAAAATATATCATAATGGGTTCTGATTTTGTCATAATGACTTGAACCCTAGATGCCAAAATTCCCACTAGTTATTTGACCATTTATATATCCATAAAGGGGGAAGCTGCAGGTTTCCTACCCCACCTAAGGGAAGGTGAAGCTGAGCACCAAAGGGGAACTAGAAAAGACTGGGGGAAGGACTGGAGAAGGAGGGATGGAGGAGAAAAGCTGCAGAAGAAAGAGGGACTTGGGGGACATGGGCCCACTTTGAGCAATAAAGATGAGAAAGAATAGGAGCCTCCCTGGTGGCACAGGGGTCAGATCTCATGCTGTGAAGCTATGGCTGGCCACTATGGCCTGAGTTCAGTCTCCTGCCAGGGAGCTGACCCACATGGCGCAGCAGACCTCTCCTGTCTCGCCTGCTGTAACCCCTCAGCAGTATCTTTCGGTTCATCTGCCTGTTCTGCTCCCCACTCTGTTCTCTGGTGAATCCTCTCACCTTGTACCTCTGGCCTACACTCCAGTTCTTGCATGCACAGATAAATAAATATTAAAAAAGAAGAAGAAGAAGAAGAAGAGAAGGAATATAGTTAAAATAGTTTTCAATGAAACACCCAAAGTTGCCCTTTTGCTTGGTAAATGCCTAGTCAAATGGGACTGACCCAAAGCAGGGGCGATGAGGCCCAAAATCCTGCCACAAGTCTCAGGCACCTGGTGAGGACCCATAGGAAAGGGGCAGAAGGGGCCAGGCAGTCTGGAACGAAAAGAACCAAATCAAAATCCAAGTCAAGATAAAAGCTGCCATTGGCAGCCTCCCCACGGGTTTCTCACACACCTCTCTGTCTCTTTCAAGTGTTTCCTTCCATGTCCCCTAAGTCTCTGGTGTTAGTCCAAGGCTGAGAGATATCTGTGGCTGTTTCTTCACCTGTCCCTCTTCTCCCCAAGCCTCCTCCAGGTCGCCCTTCTTCCCTGGTCCTTCTCCTAGTCCTTTCTAGCTTCCCCCTGCCACTCAGCTCCACCCTTGAGTGGGCCACAGAACCTGGATCCTGCCATTTCAATGAGGATTACACTTAGCAGGTGGCTTTGCCTGAATCCTTGTTCTGCCTTTCTGGAGGAAAGAACCTGCCATTTCATACAAATTCTTTCAGCACCTCAGTTGCTAGATGGGTTACAGGGCAGGGTGAGGGGCACCACTGACCACCAAACCCGATTGATCTAAACAGTTTCTGCCATCCACTGCATCAAGACAGAACATATATTCTTTCTTTTTAAAGATTTATTTATTCATATAGAACTGAGGTATAGGCCAGAGGTGCGGAGGGTGAGAGGATTCACCAGAGACAGAGAGGGGAGCAGAACAGGCAGATCGTCGAGGTACACTGCTGAGGGGAGCAGCAGGCTGGTCAGGAGAGGTCTGCCACGCCATGTGGTCACCTCCAGGGCCAGGGATCGAACTCATGCTGAAGTGGCTTTAGCTTCTTAGTGCTGTGCTTTAACCCACTGCGCCACCAGGGTGGGCCGAACATATATTCTTAATGGAAAGGAACTTTAATATGATTAGTGTGCAATACAGAAAAGATAGTTTCCAAATAAGCACCCAAAGTTACCCAAAGTTATCCAATGCACCCATGCCTTTGTGAGTAAAAGTTCACCCAAACAGGATTGGCCCAAATCAAGGTCTGAAAGCCTGCCCCAAGTCTAAAGCACCTTCCAGCAGGGACCCATAGAAAAGGGTTGGAGGCAGGGAGACAAGTCTGGGAGATAAAGAGAAAGTCAAAATCCAGATAAAAGCTGCCATAGTTAACCTCCCATGGGTTTCTCACCCACATCTGTTTCACCCAGTCCAGGACCGAGGAGCAAATGCAGCTTCTTCACCTGTCTCTCTGTTCCACGTGCCTCCTCCAGGCCTCCTTCTGGCTCTCCACCTTGCTTCCTTCTTTGCCAGTCTCCTCTCCTCCCTGCTCAGCTCCACCTTCCCTTGGGTGGGGCATGGAACCAGGAACCTCCCCTTTTCCTGGAGACCACCCTGTTATACATGGGGTGCTGCCTGATTCATGAATTGTTTAATAAAGTCAATGAGGTATTTAGAATTAAGCAGGTTGGATTTTACTTACTAATAGGAGGGGAAAAAAAACATTTCCACTACTCATCTAGGCGCTTGGCTGACGTTCCTTTCCATTAAAGGCCTTACACAGTAAAGTATGTTTTGTCTTGAAGTTGCAGATGGCAGAACCTACTCAAAGCAGGCAGGTTTAGGGGTTCTAGGGTGCACCTCTCCATTTCCTGTAACCTTCCCAAAAACAGAGCACTGGAAAAAATAATTTAAAAGTTCTTTAAAAGACATTTATTTACGTTTCTAAAAGGGAATAATTTTGAGAAACAAAAACTTGACCAAATGCTTCATGGGCCACTTTGTATGATAAAACAGATCTGGAGAAACTTTACCTTCCATGAAATTTCATTTATTTGTTATGGAGTGCATCTATGAACGGGAAAGGAGCACCGCAGCACAGAGAAAGGGCACCATTTCCCCTCTTCACTTCATATCCAGCCACCTGACACTATAACTCCCAGCATGCCATGCTGAATGGGCAACTGTGAAGAAGTGATGTGACTATGAATAAAGATGGACCGAATGAGGAAGAAGTGGTACTCGCATGGTAGATGTGGCTGAGAGACTCTTGGCAGGGAGACATGTGGAAAAGTTCCTGGTACTTCAGCATGTGGCAGAGACAATAGCAGCCATTATCTTGACTTGGTGATATATTTATATCTATTTTAATGTTGGTTCTCTTCTTTCCAACACTGGAACCTGCTTGATTCTTTTCTTGTGGCTCCTCGCTGTGGTGCCTAAGGCTTGTGGCATGCATTCTGGCCTTAGCTGCCCTGCTTTGGGCCAAGTCTATTTTGCTGAGCCTATAATCACAAAGGGATGCTTAATTTTTAGATCTTTATACTGAGCGTCTGTTATTTGAAATGCTTTCTTTTCTCCCTCCTCTCCATGCACACCAATTAAAGATGTATCACACAAAAAGTCTGCTTTCTTTGGCTTTGTGTGTATGTTTAACTGAACACTTTTTAGAACATGCAAAATGTATTATTCTCCCTAACAATTTAGGGTCACTGGGTATCCTTGGAACATGCAGTTATATATTGAGGAAGTTCCTATCCTCTTATGTACATGCAAATTCAACATTGTGGTAATGCGATTTTGTGCAGTCAAATTTGGAATATGCACAATCTGAATTCAAACTCTAAAAGTCTTTGTAGAGTTTACAACTACAGAATTAAAAATGATGCAAAGGTGAAATACATAGGAAGGCACATTCAAAAAAAAATATTGCAGCAATTTAAATAGTAGAAAAAAGCTAAAAAAAATCGACAACCCCACCAATTGAAAAATTTACATATGAGGGTCCCTCCTTGGTGGCGCAGCGGGTGAAAACACAGTACTAAGAAGCTAAAGCCACTTCAGTATGAGTTTGGTCCCCACTATAGAGATGACCCACAAGGCACAGCAAACCTCTCCTGACCCACCCGCTGCTCCCCTCAGCAGTGTACTTTGTCAGTCAGCCTGTCCTGCTCCCCACTCTGTTTCTGGTGAATCCTCTCATCACCCCTGAACCTCTGGCCTGTACCCCAGTTCTGTATGCATAATTAAATCTTTTTCAAAATTACATATGAAAAAGTGTACTGAACAAATATATCATGTGCAGTTGCATGGAGATAATCCATAAAAGTGAACAGACTTTCGTAATCGTTAACCATATTTTAAATTCTTGCGTTTAAAATAGTTTTTTTTTTTTTTAACAGGAGGGCAAGGCTCTGCTTGGATATGTTCATATTCCTTTTTTGGCACTGCTCTTTTTAAAATTCTTTGATTAGATAAACACTAATAGGAGGATTACCTATTAAAATTTCCTATCAGTTGTGCCATGCTTCTGTGTTGTTTTGGGCACTAGGAAATTCATTATGCATGCACTCATATACAGACCACATAATTGGCAGAAACAATACTGGTAATCAAGCAGCAACACCATTGCATGTCTTATCCTACTGTGCATATAATTATTTTCGAACTAGTCCGTAATTTTGCTGGCTTCAGGCAAATGTGGCTTTAATTCCTTAAAAGCTCCTGGAATTTCATCAGCTGGAAGGAATGTTAATGCAGACAAATGATGCATATTTAAACCGAAGTTTTTGTTGTTATCATATTGCAACACCAACTCATGCACATTTTTGCCAAATTCATTGGATGAAATTGAAAAAATAACAAATATTATTGGTAACACCTTTGAAATTCACTTCTAGAAGGTTTATCACCCCTGAATTCCAAATCTGTCCTTATGATTTGGACAGTCAATGGACATCCATTTTCTACTGCAAACCTTCAAGTAAGTGTTTATAAAATGTTTCGCTTTTACCAGTCTTTAATATATAAATAAGCAAATAAATTCTCGAATTTTCACATCCAGCAAGGGACTGAATTGTTTACAGTGGGTAAAAACAAGAGTGAAGACAATTTTGAAAGTGACATCTTTTATCCAAAATGAAAGATGAAGTGGTTTTTTTATGTTAGTTAGTGATGAATTTAAGAAGTCTATCTTCTTCCACAGTCAAAAACCTAACCAAGAATAGTTCACCATTTAATGTGTTTTATACAGTAGAGTAAAATTTCATATCAGCAAATGCCACTGGTTCAGGAAGTGACTGGGATTCTAAGACTTTTTTTATTCTCTAATAAAGCGCATATTTGGAAGGTTAATGTGACATTATCTATGAAGGACATAGATAATGTGACATTATCTATGAAGGACATATGCTGGGTATATATTATATTACTTACCCAACTACGAGTTATTTTGTCAGGAAACATTTCTTCTATTTTTTCTTTTTTCTTTTTTTTTGCCATGTTTTTACTTGTGTTTTCCTTTTTTGTTTTTGGTTTTCAGGCTTTTAACATTTGTGAATCCCTGGTATAAAGATATGGGGTGATGATAATTATGTTTACAGATTTCAGTCTCTGTGTGGCTTTGGGTCTGTGTGGAGTGACCCCTTAAAACAAGGAGGTAAAAAAAAAAAAAAAGGAGGTAGTTGAAATATCCAAAAGAACAAAAATTTGCATTTCAAGGGGGTCCTTAGAGCATATTGTAGGAACTGTTTATGCCTGCATGATAATTAGTGTTTGATAGATTAGTCTGCAAATGTGGCAGCATTTATTCTGACAAAAGTTTATGGGGACGCAGTGATTCTTGTTTACCATCAACTTTAGGGCAGCATTGTTAAAACATAAGAATTGTACAAGACCAAATTGGCCTATGTCAAATCATTGTATTGCTGGGTATATATTATATTACTTACCCAACTACGAGTTATTTTGCATAGGATTCACTAATTTAAATATATTAAATATGCTAAATTGTAGATAGAGTATTACTAACCAGACTTAACAATGTGTATAGATGTTAGATAATTACTGAATAATTTGTGTCCAATAAAGAAAACAAAATTATGGTAAGCGGAGAAATATTTACTGGGTACAGCCACCAATCACAGGAGGGAGAACACGTTTCCTAACTTTGTGCCCCTGAATTAATGTTTGTTGTTTGGGTTTCATTAAAACTCAGTGGTGGGAAAAAATAATCTTTCAAATTGAAAGTAAATTTTGATTGGAAGCTCAATCTAGTTTAGGGTAGCAGTCTCTTAGTTCAGAAATCTCTTATTTCTTCTTCTATTTGTTCTGAAAGTAATCAATGTTCCAGAGGATTTATAAATATATATTTTTTATTTCTGCTTTAATTTTCATTCAAATCCAATCACTGTTAAGAAGCATGTTACTTAGTTTCCATATATTCAAGGTTTTACTATTTTTTAAAATAATGTATTTCTAGTTTTATGCCATTATGGCACTTGTTATGATTTCACGCTTTGTATTTTTATTGATAACAAACTTGTCTTCCAATTTATGGTTTAATCTTGAAAATATTTCAAGTGTGCTTAAAAAATGTATATGCTGGGCCCTCGCTGGTGGCACAACAGGTTAAAGCACAGGACTGTGAAGCTATTGCAGCCACTAGAGCATGAGTTCAGATCCCTCGCCAGGGAGCTGATCCACATGGCGCGGCACACCTCTCCTGTCTTGCCCGCTGCTCCCCTCAGCAGTGTACTTCATGGATCCGCCTGTTCTGCTCCTCACTCTGTCTCTGGGGAATCCTCTCACTGCCCCTACACCTCCGGCCTGTACCCCAGTTCTGGTTTGGGGTCCTACTGTTCTGGTTTGGGAACCTCGGGCTTACGCCACTAATTACCACTCTAAGCATAGTGGTGCACATACTGTCCCTCACACAGACTCTGTGACCCCTTCTCCAGAGAAGTCCCTGATTTTTATTGTTCCCTACATGAGTGGGTGTACTTGAGCAAACAAAAGAGAGGGATTCCATATAGCAGCTGCCCCTTCCGCTTGTGGGTTTTATTCTAAATGCAGTTCGGCTATGATTTTTTTAATAGATTTTTTTTAAGATTTATTTATTTGTGCATACAGAACTGGGGTACAGGCCAGAGGTGCAGGGGCTGTGAGAGGATTCACCAGAGACAGAGCGGGGAGCAGAATAGGCCGACTGATGAAGTACACTGCTGAGGGGAGCAGCAGTCAGGTCAGGAGAGGTCTGCCGCTCCATGTGGGTCAGCTCTGTGGTGGGGATCGAACTCATGCTGAAGTGGTTTAGCTTCTTAATGCTGTGCTTTAATCCACTGCGCCACCAGGGAGGGCCCATGATTTTTCTCTACCCCTCCCCATACTGCCATGCCATTGCTCATGATGTATGTGATGCCATCCATTTATCTTTCATGGGTTGTTATCCTTGTTTTATTGTAATATGGTTGTGACCATGTGAAGAAGGCAAGTATGGTACATTTACTCTGCTGCCATATTGCTGGACTCCCACAGATCATTTCTATGTTCATAAAATAAGCAAAGCTGAAGAGCATGTGTAATGCATATACAATCTGCATCAAATGTTACCTTCCCTGGGAGTTGTTCCAGAAGCACTTTTCTGTTTTCCTCTAGCTTCCAAGATCAAGTAGGAGGCAGCTAAGACAGGCATTAGCTCTAATGTATGCACAGCTTGTGGCAGTGGTTTTCACACTTCTGTGTGTTTCAGGATCATCTAGGATACTTGTTATAAAAATCTAATTATCAAGTGTTGTTCCTAAGTTCTATGAACTGCATTATGGACACTAGAAAATGAGTAATTAATAAATGGCTAGATCTAGAATATGATCTGAAACTTGCTTTTATGGAAATCTGAATGTGAGTCTTCAAGGGCCCTATTCAGCCAATATCCATCTCAAACCCTTTGGCAGATCTTATTGTCTGTCTACCAAAAATAACTTAATAGATGTGCATGAACAAAATAATTTAGAGTAGTATAACCTTCCTTCCTTTAAAGGCAGCAAATTGTCTCCTACCTCCTGTTTCTGCTTTTAGAACACAGCCTAACAGGGAGTAGGAAGCCAGCATATTTGACTGTTGGGAGATTTGTCAGGATGGCGTATGAAAACATTTCCCAGAGCGTTTCCAAGCCTGCTCATGGAAATACCACCCTTCTTCCAAAACTATGAAATAAGCTGCGATATAAAATAAGCTTACTTGGCCCTCCCTGGTGGTACAGTGGGTTAAAGCACAGCACTGTAAGCAAGCCACAGCTGCTTCACTGCGAGTTTCATCCATGGGCTTCGGGAGGTGATCCACATGGTGTGGCAGACCTCTCATGCCTCGCCCGCTGCTCCCCTCTGCTGCTCCCCTCAGCAGTGTATTTCAGTACATCTGCCTGCTCTGCTCCCCACTCTGTCTCTCACTGTCCCTGTATCTCTGACCTGTACCCCAGTTGTGTAAGCATAAATAAATATATCTTTAAAAAAGAATAAAAAAAAAGAAAAGCTCTGGTGAGTCAGAATTTATTTACAGTTTAATCACCTTGAGGTAAATTAGGGAACAGATGTATCACACTAGGTCAGACAATAGAATAAACTAGGTACTGGCCCAAACCAGCACTTCGTGTCTCCTTGCTTAAATCCCTGGGAATACAGAGACAACATTGCAAAACTCTTGTGTGGTGAGTTCATGTTCCGGCAGATGAGGAAGGGAAACACTAGTAGGAAAAATGCCCCTGTGAGGATAATTTGTAGGTCATCTTCCTTTCCAACAGGCTGCCACCCAATGGGGAAGATCTGAGAGCAGGTAGAAAAGGATTAAAGCAGAAGAAATGGAGGATGAAGTACCAAAATGAAAAGATCCTGGCTAGATGCCGGACATTTATAGATGGTAGGTGTCTAATACATTGCTGAATGAAGGCAGTGGAAATGACTCCTTTTAAGTGGAAAGTTAAAGTCAGGCAAAAGACAAGTGTGAATTCCATAATTGTGTCCCTTTGTAACCTTATTATTTTCTTACTCTCTCCCTCCATACTTGTTCATTTTCTTCCCTCCCTTTTCTTTCCCACGGTTCTCTCTGCCTCCTCCCATTATTTCTTCCCCTCCTTCCTTTCTTCCCTCCTTTCTGCCTTCTTTCCTTTCTTGTTCCAGGGAAGAGAGAGAGCCATGCCAGAACCCTCAAACCTGCTGGTCTAAATAGATTCTGCTATGCTTCGCATCAAGACAAAACATAGAAGACTTTTAAAGGGAAGGAGCCTTAATACTACCAGTGTGCAATACAGAAAAGACAAAGAATAAAGTTTCTAAATCAAGGACCCAAAGTTACGCATCCCCTCCTGGGTAAATGCCCACCTAAACAGGGTTGGCTCAAAGCAGGCCCTCTCAGTCCTGAAATCCTGCCCACGTCTAAGGCACCTCCTGGTGGGGACCCACAGGAAAGGGGCAGAAGCAGCCAGACAAGTCTAAGAGGAAAAGAGTAAAATAAAAATCAAGATCAAAGTTGCCATTGTTAACCTCCCATGGTCTCTCACCCACATCTGTTTCATCCAGTCTAGGATCAGGAGGCAAGTGTAGCTTCTTCTCATGTTTCTCTGCTCCAATGTGCCCCCTCCAGGCCTTCATCTGGCTCCCTTCTTCCTTCTCAGTCACTTCCCCAGTCACTTCTCTTTCTCAGCTCAGCTTCTCCCTCCCTTGTGTAGGGCTGGGGACCTGGAACCTCCCCTTTTCTTGGAGACTACCCTATGATATTCTTTCTGCTTCTTCTTCTAAAGTTGAGCAAACTGAAAAGGACTAGAGGACACTTCCAAGTTCCACCATTAAGGTGATGTCCAAGATGGGAAAGAGACAAATTCTTTGGTTACTCAAACCATATCCCTGAATCACACACACTCTTTATAGTTTAGATGTACATAAACACAAAGAAAGAAAACTGTCCTCACTGAATGAAGCTCCTAATTATCTTCTATGCATGGCTCTGAAAATATTACCTCTAAAGAAATTAGTGGCACTTCACACTCTGTTGTGTCTCAGAGATAGCAAATGATTGAACATAATGGCCTTTAAAAGGACAGACGTAAGTGGTAGGAAACAAATTTTCTTAATAAGTATGTGTCAAAAGTACAATACGTGTGGATTATCAACACAATAAGTGCTTTCTAAAATTGACTGTTCTGAATTACAATTACTATCTTGAGCTTTGTCACACTTCAGCTCTATTCTCACAACACCCAAATTAAAATGAAAATATGAAAAATCTGTCAGTTCATATTTGTTTAAGTATACAATACTATAAGTGTGCATGTAGTTTTCAAGCTAAATCAATCTGTTATTTTAGTATCATGTAGACATATCCACAATAATAATTTTATTCTTTTGCTGAGTGTATATTTCAGGAGGCAGAGACTTAAATATCCTTAGGGCTTTGACAGCCTCTCAGTAACCTAAAAACGAGTCAGCCATAGTCTTGTCTACTGATATTAAAATTAATAATAAACATTCTCACACTATTTTACATAGGATTATGAAGGCAAATCAAATGGCATTCAATGCATAGAGGAAGTATCCTATGGAATGAACAAAACAACATTCATTTTAATTTTTAAGTGTATTGAAATGTTAATATTTAATGGAGGAGTAGGAAGAACTAGACAGTGACTAATTCTGGTTTCTCTCATGCATATTCTTACTTTTTCTCAGAAATAATGAGTCCTGAACTTTACTCAATGATAGTGGATAATCATATCTGAAGTCCTACTGAAATTTTGTTCTATTGTTGATTTTTTTCTTTTGCATTTGTATACTCATTTAAATTTATCATTTAAGCTTTATTTATTAGAAACCATGCATTAGCATACTTGATTTGATTTTTTTATTCATTTAACTTCAGCAATGAGTTTTACCTGACACAATTAATATAAAGAATTAGAAGAAAGGGAGAGTCACCAGTTTGTCAATTAGTTAAGTACTTTGTAATAAACATGAAAGATAGAAATTATTAACGAGAAGTACATTATTTTTTTTTAACTCTGACCCAGAATGATCTGTGTGTTTTTACTGGCTTCCCTAACATGTGATATATGTGATTCATATTTTCTACATACTGGGAATCCCAGGACAAATGTAATAACTAATGAAAATATCTGGTCAGTGGCCTTTCAGTCTTCTCTCCAATCTTACTAGAAGTATTGAAAGCACAAAACAACAGCAAAGAAACAGCAACAAATGTCAATGTGGTGTGGCATAGAGACAGTGACGGTGCCTGCACTAGCTTTGACTCCGGGGGCCTGCAAAATAATCCAACATTGTGGAAGCAACCAAGACAAAGTCAACATTTGGGACAGTGCGGTGGGTCTCTTCACATGAAGATGACCTGGCCTCTTCCTAATGTGGACTGAAAGTCAAGGACATGGTGCCAGAGGAAGTCCTTGGGTTCACTCTCTAAGGTAACATCTGAGAGGCGACCCGAGGAACATTGCACTGAGACTCCCATGGCTAGGAGTAGGTTTGGGCAGCCCTGGAGACCATGAACGATTGCCGATTTCAACAGAGGGAACAATGAGGAAATTTATGTTTCATCAAATGGGAGGTGGGTGGAGATGAGCACGTTGAAGGCTGAGGTAAGCTTCACAGGACACAGACAGCATGCTATCAGCTCAGCCTGAGGCTGGGTTTGGGAGAGCAGAAATGGGAGCGAGGCACCCCTACTCAAACAAGGGGAAATAATATTGAGGATACACAGTGTTCCAAAGCTGCTAGGATCCCAGTAGAGATAAGATCAAAGAAAATACTCTGGACTTCATTCCATTTTTCTTAACTCTTTGTGACTGATGCTAATCTTAGGACGAGCACTGATAGTATAGACTACCGAGTCTGTGCTAGTGAACCCAGAGAAAAGGGATATTGATGGTGCACACAAAGTTCAAGTCCTCTTCCCCAACTCAGTCACATAAACAGCTGGACGGTTCCAGGTCTCTCTGACCTTGTTGGCAAAACCAGATCTGAGCACCTACGGAAGCCGACAAAACTAAAATCAAATCAAGTGAAACCACAGCGCCATCTTCAGGAAAAGTAAAAATAGTTCAAATCTCTGATAAATTAACAGGCAAAAATGAATAACTATAGGAAGAGTTAAAGTAACAAAATGGGAAAACTATATATAACATATAGCAAAGTGAGACCCCAAGAAAATATGACATCTCAACGTGAAAACAACTATCCAGAATGCAAAACTCTGGACACTATATTATGGGGGAGGGGGAGGAAAGGGATGGATGGGACCAGTTTTGTGGAGCCCAACATGAAGCTATCATGGTGGGTGCTAAGGTAGCCTAAACCTCTATATCTGATTTGGTTTGGAAAAGTATTCCTGGAAATGCATGGAGATTACATTTAACTAAAGAGATCTGGGATTGTCAATACGCTTTAATCAGTTTTCCTGAAGGGGCCCAGGACTGCTATAAAAGCAGATCAATGATCTCATGCAGAAAGTAGTAGAGATCCATTTTTCAATTTGAGTGGTTTCAATCAACTTTAAGTTAAAGATTCATCCTCTCCTAAAGTCTACAAACTTCTAAAAATGTTATGTATTTTCATGCTTATGTTATGAATTGTCACAATGTGTTATTTAATGCTTTACTACTGGTGACTTTTTGGCTTCCTAGGATGTTAAGCAATAAAATAAATATTAACTTTCTAAATTAAATAAGCTGGGTTTTTTCCCCCTTTGTTTAGGGAATTTATTTTACCTCACAGCTTCAAATAATAAAGGCTCTGAAGCAACTTGTTAACCACATGGACCATGGAGTTAGATTTCCTTGTTGCAAATCCCATCCCTACTATTGACTAGAAAGGCTCCTTAAGGTTACTCTGCTAAACTCCCTTTCAGTTTTATTATTTGGTAAACAGGGGGAAGTTGTATTTAGACTCCTTATTAATGTTGTTATGAAATTTTCATTATATACCATAGATCAAGCTTATAGCAAACATTCGAGAAAGGCTAGCTATTACAATAATTTTTCACTATATAAATCTTACTTCTCTTCTCCCAGGGGTTTGAATGGAGACTTAGAGTGATGTCAGCAGGATGGCAGATTAGGAAGCCACAGAATTCATTCCCTACAGAGACACCAATTTAACAACATTGTATAGAAAGCCTTTATGATAATGCCAGATACCAGTTAAAATGGCTCAGTAGCCCCAGAATAGGTCAAAGTAAGAACAGTGACATTGAAATGAGAAAAAAAAGTTGTTGCATTTCACCGGTGATAGCCTTTCTCCTAAAGAAGCACAGTTCTGTGCAATTGGAGGGAAATGCTCAATTCAGGACTTTTCTTTTCTTTGAGAGTAAAAGAGTGGAAAATTAATCAGGAAATAAAAAAAAAGGTTGGGGGAAAAAAACTGGCGTGAAACTATAAATTGGAGACATTCAGAAGAGGAGGAGGAGGAGGGAGAGGAACTGAAACGGGACAGGAAGAACAAAAGAGACCTTGGTGATGGCTCATGGGTGACTTGATGGTGGGGATTCTATGGGGGTCTACACTTAAGAGGAGAACTCAAACATTGTACAATAATGAACACTGATGTAATGTATATATTTTGAAAATAATACAATGTAAAATAAATAAGTCCATTTTTAAAAAGGTGGAAATCACACTCAACGTTCCAGCTTTCTGTGGCACTGTCTGAAATACTGAATTCTGTCAGACATTACAGTTGAAGTTTGAGGACTGCTGAAACCAAAGAAGAGCCTGGTTTCTTATTGCAGCACCATACAGCCCAGAGAACGGTAATAGATACCAGAGGGAATAAGAGATTAGAATTTCTTGAAAAAGAAATTGGAAAATATGGATAGCTAGGAAATCACTCAAGCAAACACTTAGAAAATGTTTCAGAGGCTCCTAGAATCTCTAGGT
The DNA here is from genome assembly GCF_000260355.1 of Condylura cristata. Classification (NCBI taxonomy): domain Eukaryota; kingdom Metazoa; phylum Chordata; class Mammalia; order Eulipotyphla; family Talpidae; genus Condylura; species Condylura cristata. Next base: position 19,438,892 of record NW_004567128.1, on the reverse strand, counting down.
AGCTTGATCAATAATCTTCTATAAGAAGTGGGTAAATAAGGACTGGACAAGTTGGATTTTTTTCAGACACCCAAGTCTCAGCAAAGAAAATTATCAAGGTATACGAAGAATCAGAGAATTATGGTTCCAACAAAGAAATGAAATAAATCACCAGATACTGACCTGAAAGAAACCGACATCTGTAAACAAATCACCAAAGGATTGAAAATAATTGTCTTACATAAACTCAATGAGCTATAAAAGAACACAAATAGTGAAATCAGGAAAACAACGCACAAACAAAATAAAAATATAAACAAAGAAACAGAAACGCTCAAAATGAACTAAACAGAAGACCTGGAACTAAATGTTATAATAACTGAAACTGAACTTAAAAAAATCACTAGAATGGCACAACAGTAGATTTGATCAAGTAAAATAAATAACAAGTAAATTTCAGGACAGATAATTTAATATGATCAAGTCAGAGGTACAAAAAAAAAAACAATAAAAACTGAAGTAAAAGCACTAAAAATTCAACAGCCTTTCATAATAAAAGTACCAATAAACTAGGAATAGAAGGAAATTTTTTGAACATAGTAAAGTACATGTAGAAAATTTTCATAGCTGGCATCACACATAAAGGCCAAAAGCCAAAATCTTTTCCTCTCAGATCACAATAAAGCAAGGATGTCACTCATCAACTTGTTTTCAATATAATACTGGAAGCCACAGCCACAACAGTAGGTGAGAAAAAGAAATAAAGGACATTTAAAGAGAAAAGGGAGAAGTAAAATTCTGTTTGCAGACAACAACTCTAAGTGGTTCACACACACAAAAATATGTTAGACCTAATAAATTAATTTAGCAAATTTATGGGATACAAAGCAGTTGTGTTTCTGTACACTAGCAAAGAACAATTTGTAAGGAAATTGAGAAAATAATCCTATTTATAATCATATGAAAACCCAGAAAATTTGTAGAAGTAAACTTAACCATGGAGCTGAAAGAGTTGTAGACTGAAAACAATAAAATGTACAAAGGAATTAAAAGAGACACAGATCAATCAAAAGACACCTTCTGTTCATGTATTAGATGACTTAATATTGTTTAAATGTCCACAGTAGTTATGATGATCTACAAATTCAATGTAATCCAATCAAAATCACAAAGGTATTCTTTAGAGGCTTAGAAAAATATCATAAAACTAACATGCAATCTGGTAGGAAGTCAGAAGAACCTGAGAAGTAAAACCAGTTAGAGGTTTCATAATTAGGATTCTAAAAAGGCTACAATAATCAAAAGACCATGGTGCTGACACATACTGTCTAAGGAAATATACAGAGAGTTCAGAAATAAGCCCTTACATATATGGACCGATGATCTTTGGCAAGGTTCCCAAGCGGTACGATGTGGAAAGAATAGTTTTTTCAACAAATGGTTTTGAGGAAAGTGGATATCCAAATTTGGACCCTGACCTTACATCATCCACAAAAATTAAATCAAAATATATTAAATGACAAAAAGACATAAAATTCCTTGGGAAAAAAAAACACAGGTGAAAAAACTTCATGACAATGGATTTGGCAATGATTTCTTCACTATATCAAAAGCATAGGCAGCAAAGCAAAAAAAAAAAAAAACTAAAAATATATGTACAGCAAAGGAAATAGTAAGACAGTGAAAAGGCAACCAATAGAATGTGACAAAATGTTTGCAAACCATATATCTGGCTTAATATTCAGAACATAAAAAGAGCTTCTACAACTTAACAAGGTAGAACCCAATTACAAAATTTTTCAAAGGGAAATGAATCTGAATATGTAATTCTTTAAAGAAGAAAAGCAAATAGCCAATAAATATATGAAAAGATGTTTCAACATAACTAATCATCTGGGAGATGCAAATCAAAATCACAATGAAATATCTCATTACATCTGTTAGGATGACCAGTCTCCCAAGCAAACAAAACAGAAAACATGTTGTTGAGGATGTAGAAAAATCAATACCTGTACCCACTGAAAAATGTTGCAGTTGCTATGGAAAACAGCACAGAAACTCCACAAAGAGTTATCAGTAATCTAGAAATCCCACTTTTAGGTATATATCCAAAGGATTTGGAAACAGTTCCTCAAAGGGGTACAATTGACCCTTCAACAGGTAGAGATTCTGGGCATGGACACTTATGCAGCAGAAAGTCTGCCTAAGACTTTTGACTCTCATAAAACTTAACTATGGTTTCCCTTGGTAACCACAGGGGAATAGTTTCAGGACTCCCCTATGGTTACCAAAGTCAGAAGATGCTCCAGTCCCTTAAAGTCTGATCTCAAAATCTGTGGGCTCCACACTCCTGATTTCAACCAACTGACATTCATGGTTGGTTGAATTCATGAATGTGGACCCCTCTGATATGAAAACATCCACATATATGTGGGCCTGTGCAGCTCACACCTGTGTCATTCAAAGGTCAGTTGTATTTGTATACCCATACAAACTGCGGTATTATTCTCAAAGGCCAGATAATGAGAGTGAACTACATACCAATAAGATATATAAAGAAAATGTGCACAGACATATAATGAAATATTATTCAGCCTTAACAAAGGTAGAAATCCTAACATATACTACAATATGAGTATATCTGGACCACTTGATGCTAAGTTAAATATACCAGTCACAAAAGGACAATTTCGGTCCAATTGTGTATGGTATCTAAATTAATCAAATGCTTAGAAACAGTAGATTGAATGGTGGTGGCAAGAAGCTGCAGGAATTAGGGGAAAGAACTGTCTTTCAATGGAACAGAATTTCAAACTGAAAATGAAAATTTGCAAAATGAAAATTTTCTAAAATCTGTTGTATAACAATGTGCTCAGGGTTAATACAACTGCACTGTACACTTAGAAATGGTGAGATTTTAAAGTTCTTTTATGCGTTTGTCACATAATAAAAATATTAAATGCCCTTTCGGTCCTAAAAAAGTACTTCATCTCTTCTCTATTCCTATGCCAACATTTCATCACTATTTATCTCTTATTGTCTTTTCCCTTTGAACTTAACCATATATCCATTTCTGCTCTCTTTTGAATTCCTCATTCAGTGCCAAATGTCTGAAAATAATAATTTTCAAATTATTTTAATAAGTCCTTAAAAGAAAACTATAGAACTCTGGAGATTTAAACAACAGATGTTCTAAACCATACTTGTTGTGACATGACATACCAACCTGTAGTTATAATTAGTTCTTTGAGTAAATCTCTAAACCACTTCTAAAACTAGGGATGTATAATAAAATCTTTCTTTTATGGTTGGTGATTTAAACAATGCCAAAAAAAAAATAAATAAATAAAACATGGATTGAGTATTCTCATCCAAGCAGTAGATTCCTAACTGGATTTGTTTTATCTTCTCATCAATTACCTCCCCCATCACTCCCTTATCTTGTGTGAAAACTTGCCGAGAGAAAGATACCGCTTTATTTTGTAGAGTCAACTTTCCCATTTCCATGGAGAAGTAATTCTTTTGCTTGACTATTAATTAGTGCGTTGGACATACCAATTCACCATGAAAATGTGCTCGTTGAAAAAAGAAGAGGCGGGGGTCAGTATTGCAGGCCATTTTTCATTTTATCTTATGTTTTAATTTTGGAGTTTCTACCGCCAAGCCAAACACTATTATTACTCACAGAGGATTTAAAAATAACAACAACAAAATCCGTAATTTTTCTCCTTAAAATTCTAGTTAGAGACAATACTAGAAGCTCAGTTTGTTGAACAAATTCAGCACAAAGGAGACATCACTGACTCCTTTTAGCAAAGGAGAGGTGAGGGGTGGTGAAGCCAGGCACTGGGAACAGAGGGAGGAGTTTCTTTGCCAGATTTTGCAGCTCTGTGATGGTCTCCTTTACCTCTGGAAGCCAACTTCTCCCACAAGACCTTCAGCCTGCCTTCCACAGCTCTTATTCTCACAGCTTCACATCTGAGAGCGGCTGAGCAGCGCTGAGTCACAGAGAAGCTCTCTCTGACTCCCTGGCCCACAGCCTACACCTGCCACAGGGTAGGAAGGTGCCCAGCTATGACTTGCAGCCTCCACCAGATTTTTTTTTTTTTTTTTTTTGCGATGGAGTGCACATAACTGAGCTGCGGTTTATGGTCTGACTATTAATAAGTATTTTGTTAAATCAAAATAGACTTGGGAAAGAGTCCTCTCCTCTCCCCTGTATGTGTTAGTTAAGCAAGAAACACAGGTGTGGATGAAGTCAAGCATTATCCCATAGGATGTTTCTCAAAATTATATTTTTACCCATATTTTCCTTACAAAGAGAAAGTTAAAATAGCTTCCTTCCAATTCATGCTGAATTTTGCTCGTGATATTTTACATTTGGGCATCTATTTGGGCCAATTATTTATAATTGTCATACGACATACTGTATATTTGATGTATAAAGGTAATGATTGATATATGTACATACCGTCACTCTGGTTGAAAGACACAGTCTAATAGATGGCAGCTAGCATCAACTGTCAATCAGTTGATTGGAAGGAGCCATCTTGCATATTTATCTCATAGAACCTTCTGTTCATCATGACCCCAGTTGATATTTGACTGTGACTGCATGAGGGGTGCAATGCACGAGCTATCCAGCTGAGCCTAGAAGCCCCATGAAATCAAGAATGATAACAATAAAGTACCATTTCGGGGGAGAAAATGTCTCTGTACCTCTAAAGCTTCCTTTCTAAATATTACAACATGTAACTTCAACTGACAACCAAGCCAAGCTCTTGCCCTTGTCTGGCAAGCACTGTCCAACCAGCTAGTGTGGTTATAGCCATATCTGACACTGGCCTTCGTGGTATGCAATGCTTAAGGCTGTTGTAGCTGAACTTAGTCTCTCCATCCTTTAGTACAATAGACACACTAAGAGATCATAAATTTTTATCTGTCAAGTTACAGAAAGGCGTATTTCCCTTCTTTTGTTAAAGGCATTTACTTACAATCATGAAAATGAAACCCTGTAGTTCTTCCTTGTACCTTGTCACATATCCCATGTATAAGATGAATTAAACATATGATTTGTTTTTCTACTGAGAAGTGAGTGTAGGTCTCCCAGATAAAGAACAGATTGTTGCTCCTGGTGGAGTTAGTTGCAAGCCAAGCTCCCTTGTGGACTCAACTACTGCTCCGTGGAGATGAACAGTTGCTAAAATCTGTGTCTACATATTTCCCCTAGACCTACTAGATTATATTTGAAGGATGCTTAGGAACCAACATCAGTGTAAAGAGTTGGAATATGCTTTCTCCACCTGACCGGTTTTGTTATTAAAAAGTTTTTGGAACAGAGAACTCATGAAAAAAGCAAAAGCTGAATCTACCAAATGTTCACTGGGTTGTTCTACTATTTCCCTATGAGAATAAACAAATACCCCTTTAGCTTTGTTTTCTTTAAAGATTTATTTATTCATGCATACAAGAACTGGGATGTAGACCAGAGGTCAGGGGCAGGGTGTGTGTGAGAGGATTCACCATAGATAGTGGGGAGAAAACAGGCAAGACAGGAGAGGTCTGCTGTGTCATGTGGCTCCCTAGCCAGGGATCGAACTCATGCTGTAGTGGCACTGGCTGATAGCTTCACAGTACAGAAACTTAATCCCTTGTGCCACCAGGAGACCCTCCCTTTAGTTTTATGAAGGCATCAAAAAAGAGTAGGCTACAATGATCCATTTATTTCCTTCAGTTAGCAGCACTGAACAACTGAAACAAGTTGTCTAATGCCCTAGACAACAGAAATGAAAACATTAAAAACAACTTCACTATCATAAGCTTAAGAAAGATGGAGTGAACTAGGAACAGCTGATGTTTGTCATATTAAGTAGCAGATGCCAATTTTATGTTTAAAGTAATTCCTGGGATTATTTCATTTAAGTGCTTTTATTCCTCTATAGTTATACATTTGACTTTACCTAGTTCATTCCCCAATCTTCAGTTTGTGTTCTTTATATCTGAAGAAAAAAATTCAAGTGAGCAGACACTATATTCATTAAATATCCCATAAGAAATGTAGGAATCAGAACTTGAAACTCCATGTTTTCCACAAATGAACTTCAAAGGGAACAGTTCCCACATAAATCAAGATCAAAGATCTTATCTGTACTATCAAGCAAATAGAGACCTTGGTAATTTTTTGGCTTGAACTATCCACATGATTTCCTCTACATTCCACATGGCTTTGATTTAACAGACTTAACCCAAATTCTGCAAGAAAGCTCTCTTCCCATAAAATATATACTCCATGGCCACTGTGCCATATTGTCTAAAGCAGGTTGGCAAAGGGATGTGCATATATATGGTGGGAGAATGAGTGGGTAGGATGCTATTCTCCTGTAGATGGGCTGAACTCAGACCTGATTGAAAGTTCAGAAAGAAGGGGAAACCCTCAGAGAACTGTAAAGAAAACCAATCAGCTTGTCTTTAGGTGAGATGAAAGGGGTAAAGGATAGTGTGTTTATAAACGGTACCATTCTTGTGCCTGCAACCAAAATATATAAGTAAGGACTGGACTTATCCTTTTATATAAAACAAGTAAAAAACATTAAAAAAAAACTAGTTTTTTTTCTTTAAATATTTATTTATTAAAGCATACAAGAACTGGGGTACAGGCCAGAGATGCAGGAGGTGAGAGGGTTCACCAGAGATGGAATAGGGATCAGAACAGGCAGATTGACAAGCACACTGCCGAGGGGAGTGGCAGGTGAGACAGGAGAGGTCTGCTGTGCCATGTGGATCACCTCCCTGGTCACGGATCGAACTTGTGCTGCAGTGGCTACAGATAATTTCATAGTGCTGTGCTTTAACCAGTTGTGCCATCAGGGAGGGCCCCAAAAACTAATTTTCAAGGCATCATGCACTGAGGAGCAGTGATCACTGAGATCTGAAAGATAAACTGGCCAGCCTAATTATTGATGAGATGGCCCAGATGATTACAAAGTGGCAACAGATTTCAAATATTGAGAAATTGGACTGGTCATGTGCTCTAAATATAAGGAAGCAACGAGACAAACCCCAGGACTTTAAAGATAGATGACAAGTGATGAATTAGTTTGAGCTTTTCTTTTCTTTTTCTTTTTTTTTTTTTGTTTTTGTTTCTTTCTGTTCTTTCCTGGACATATTCTCCAGGTTTAGAGATGAGATGGCCCTAAATACAATGTGATTTTGGCCAAAGATCAGTATATCAAGATTAGGAAAGATTAATTTAAAAAATATCATTCATTAACTAGTAGCAGTTGTACATTAAAAGGGAATATAAGCTCTCAAAGGGATCTCATATCAAGAATTGAATATTAATACTGGCCCATTTCCCTAGAGAGTGGCTGAGATATGTTTTATTTTCTCTTATGCTAGGTCTTCATAACCCCACCTGTCCTGGAAAGAGTTGATAACACAGCCTGAATCCTAGTATGTTTTCATGTTTTACATATAGCTGAAAAGCAGGTATCTGAGAAATAATTTCCCCCTATTTTTGTTTCGGGCATTGTTTTCTTATCAGTATCAGTGACCTAAGTAAGCAGACATTTCACAAACTATTCAATATTAACATTTAAATATCTACCAAACAGAAATATTCTTTCTTTTCAGAATAAATACATAGGCACTCCCTCCCATTAAACACTCTCCATTCTTTATTACATTCATTTGCTCACGTATGGCTGGGACTTCTGCCAAGTGTTTAGTAAAATCAGACAAATTTATGACTAAGACTTACTTTCACAGTTTACAAGACTTTCAACTAGATCCTTGGGAAAGTTAACACCATTCTTCCCATTGCAATTCATGGAGTTGACAGTGCCAAACATTTTGAATTTCTTGCGGTTTCCAGAGTTACAATCAGTATTTTATAGATAGTGGATCAATTCAGAACACTTCTAGCTTTGGGGCCTCCCTAGTAGATCAAGGGTGAAATTCTCAGTGCCATCAAGTTATTGCCAGCCACTGCAGCATGAGTTCGATCCCTGGTCTGGGAGCTGACCCATACGGCACAAAGGAACCCTCCTGTCTCACCCGCTGCTCCCCTCAGATGTGTATTTCAGTAGATCTGCCTGTTCTGCTCCCCACTGTGTCTCTGGTAAGTCCTCTCACCCCCATACCTCTGGCCTAGACCCCAGCTCTTGTATGCATAAATAAATAAATCTTAAAAAAAAAACTGGAAAAGTCATAAAATTGTAAAGAAAAAAATAAAATAACCTATAGTTTGTGCTCTAAAGATAACTTCAATTATTTTGTTTATGTTCCTATACATATTTGATGCATTTTTGTTTTCATTTGCTATATTACCATTAACACTGAATTCAAGTGAAACTAACAGAGAAGAGAGATAGGTAACAGACAGATGAGTACTGGCATATACTTGCCTCTATGTCTTGCCCTTGGGCCCTGGGTATTTCATCTCTTCCTTCAATCTCACCAACTTCCTTAGTATTACTCGTAGCTTTAGAAGAAGCCACATTTCTATTCTTTAAATTATTATGAGCTGGGTAGCCTTCACTTACAACTGAAAAAAATAACTATTTTATTTTGCTATTGAGGCTTTATTTTGTGGACTGATTTTTAAAAGCAGAATTTATGGCTCAAAGAACAATATTATTACAAAGCTCTTGATATATACCACAAACTAAATTCCAGAAAATTAACATCAATATGCATTCCATTAGTAATGAATGTATGCCAAAGACAGGTTTCTGAAAACTCTCCAAGTGATGATTAATCTGTGGATTTGAGGAGGTTTATAATTCTGAATCTTAATTTTATTTATTCCAGTAGTTATAGAGCAGTTGCTATGGTATGCCAGGACTTATCTATTAATTAGAGTACAAAGTTGAATAAATCACAGGCCCACCTTAAAGTAGTTTATATCTAGTAGGAGAAGCAGAAGATTTTCTATCCATAGAAAAGATGTGAGAACACTTAAGAATCCCTAGTAGGTTTGAATGAAGTATTTTGCTCTTGAGCCAGTCAGTTGTATACCTTCTATCATTATGTTTCCTGATTTCAAAATACAATAGGAAGTTAATGTGGCCCTTCCTGATAGCTCGATCCCTTGCCCCGGAGGTGACCCACATGGCACAGCAGACCTCACCTGACCCGCCCCTGCTCCCCTCAGCAGTGTACTTTGTTAATCTGCCTGTTCTGTTCCCCACTCTGTTTCTGATGGATCCTCTCACTGCCTCTGGATCCATGGCCTGTACCCAGTTCTGTATGCAGAAATAAGTCCTTAGGGGAGAAAAAAGTTATAGTAATCCAAGCAATATAGTACTGGCAAAAAAAAAAAAAAAAAAGATGCATACACCCATGGAACAGAATTGTGACTCCAGAAATAACTCATGCATGTGTGGTCAACTTATATGTGACAAGGGACTTAGACCACTTTTTGGGGAAAGGATAGCTTCTTCAATTAATAGTGTAGGGAAAACTAATATTCACATGTGAAAGAATAAAATTATACCACCACCTTACATCATTCACAAAAAATTAACTTGAAATGGAATAGACTTAAATGTAATACCCAAAACAATAAAACTCCTAGAAGCCAACATAGGATACAATATCCTTGACACTGACCTTGGCATGACTTTTTGGATTGGCACCAACAGCACATCACACAAAAGCAAAAACAAGTGGAACTATATCAACCTGAAAAGCTTCTGCAGAACAAAAGAAGCCATCAATAAATTCAGAGCAAGTATCTGTAAAGCCTATATTGAATAAGGCATTACTATTCACACTAAATGAGGAGCTCATACAACTAAACAACTAAACACCAAATAATCCAACAAAAATGTGGTCAAGCCTTGAAGAGGCATTTTCACAAAGTGGACATCCAAATGGTCAACAGGTCCATGAAGAGATGTTTGACATCAGTAGTCAGCAGGGAAATACAAATCAAAACCACAATGTCACCTCACACCATCAGAATTGCTACTATCAAAAAGAGAAATGCTAGATCATGTATTAGAGAAGATACAGAGAAATGGGAGCCCTTGTTCATTGCTGGTAGGAACATAAATCAATAGTCACTATGAAAAACAGTTTAGAGGTTCCTCGAAAAGTTAAAATAGAACTACCATTTCATCCAACAATTTCACCACTGTGGATTTATCCCAAAGAAATGAAGTCATTATCTTGATATGCCTGCATTCCCATGCTTACTGCATTATTCACAATAGCTCAAACATGGAAGCATTAAGTATCCTCCATTATCTTTCATTAATGGACTTCTGAATAAGGAAATTCTGGGCCCTCCCTTGTGGCACAGTGGGTTAAGGCAACAGCACTATGAAGGTAGCCTCAGCCACTTCAACACACACTGATCCCCGGGCAGGGAACTGACCCACATGACACATCAGATCTCTCCTGTCTCGCCTGCTGCTCCCTTCAGCAGTGTACTTCATAAATCTGCCTGTTCTGCTCCCCACTCTGTCTCTGGTGAATCCTCTCACTGCCCCTATACCTCTGGCCTGCACCACAGTTCTGTATGCATAAGTAAATAAATCTTTAAAGGTAAAAGTGAGAAATTCAGCCATTTGCAATAATATGGATGGGTTGTTGGACCTTGAGGACATTATGCTGTATAATAAGTCAGGATCTAATTTACAGCATGATGACCATAGTCAAATGGCACACATTTTCAGTTATGACAATAATAAATTCTGAGAGTTTGATGTGATGATTAACTGTAGTTAATATTCATAAATTTTTGAAAGTTGCTAAGAGCAGATCTTTAATACAGCTAACACACACATGTAATTATTTGTGATGATAGGAGTGTTAACTGACTTAATCATTGTAGTTATTTCGCAACATCTACATTTATCAAAATATCATGCAACTTAAACTTACAGTGTTATAAGTCAATTATATTTCAATAAAGCTATTTTTTTAAAAAAAGAAAAAGAAATGCTACAAAGAAGCTTGCATGACCCCTGCTGCTTTTCCTTGGTATGTTCTACAGCTAAACCGGTGTATCAATGAAGTTGTTCACACTTCCTTTCAACCATATCTCAATACCCAAAATAGCTACACCTGAGGGAAGAAATACACCCTCCCTTAATAAAAATTTAACAAGGATATCAAACAATGATACTTCATTATAAAAGAAATAGTTTGTGTACTGTCCTGAATTTAAACCACAACCAGTGAGAAAATGACTAAAAACTCTCCATTAAAAAAAAAGTTTCTGGAACTGTTTGGAGGTTCCTCAAACTGCTTAACATGAAGCTTCCCTATGACCCAACAATCCCACTCCTAGGTATCTATCCAAAAGACACAAAAACACTGATTGAAAAAGATACCTGCACCCCCATGTTTATTGCTGCTTTATTCACAATTGGAAAAACATGGAAGCAGCCCAAATGCCCAAAAGTAGATGACTGGATTAGAAAGATGTGGTACATATATACAATGGAATATTACTCAGCACCCAAAAAAAAAAAAAGAAAAGAAAAGAAAAGAAACACATGTCTTTTGCAGCAACTTGGATGGAGCTGGAAAAGATCATGCTTAGTGAGATAAGCCAGAAAGAGAAAGAAAAATAACGGATGGTTTCACTCATAGCAGGAGTATAATGGACCAGGAGAGAAAATAACGAAAATAATGAACAACCATATACCAGAGACATTTTGTGGGGGTGGAGTGGGGAATGGGATAAAAAAGGGAGGGAAGTGCACGGGACTATGGTGATGGCACATGGGTGACTTGGTGATGGGAAACCTGCGGGGATTACAATTGAGATAAAAAAAAATGTACAAAGTGATGTAAAAATAAACTGTTATAAAATAAAAAATTAAAAAAAAATTTCTGGGAAATTTTCCCCAACTGAAAATTTCTTTGTTGATTTCACTGATTTCACCTGGCTATTTATTTCTTTTGTTGTTTATTTACTCCTGTGTCATAAACCTCACATCACATTTCATTTGCTAGTCTTTCTGTGAGTAATGGATACCACTCCTGAACATCATTGCTCCATAATACCTTCCTCACTTTATTAAAGTTTATTGAATTTTTTTATGTATCAACTTTTGTATTAATTCATTGTCCTTATTTATTGATAGCCTCTTTCACAATGGCAGCACGATAAAGCATTTACATATAATATTCTTCAGTAATTTTGTGGTGCTCAGCATATCATCAGCCTCAAGAGATGGTGTATGATTAAACTTAAAAAGAAGATGTCACCAGCAAAGTGGAAAGATTGATCTCTATCAGTCAAGATCCAACAAGTTTAGGTCCATCCTATCAATAAAACAATACTGGTCTGATCAAAGATATCAGCTTACAAAAATAAAATTCGATTTAGTGTCTGGTTAACAGCTAGTCCATCAATCATATCAATTCTGTGCGTGAGGACAATGAAATTGACAGATGAGGAGTTGAGGTAGAAGGGAACACCAGATGTGTGGAGGGGTCACCTTATAAAGCTGTCATTCTAGACTCCTCTCACTCATCTGTCTACACACCCAAGGGAAAGAAAGGAGAGGAAATGTAGGGAAACATCTGATATAGAACATTTTATTATAAAGCTATCGAGGGTAGCATCTATGCAATATCTAGCAGGAAAAACAAAATCTGGGAGATGATGGGAGGGGGAGGGGGAAGTAAACATTGTTATAAAATGAACAATAATGTAAACAGACATATTTTATATAAGCAGGGAGAAAGAAAAGGTCATTTCTTCCTCACATTTCTACTTGGAGATTTTCAGACAGAAAGTATTTGTCAAGTTGGAAAATGCTATAAATTTATTTTTACAAAGTCTTCAAAAATGAGGACACAGTTCCCCACAATGCAAACATTCCAAATGCAAAACATTTTTTATTCTGAGGGAAACATATGGGGAAGGATGACTGATCTCCACAGGCAGAGGCTACCATGTTATATGATAAAACTGAATGCCACAGCTTAACCCTGTAGAATACTAAGCCCGCTGTCTACGCCAAACATTGGCACTGAGAGGATACACTGTGGAGGTTTTTTTTTAAAAAAAAAATAATAAAAGCAAATAAAGGCTACTGTGTAGGGTGGGTAACTGTAACCCTCTGGGATAAAATATTCCTATCTGGAGAACTCCTCAGTTGACTGGTCTAAGTTCTGTGTTCACTACTGCATTTTAGTACTATATATGACATTTAAACTTAAAATTTATTTAAACTTTAACTTCTTAGTCCCTCTAATCAGTGTGAATATCCCCATGCTACAGTCAGTCCTTGACAAACAGGGACACAATCACTTATATTTTTAGTGTTCCTAATGGTTTGAACTCTGAACTTGTTTTGGGCAAAGCTCATGGTACTCATCCCTGGGGTATTACATTTTCTTGCATTTAAACAGGAGATTAAAATTGGACAATGCTAGCACAATGATTAATCAAGCAAAGAATTGTACCTTTAGTTACTTCAATTCTGTCATTTTAAATGACCCATTGGCATTTTCATTTGTATTTAAAATTGAAAGCAGTGAAAAAATAATGTCACCAGCAGGAATAATACTATTCTGAAGTGAAAATTCTGGCTCACACATTAGCTACTTTTGTGAATTTGAATCTTTACAACTGAAATTCTGTTTTCTTTTTTAAAAGTTAATCATCTATTTTTAAAGATTTATTTAATTATGTGTATACAAATACAAATACACAAATACAAATAACTGGGGTGTAGGCCAGAGGTACATGGGGAGGGAGGTGAGAGGATTCACCAGAGACAGAGTGGGGTGCAGAACAGGCAGATCTACTGAAACACACTGCTGAGGGGAGCAGTGAGCGGGATACATGGGTTAGCTCCCTGGCCAGGGATGACACTCAGACTGCAGTAGTTGGCAATAGCTTGATGGTGCTGAGACTTTAACCCTGCACCACCAAGGAGGCTCCAGAAAGTTAATCATCTTACAGCTACAGAACAATGTGAGAAAATCAATTCCCTAAGTGAAATTTTCATGTTTATGGATAAAATTTGATATGTAAACTTTTCAATTAAATTTCAATCCATTTTTCTATTACATTTTTTGTTTTAGGATTATTACTGTCAATATTTTTCTGTATAGGTCAAGAGGGATATAAAAATGATCTTTCCTAAGTCTAAAATATATTTACAATGCTACTATCTCATCCATATCATTCCTGTTCTTATTTTCATTCCTTTCACCTCTATGGGTTTTAGACATGTCTTTTATTTATATATTATCAGTTCACATTTAATGTTGACAAAGTCAAATACCTCATAAAGTATTGACATTTCCTTATTGACACCATTTATCTATGATACTTTTATTTCCTTCTAACTCAGAGATTTTATGTTTCAGTTATCTTGTAGTTATACTCTGATAAATACACATCATCTACTATGTTATAAACAATAGGTGAACAACACAGTTTCTGTGTGCTTATTTATACAAATAAGTACTTATTCAAATGCATCTTTAATACCACTCTTCTGCCACCTCATCACACACTCCCAGCCCAAGACATAACAAAAATGTGCTGTACCTTTTCATGTGTTACCTCCACTATATCTAGAGCATAAAACAGCTTATTTCTTGTTTTACTTGCCAGTTAGAACAACAGCAACAAAGACTTGAGCTACAAGCCAGATACATACACATACGTAGGAGTATCATCTTTAATTTTCACCCATCCCACCCTCCCCTGATAATGTGCTCATATCCCGGCGAAGCCTGCCTGCCATTTGTGAGGACGAGGTGCACCAGGGTGGCCTGGGTATCTCCAGTGGCTCCATGATGCTGCCTGGCATCCGTGCCCACCAGTCAGGATTCTGATATATGTACGAGTCTCCCCTTACTGACTGCCCACTGGACCCACGTCTGAGAGCAAGTGAGGGCCAAGAATACATTTGG
>NW_004567128.1:19421176-19422578 GCF_000260355.1 Condylura cristata | reverse complement strand
GGCGCGCAGCCTCCTGTTTGGCTCGAAAATTAGCCCTCAAGACGTGACTGGGTGGGGTGAGTCTCCCGTGTCCAGGTGCTGCGGCAGGCGGCAGGGAAGCTCTGCGCCGTGCACGCTCTCAGTGGTGGCTGTCAGCTTGTCACCCTCGCTGTAAACTGGAATTACCTGCTTTCTGGCTTATTCTCTCACGGGCATCACCTATAGCGCAAGTCACGGTCCCACTGCGCATCCTCCCTGGACCTCTCTGTGACTCCACCGGCTGCGGGAAACGGCTGGCGCTCACTGCCAAGGCCCCCGGACATGGATGTCCCTCACTGCCGGCTCCTGTCCCTTCTCACTCCCTGGCTTCCTCTGTACAAAGGTGTCTACCTAACACCTAAAACTGCAATCCGCAGTACACCCTGCGGCCCTTTCCAAATCAAACTGGAGAAGGGCAGTAACAAAGAGAAGCCAGGCAGGACAATAAACCAAATTCTTCCAACATTCTGCATTCCCTAAAAGGATTACAATATGCATATTGTTAACCATATTTTGTTTATACAAAACAGAGAGAGAGAGAGAGAATCAAGATGCTGCAATGCACTGTTAATTACAGATGAGAGAGGATTATGTTAAAAAGAATCTCACTGGAGGAAAATAGTAAAGAAAAAAAAAACAAAAAAAGAGCCTAACACTATTATTCAACAGAGACAATGAATAAAGACAACAGCATTTAAGCGTTTCTCTAAAGGAGTTGTAATTTGATGGATTTTTACAATACAAATTATATATATATGTTAAATTATATATAACATATCATGTATAGTATATACTATATATATTATACTATATATTATATAGTATAATGTACCATATATTATATATAGTATATATTATACTTTATAGTATATTATATATAATGTAGGCTGTACATTATATATAATATATACATATTATATAATTATATATACATGTTGTTTTTTTAGAGTAAAAAGCTCAACTTGACCATAGTACATTTTAAAACAAAAGAACTCAAGGAATGATTGTCTCCCCAGCATGAATAGGAAAGGAGAGTCCAATAATTTCATAGTAATGGATTCTTTATTATGAAATCCTTGATTTCTGTCCCATTTTGCTATCTTCTCCACAGTACCCTCTAATCCCTTTAATATCACAAGTTTTACACCCAAGCCAATATAATTTTCAAACTCTATTGATCATGCTAAATTAATCTTAGCCTACAATATAGAATATTTTCTTCTCCATCACAATTATCTGTTCATTTTTAAAAAAGATTTATTGGGCCCTCCCTGTTGGCGCAGCGGGTTAAGCACTGCACTAACAAGCTTAAGGCCACTTCCGCATGAGTTTGATCCCCATCTGCCCCGGAGGTGACCACGTGGCGTGGCAGACCTCTCCTGAC
>NW_004567128.1:19280721-19420981 GCF_000260355.1 Condylura cristata | reverse complement strand
GGTCAGGAGAGGTCTGCCACGCCACGTGGTCACCTCCGGGGCAGATGGGGATCAAACTCATGCGGAAGTGGCCTTAAGCTTGTTAGTGCAGTGCTTTAACCCGCTGCGCCAACAGGGAAGGCCCTATCTGTTCATTTTTAGGGGTGTCAGAGAATAAATTACTTTGTTACATAATGCAACATAACAACTCTATGACTCAATGCGATTTTTATACTGATTAAACTTAAACAAGTATATGATAATACTTGTCTGCTAGGAGAGAGATTTTGAAAATTAGCAGCTCAGACTTTCAAACCTGGTGAATTCATTATCATACAAACTTGACATGACCCCCCCAAACTGACAAGTAAAAATTGTGATGTTTGCTGAAAATCAGTAGCATTTCAATATTTCTTAGTCTCTATTACTAAGGAATAAAATGACTCCTCTTTTGTTTAGACTATTTACAAGTGTGATAGAAAGTAAAGTTTCTTATAGTTTTTGAAATTATGTTGTCATATTTTATTGTTCAATTCATGTATTAAATGCAAGATGTAGCTAGTGTCTAAAACTTTCATCATCCCTCAGTACATGTGAAATGTAATTATGATTTTTTCTGAAAATGAATATTATTCTTTTAGAGAAGTTATGATGAACTGAGTTCTTTGGGAAAACAAGGAGAGCAAGCTATAAACTATAAACTAAAGTGATGTTATTTTGTCTGCTAATGCAGATAAGTATGTTCCTAATAAAAGCTAGGGGGTTATTGCAAAATGTAGTTGCAGAGAAAAATTGATTATGATGTAAATGATCTGATTTCAGTTCATAGGGGAAAGCACAGGTAATTGAAATCTTTATATCAATTTCACACTTTATTTTAGATATTCATCCCTACCTTTTCCTAAGTTAAATATTGTACCATATCAATCATGTTATAATTTTTAATCTTAATCCATTTTTAAAGATTTATTTTTTTATTTATTTATGCATACAAGAACTAGAGTGTAGGCCAGAGGTGTGAGAGGACTCACCAGAGACAGAGTGGGACACAGGACAGGCAAATCCACTGAAATACACTGCTGAGGGGGAGTAGTGGGTGAAACAGGAGAGGTCTGCCGCGCCATATGGGTCACCTCCCTGGCTGGGGATTGAACTCACAGCACAGTGGCTGGCGATAGTTTGTTAGCACTGAGACTTTAACCACTGTATCACCAGGGAGGCCCTGGATCTAAATAATGGTAAGAGCTCTTTATATTTAATTTTTAATTGGCAATTCAATCATTTCATCTAATGTAATTATTGAACAACTATTGTCTGCTGCATGTGCTATGGGGTTAGAATTGTGGTGAGACACTCACCACCTGAGCCCAGAGTTTACAGCTGAAAGGTTTTGAGTTTGCATGTCTTCTCCATTTTTCAAAGGCTGATATTCATCCCAGTCTCCTTTTGTTAGCATTACACCTCCTTAGAGGTGTGACTTATAGCTGTAGCATGGAATTTTCTCTTTGAAAATTGGTCTCATCTGGGCAAAGCTGCCAGTGGTGACCCATTCTATCCCCAGACACAAATGACAGGGTAGATCCATCTGGGAAGCTTGGAGTCAAATAATGCAGCTGGGTTTTATTTTCCTCTTCAGTTGGTTTGCATACCAGGAGGAGGTGCTAATATGTTAAGGAAAATAAAAAAGCACCTGCATCTTTCCTCTCATGCCATCTCTTCTCCTTCAGTTAGTCTGTGACGTCTTCCCCCAATGTTCTGAGGTACAGCTTGCGGATAAGAACTGAAGTTTCAGAAGAGAGATGATAGAAGTAGATTTTTGGTTTGTGCTATTTTAGACACCTTCTGTAGCACTGTTTGTTTTTTTAAAGTTTCAATGAGGTGTGGCTGACACAAAATAATGTTATGTTTTTGTTTTTTGGTTTTTTTTAGATTTATTTATTTATACATACAGAGCTGGGGTACAGGCCAGAGATGCAGGTGCAGTGAGAGGATTCACCAGAGACAGAGTGAGGAGCAGAACAGGCAGATCGATGAAGTACACTGCTGAGGGGGGCAGCGGGCCGGACAGGAGAGGTCTGCCATGCTATGTGGTCACCTCCGGGGCACCGTTCAAACTCATACTGAAGTGGTTTTAGCTTCTTAGTGCTGTGCTTTATTTAATCCGCTGTGCCACCAGGGAGGGCCCTAATGCCATGTTTTTATAACAGACAGTTTGTTAAGTTCTGACATAGGTAAAGCTTTAATTACATTCAGATGATGACAAAATCATAAACTCAAAAATGCCTCTTCATGTGCCTCTGTTACTTAGGATCCTAAGCTCCCAATTCTTCATCTGTAAAAGCAGCATGGACATGGCAACCTCATAATCTTGTAGCAAATGGTCTACAGAATACAGGTAAGGAGAGGTCTGTCACGCCATGTGTGTAACCTCCCTGGTCAGTTCTACTGGTCCACTGCTCCCCTCTGCAGGGTAATTCATCACCCTGCCTGTTCTGCTCCCCACTCTGTCTCAGGTGACTCCTCTCTCACCCATCCCCCTGAACCTCTGGTCTGCACCCCAGTTCTTGTATTCATAAATAATCTTAAAAAAAAAAAACAGGCAAGGAACACACTATGTACCAGTAGAGAGATCTTTGTTCTTTATCCCCTCTTTACATTTTTTTAAAGATTTATTTATTTATGCATACAAGAACTGGGGTACAGGCCAGAGGTGCGGTGGTTGAGAGGAGTCACCAGAGACAGAGAGGGGGGCAGAACAGGCAGAGTGACTGAAACACGCTGCTGAGGGGGACAGCGAGAGAGACAGGAGAGGTCTGCTGTGCAATGTGGGTCACCATCCTGGCTGGGGATTGAACTCATGCTGCATTGGTTGCACTTCATAGTGCTGTGCTTTACCCATTGTACACTAGTGATGGGCCCCCACTTTGCATTTAATGACTATTCATAATAACAAAATTCCAACTATTCTACCATTTTATGTTTCTTTCCCAAACCCCAAGAAGCCAAATAACTTCTGATGCTTATAAACAGAAATGTAAATGCCACACAATTTTAAGTAGGGGGTAAGTGTAAGGAAAAGAGAACTGGGTGTTCTAAATGATACAGAGTGGAAAGCAGAGACACACACCTAGTGCTGGCCCACAACTGAGCAAAAGTCTGTGCATAAGAGTGGATGGGAGAGGGCACATCGCAGGCATTGATTTCTAATCTTTCCTCAACAGCTGATACCAGGGGATGGGATTCCACAAGGTGAGTTCAGACTATATCATTACAAAATGTCACTTTGACATATTATTTTGAAGTAGAGTGACTTGAGTAACAACTGGTCCAACAAGGATGCTCTCACTCTTTTATTTTCCCTCAGAAAGCAGAAAGTAAATTTCCCATGTGAAAGTCACATCATCTTCCTGGTACCAGCAGGGAAGAAAGCATCCTTATCACCTAAAACAGGGAATTTAGGTAATTCTTCTCCATTTTTACTCCACACCCACTCTACCATATCCATTTCCCACAAATTTGTTGCTTGTCTGACTCTTGCTTTGGTTACTTCGTGTGTTTCAGATCAGTATTTTCCTTTTTTTTTTTTTTTTTGTTGTTGTTGTTGTTGTTACAGGGAAAAGATTCCTCATCCCAGAATACAAACAGGTAGAAGGAAAATTATTTTTTCCTTCCCAACACCTTCCATCTAAGGATCTCACAATTTGTTTGCCAGATTATATTAAAGATGGCCTAGGTAAAATTTCCTGAGAATAAAGTGGTATTAGCTTTCCTTGACCATGAGGCCGACAGCACAGTGGTTTTGTGGTATCAAATCTCAAGGAGTATAATTAACATTTCTAGAAAGTCCTTACAGATGATGTGTAAATATCACCAACTTTGTTTGACTCTGGCTAACTGGCTAACATTGGGCCAAGAATGCAGAACATCTTCTGTTCCTATCCTAGGTGAGAATTTCACTCTGGTTTAGTGGTTTGTGATGGAAGTAACAGCTAAGAGTTTTCAACTGGGGTATTTGGGTTTCTGAGACATGTTGAGAACCTGGTCTCTGATCACTATGACCTCAGTCACTTCTACCCCACAGCCAGTTTGGTTTAAAATTAACTTCCGTTCAAATTAGTTTTTCTTTTTCTTTCTTTCTCTTTTCTTTCTTTCTTTCTTTTTTTTTTGATAGATTCCCAGGAGTGGAATTGTTGGATCATATGGTAAACCCATTTTTAGTGTTCTGAGGGATCTCCACACAGCTTTCCATAGTTACTTGATCAGTTGACATTCCCACCAGAAGTGTATGAGTGCTCCTTTTTCACCACATCCTTGCCAATATTTATTGCTTCTAGTTTGCACGCCTGTGTTTATTGTAGAAATATTTACAATAGCGAAGATATTGGAAACAACCCAAATGTCCCCCAAAAGATGAATGGATCAAGAAGGTGATGTGTGTGTGTGTGTGTGTGTATGTATACACACAATTGAATACCACTCAGCAACCAAAATGATAAACTCATGCCAACTGTAGCAACAGGGAGCTGGAAGGGATTGTGTTCAGAAATAAGTCAGAAGGAAAAAGATAAATATTAGATGATTTCACTTATAGATGGAATTCAGAGAAACAAAGGGTAGAAAAAGATAAACCTTGCAAGCTGACCATAGATCTAAAGCATCCAGGAGGGGAAGGGGAAAGTGAGGGATTAAAACAAAGGAAGGAAGAGCACTGGATTGGATTGTAGTGATGGATCACTGGTACTATGGTGGTTTACACCTAAAAGGAGAACTATGGGGATTACACCTAAAAGAAGAGATCAAATACTGCACAAAAATTAACCATGTAAGAAAATAAATTCAATCAAACAAACATTGGTGCACTAGATTTTCAAAATGCAAAACGGCCTTGCCTGATTGCATTAACACTTTGCTAAATCTCATAGACTCTTCTCCTGTAGCTGCTCACATCTTTTTACTTGTTCTTAAGGTATTAGAAGATTCCATCATTGTCTTTGTAATGTTATTACAATATTTGTAATATTATAATCACCGTAGTATTATAGGGTAAACGCTGTGGGAAGGTTTTCAGTCCTTAATACCAGCATTCCCATTCCTCGTGCAGTGCTTTTCAAAGTGAGGTGTTCAATTAAAGTCTTGGAGAATAAATTACCCAGTGAACATGAGATGCAATTTATTAAGATTTATTTCTCACATATTATTGAAACAGCTATGCAATCCAGGTTATGCATTTGATTTTATGGAATAAGTACTAAAAGGGACAACAAACTGAAGGTTTTCTTTAGATTGGGTGTTTTTACTTATTTCCCAAAAATGCTTACTGCAATAGCATGTTATCTTATTTCAGATGACAAAATGTTTCACAGCTTGTTTTACAAAACTACAAAGCTCTTACTGTTTAACCTCATTGTGAATGAGGATGAACAATATCATCCACAAAACCTTGAGATTTTAAAGTTAATGAAATCTATATTCAAAAATGCATTAGAATAATACATAAAAAAACAACAATAAACTAAATTTCAAGTTAGACCTATAAAGCAGAATAGCTTCATCTAAGACATAAATTGTATGAACTCTTGTTTCTTCAAAGAGGCACAAAGAAACTATCCCTCGCTGGCCTAGGTGTGGAAGTTGGTGAACTTGGCACTGGCCATAGAAGTAAACGCAGCTGTGGCTGAATTATTGCCACGGGCTCTCTCTTCTTCATCCCTCAAGGCCTCCTCATACTGAGGTGAGAAACAACTTGGATCAGTTCTATTAACCTTGGCCAGAAACTGCAGGACTTTCATCTTGGTTGTTTCAGCCTGGGCCCTTGGGCCCCACAGGAATTCAAATTGTGCAGAATGTATGGCTGCCTGCTGGTACACCAAATAATTTTCCTTCACAAAATCTTTGATGATCTCCCTGGGATCCCCAAAGATGAAGTGCTTCACTCCAGGATAAATGCCCATCAAACTGAGAACTTCCCAGATTTCTTCTTCAGTGGCCCGATTGCCCTTTATGAAAATAACACCCAGCACAAGAATCAGGATGCCGGTCTTGGGCACGCCCTCTTCACCACTCATCATCCCATCATAGGTGAGGCCCGCTTTGATAAGGAGGACATAGCTGTGGTTGATGGGATCCACTTCCTGCACATCCAGGCCGAAGATCATCTCCATGCGCTCGCAGGCTCTCAGCAGGAGCTCAGTGAAGCAGTGCTCGTATTCTTGTATGACTGTATTCAACATATCTGCCTTGGTTATTGGCTCTTTCATTTGATACTTGAAAAGCATGAAATTCACCAGGATGGCCACTTTCTCCTCGTACATGAGCATATTCTGGGTATCTGCCTCAGCCAGTAAAGTGCTTGAACTCTTCTTTCCCTGGCTGGCAGAGCCCTCCTCTGACTTGGTTGGTGAAGTGGCCTCAGAGGCAATGGCAGAGAAACAGACATTCTGAGGACCCACAGGATTACTGGCCATACCAGCTTCAGGAGCCGCCTTCCAATCACCAGGCATTAGCGGATGAGAGGAGAGGGAGGTCTCCGCTAGGGCCTTGGTGATCTGTGCAATCTCCAGGCTCTGGGCCTCAGAGTGTGGATCATGTGAGAACTGTGGGTTCTTCTGATGCCAAGGCATGATGGCTCTAGTGGTGGCAGTAGACAGGAGAGTGTTGGGAAGAGTCGACACTGGGGAGTCACTGCCTAAGGGAAAGAAGGCACATGTTGAGTGATCTCCACTATCATGTCAACTGTGTCTATACTGACCTGATCAGAGGGCCTAACAGGTCCTCTGATCTTCTGGTTATTGTATTCCCCAAGAATATGAAGAAAGCCTAAATAGTCCTCAGGGTTCAGTCAGCCAACCCAGGCTGAGAATTGTCTGGGATCACAGTAGGTGGGTGTGCCTGGGCTGTGGCTGGGCTCTTTCAAGTTATTTATGTTCTGAGAAGGATGTTGCCATCAGTCCTCACCCGGGTTCATTATTTTGACATTCGATAGGCCTGGGTCCCTCCCAATTCTACCATGAGGCTGTCCCTGAGACTAAAGTCATATAATCTAAAACAACCAAGAAAATAATATGGAGGTAGCTTATCCCTTCCTGGTTCTCCCAGGGCTGAAAACAGGAGCTAAATCCTGTGCAAACTATCTGTTTCTGTTTGCAAGGTGGGACTTCAGGTAATTGATGGCAGCAGATATATTACCAGCAAATATAATTTGATTAGTACTTGAAAGGATTTTGGGATTAACCAAATGATGACACAGTGGGTACCATAGAGTCCTCTGAGTTTTGTCAGACCTGAGAGGCCAGGGAAAGGATGGCAGGCAGAGAACACATTTCATTCTCTTGGGGGTGGGGCAGAGGTGGATGAAAGGTGGGGGTGGGGGGGGGTCTGAGGAAAATGAAGGCATTTTCCTAAATAGAACATGTTAAGTCATCAGAAAGAATCCTGGGCCCTGTGGATTATGTGTGAAGGGCAAACTCACATCATAAAAATGGGTTCAAATATCACAAGAAACTTAGGAGATCCCAATAGAGAGCAGATGAGCTATCAATTCTCTCTTCCCTAGTATTCATTTAACGTGACGACGCAAATTCAGGTAGAAAGGATAAGGGCGAGACATAGTGCTGCCACGACTTCTGTCTGGGTAGGAGGTGGTATATTTAAAATTCACTCATGGCCCTCCCTGGTGGCATAGCGGGTTAAATAAAGCACAGCACTAAGAAGCTAAAGTCACTTCAGCAAGAGTTCGATCCCCACCCCCCTCACAGGTGATCCACATGGAGCGGCAGACCTCTCCTGACCCGCTCCCTGCTCCCCTCAGCAGTGTACTTCATCGATCTGCCTGTTCTGCTCCCCACTCTGTCTCTGGTGAATCCTCTCACCGCCCCTGAGCCTCTGGCCTGCACTGCAGTTCTGTGTGCATAAATAAATAAATCTTTAAAAAAAATTCACTTGGCTTTCTCACCAGGATTCCTACAGGGCCTGAGAAGTCTTCTTTTACTGACATAGTATGGCTACCTCACACTAAGGCTTCATTTCCTCAGACTCTTGTAGCTGAGTCTACAAGCGACATTTCCTGGCGCCACTGCTACGACAGCCTAGGGCTGACAAACGGGTTGATAATTCAGAGTCCGCTACAGATTTGATTTGTGTGTCCCCGCAGTACTCTTTGAGGGGCCTTTTCATGATTAGTGGCAATTCCTCAGACTCTTACCCCCCCTCCCTCCAACAGCCCCACCCCATTTCAACTTTTGGGTGTGGGTGGGGGAGGGGCGCACGCGGGCGAGCGCGCCAACACACACACTCAAATACTCATTATTTCCCTGCCCGCCCTCCCCACATCCATTTCCCCCCCAAAACACCCCCAATCCCTCACCACATTCAGATTGCCAAAGAGGAAGTGTGTGGTGAATCGGCAACACGCCTGACTGAGCTTTCTCCCTGGGACCTTTCAGAGGTGGGACGCGTGTCTAAGGTTTTCTGTGGTGAAAAGTCTCCTCAGTCCTCACTGAGAGTCCTACCTGAGCTCTGGCAGCAAATATGACTCCTCACTGGGGTGATTTGAGAACACACACTTCAGAGCAAGTCCTCTCTGCCTTTAGAACGGCGAAAAGGGTGTCAAGGGGAGCGGCACCCGGTTATCCCTGCTTGTAGTCTCCAGCGTCAACAGAGCCAGGGCGGGCAGAGCTCTGCACGCCGTACAGCGCCGGTTTCCAGCGTCAACAGAAGGGGGCAGAGCTCTGCACGCCGCACAACTGCGGAAGAAGTGGCTGATGGTCCTAACTTGCAAAGCCTCACAGTGATTCTGCTCAATCCCGGAAACACTCCCCCTACTGGCCAAGACTTGTGCCCCTCACTTGATGTCGTCAAGACCTGAGCACTCTGATGGATGTGGCTCAGCCAGAAAGTCCAACCTGGAATCTTTAGGGTGAAAAGGATGTGGGACAGGGCTCGTTTATGCTTTGCTGTTATTCTCCACAGTTTGTATATGGTGTCTGTTTGGGTCCTTTCTCACTGAATTAAGACTTCTTGACTATCTCCATCACTGCTAATTCTTCATGAGTTTAATTACTTTAAACTTTGCAGAGTTGGGGCTGGGTGTGTCCCAGCTTTCACGTGACATGGGGGTTTTACTGTACAAAGTAGACAGGCATTATGGAAGAATTATGAAGAGATTATGAGACAAAACTCATGCTGATCTTTTTCTGTACTTTCTAGTCATACTTAGACCCTTGTATAAATTGTTCTAAAATACTTGCTCTCTACTGAGTGGAAAGATCTTGAAATTCTTCGAATTCCTTGATTGTTTAAAGGTTATCAGAAATTACATATGTAGAAACCTTATACAGATCATCTGTAGATAACTCTGCTTTTTTCACACCACTCATTTATTTTGTTATCACATTGCTCTGGCTATGGCTATAACATAAATTTTATAACAGTGGAGTGAACTTGATTCAAATAATTTTTCATGGTGTCTCCTCATCTATTGGGTTTTTGTATCAAGGAACGTTTGTAAAATGTGTGGGAAAATTTCAAAGATTTTTGTGTCATTTGGAAAAGTTTACATAAAATGATAATTAAATTTTACTTGGTTTTATGATGCAACTGGCCTCTAAATCTGATCTTGTCTCAGTGGCTTGACTTAAATTTCAGGTTATAATTGTTGATCAAAATTTTTACTTTTTTTAATGGGCCTCTTTTGCAATTTATATTTTGCTAAAAGACAGCATTTCATTTCAGTCTTCCAATTTAAAGTTTAAAATTTAATAAATAAATAATTTTGGGGACCTTACCAGACTACATTATAGTAGTGTACACAAAACAGTATAATGGAACCTACATAACTTACAATCGGCATAGCAATCATTCATAGTTATGTAGAATCCTAATATGATTATTACTATTTCTTTTTTGGTTAATGTGTTTGTTCTTTGTCAAGAATACTCTACACATTTTGATAAAAAGTTCTGTTAGGAGATATATAATGTATACATCATCCTTTTTGGTGATCTTGGTACTTTTACTGTGGCTATTAGCCAATTTCCATTATGATCAGTTAGGTTGGTAATTCTCTTGTTCTATCAGTTCTTGATTTATTACCTGAAACTCTCCTGTGTGTAGAAATTTTGTCTGATATTTCTACTACTCTTGATAATATTTATTTCTACTATTCTTGATAATATTTTTTCAGGATTTATTTTATTTATTTATGCATATAAGAACTGGGGTGTAGGCCAGAGGTGCAGGGGATGAGAGGATTCACCTGAAACAGAGTGGGGAGTAGAAAAGGCAGAGTGACTGAAATACTGAAATATGCTGAGGGGAGCAGCGAGTGTGTCAGAAGATTTCTACATGCCATGTAGTTTAGCTCCCTGGCTGGGGATTGAACGCATGGTGCAGTAGCTGGCGATAGCTTGATAGTGCTGATGCGATAGCTTGATAGTGCTGATACTTTTCTACCAAGGAGCCTCTTTTGATAATCTTCCATGCAGCTATTATTTTATACATGATCTGAGTAATAAATATCACTTATTACTGTTTCTTTAATAATTGATAGTACTTATAAAATCTGTCTTTTCCAAGAACTGACTTTAGTGAGTTGGTTCTATATTCTTCTGATTTCTCAATTTTACATTTGTCTTTATTACTTCCTTCCTTCTATTTGAGATTTAAGTTCTGCCCCTTAACTAGCTTTTCAATAATGTTTGTCAAAAATACACATTGTTCTATAAATAAATTTAAGTCTATAATAAAATTCTCAATGCCACTGCCAAACAATTGGTCTTATGGGACATATTACTTATATTCTCAGAATTTTATAAGATATGTAAATGCTGAGTGTAAGAAACTATTTTGGAAATGTTTGAAGGGAAGAAGAAAGCCTGATTTTTTTTGACTTTGTTCTATTTTGATTCCTACTACTGAAAAAAGACTTGAAAACTAGTGAAATATAAGTTACAGAGTTGATTTTTCATTCAGAATTTGAGGACAATTTAAATAAGAAACAGTATAATTGGCCAACTGTAACATGAGGGATAATCCAGTCATTCTAAATATACAAATCAGAGGGCATTTAATGCAGTTCATATGTTGCACAGTGATACAGAAGCCAAACAGAAGAGAATCGGGAAGACCAGCATTCACAAGTAGTGGAGGACTTCCCCACATCGAACCTGGGGGGACTTAGAAGTTGAGGTTGACAGATCTGGAACCATGGTGGACTAATGTGATGGGAATTGGACTCAGTAGAAGATGTAACAGTTGAAGTAGAAACTCCCTCACAAAGAAAGGAAAGAGAACATTTATATCCTCCTTGGGTTTAATTTCACTCAGGTATCTCCTTCTGGCTAAAATGGGCTGGCATCTAGGTGTTGGCTAAGCCTGGAAATTGGGAGTGAGAATCTATATAGGAGTGTAAAGAGGAGATAAAAGGTGAAGAACAGATCTGAAGCAAATCCATCAAGGACTGGCATACTTCATTAACAGACTAAATGAGAAAAGTCGTATCTAAATTAGGCAAATGTGATAACCACTACACTACGGAAACTGGATCGTAACTCAATTGATATAGAAAAATGTTTCATAAAATAATCATCATTTATTCATGATAAAAGACTCTTCTCAAAGTAAAAGATAGCTACATAATACCTTAGGGTAAAAATCATGCTTCTATGGAAGCCCTGAAATGTTTTCCTTTACTATTAAGAGGTTGAGCAATATGCCTGCTGTTAACACTTGTATTCTACATTTTAATGAAAACATCACATAGGAAAGTAATGAGAAACAGAAGTAATCAATGAGATAGAAATAACAAAATGGAGCACACTGCTATAATTAAACAGTAATATGATGCATATCAGAAGTATTTACAAAATGTTTAAATCAACAAAAACAGTTTTCAAGTTTCCTCAGTATAAGGTTAAGATGCCAAAATGTGTTTTTTTCTGTAGCAACTGACAGTTTAAAGATAAATTCAATAAAAATGGATGAAAAATAACTTATAACTTACCATTACAAATATCTGAAACATAGAAATTTTTAAAAATTCAAGATTTTGTAAAAAAATTACATCTCTTCCTTAGAGAAATTATTGAATTACTAGCTTAACAGAGAAATATTTTTAGTTAGATTAATTTGTGTAAACATGTTAATCTGCTCCAAATTTAGTGTACTGATGACTGTAATCCTTCCTTAACAATAGTCAGAGGTTTTGCATGTTAATGTTTGTGTACCTGTATGTATGCATGTCAATTTGCAGAAGCTGATCTAAGACTTTTATTTACTAGCAAATGGCTTAGAATAGCTAATATACTTCAAAGAACAAGAATCCCTAATGAAGGATCAGTAAATCACTACAGGAAATAAGAGTATGTAGTATATATCAAAAGTAGGCCAATAGGCCAAAATAATGGATTAGTGTATTTCCAAAGACACCTCTATAAACAGAGCCCCCTTGCTTATGAATAGGCCACTATAATGAAAGGGGAAAGAGCAATGTTATTACTGAGAAATGACAGCAGCCTATTTTGCTATCCATATTAAAAACAGAATGTAATGAAACCCTCCTTCATATTTAACACAAATACCAACTGCAAGGTAATTTAATACTTGGCTTTACTCTAAAAATATTCACAAATTCATAAGAGAAGCAATACCATAGAGAAGCTTTGTATATACTTCTAACTAGACAGACAGTAGTACTGGTCTTAGTGGGCCTGGAGGAAAAAGATTACAATTCTGGGGGGGGGGGCTGTATGAGGTAAGTAATAGAAAACTTAAGATGATCTGAACTGGGGAGAAGAAAAATGGCAGCTCCTTCCTTATCCGCATGATTTCCATATATTTTCCCTTAATATGTTCTTGGGTCTCTGCTTTGAGAGTGGGAGCTGGGACTTGGTGCTGGAATGAAAATATTTTCTGAGTCAATGATATGTTCTCCCCATCACCCACCAAGTCCTCACCCATGGTGACTCATGTTCTCCATCATTAAAAAATATAATCTGTAGTGGACTCAGCCACATAACAGTGACCAAGCTATGGCATGTTGATCACAGATATTCTGAGAAGCAAGAGGACATCACTGACCTAAATGTACTGACGCCTAGTTGTCCAGATGTGCTGAGAAAAGCATCCCTCTAGGATGGTTTCTTTCACGAAGTCAGGACACTGTGGGAGTAGGCAACTTTCTCTTTCTTTTGTCCCAGTGAAAATTCCTGCAGACTATGCTGTGAAGCACAGAAGTCCTCTTACAGAGGCCCCTGACTGGGATTTGGAGAATTCAATGAGAAGAGGACAGATGTCTCTTCTTGCTGAGGTTAATGGCAATCCAAGTGGAGAGAAGACCAAAATCATGAACTCTGAGGTAATTCCACAGCAGGGGCAGCTTTTATCCAGAGGGGGATCATCCTCATGGAGAAAGCAAATTATCAACACTCTTGGCAGAAATGTTCCCAAGATGTCTAAATTCCGTCAAGAAACTGCAATATGCTTCAACCAGATCGTATGGGGAACCTTAGTCCCCAAGAGAAAGGTGTGCTTGCCTAAGTCTACATGGAATCACTCAGTGTCTAGTTCTGTAGACATTCAAAGCAAAATTTCTAGCAGGTGTCACTTTTATGGGAATTAGACTGTTTTCAGGTATCTGTTTAGATAAGAAAAATAACTGTCTCTAGGAATCCATTTCTAGTTGCATGTGAGAACGGAAATGAGTATAGAAAAGAAATGGATGAGAATTATATCATATTTTAAGAATTAGAAGTAAATCCATGTATGATGTAAATGTCTATATATTTTTTAAAATTTTATTCATTCAGTATATAGGGGCCTCTCTGGTGGCACAAGGGGTTAAGTTTCAGCACTATGAAGCTATCCTCAGCCACTGCAGCATGAATATGGTCCTGCAGTCAGGGAGGTAACCCTGGCACAGCAGACCTCTCCTGACCCATCCATTGCTCCCCTCAGCAGTGTGTTTCAGTTGATTTGCCTTTTCCGCTCCCCACTCTGTTTCTGGTGAATCCTCTTACCCCCCACACCACTGTCTTATACGCTAGTTCTTGTACGCATAAGTAAACAAATAAATAACTATTTTTAAAAATTCAATATATAATAGAGAACAGGAGTTATAATTTTCTTTTGAGATTTTTGATATTTTGGCATGCTTTTCCATACATCTTATCCCTTTATTTACATTTTTACAAATAAAATTATATCCTGTTTCTTGTTTGCAGTAACATTTCCTAATAATATACTATGCATATTCTCCATGTTACTAAGTATTTCTCTATAATGCTTTTTTTTAATGGCAGGAAAGGATTTGATTTAATAAATATAAAATACAATATAATGTAATAGCCTGCTTGTGAACATTTAGTTAATTTCAACTGGATAACATATAATGGGTTCCCTCACAAAGCTTTTTGCATAATTATTAGTTTCATTTTAATTAAAATACATGTTTGCATAGTTATTTTCTGTTCTGATTTTTCTTGGATTCTCTAGAGACTTGACTATTTTCAAAACTCAACCTCTTAGATTTATTTATCAATCTCTCACGTACACATAATCTAAATAACCTATCAATTATTTAGGCAGGCTTCAGTGGGATGACAATACCATTGACTTTTATGTTTAACCCATTTCAAGGTCGGTGTATTTAAGATAAAAGTCAAGGGCACAGTGAGATTTAAGGATATAATGGAGAATATCTATTGAGTATGTATTTTTTAAAAAGTGAAATTAATGTTTTGCTCTTGTGGTCATATCAAAGTTTCTGAGATTGTAAACCAACTCTACAAGAAGGAAATTTTCACAGCTATGTCATTTATCCACTTACAGAGTGCAAAGTTCATTATATGACCAATAAATCAATACTGCCAGTTATATTTCTTGGACCCTCATTTATTTATTTTGTCTGCTTTCATGTGTCAAGTACACCGAAGACTGATAGAGATTCTTAGTGCTACTGGATTTGACCATTTCTCCTTGCTTTCTGATATTTCCTGCATTATCTATTCCAATGGTATATTCAGAAGCTATTATAAATTCACTGCAGATCAAAATTTCAAGTACACTGGCTTTTTTGGCTTATTTTACTTGACATAAATTCTACTCAGTCATATAATATCACTAACCCTGTTTGTTTTGTTTTGTTTTGTTTGTGACTGAACTTGCCTAAGATATTTTGCCCAAACATTTTTTTTCTTCTTCTTCTGTTTACGATTTAACCTAGTTATACTAGTCAAAACTGATTGCTTTTGCTAAAAGATAATTTCCAGAAAAGCTTAATCATGACTATCACACGGATATAGAGATGAATGTGTGTTAGGGCTCCTCCCCGTTGGCGCAACAGGTTAAAGTGCAGCACATTGAAGCTAGCCTTAGCTGCTTCAGCACGAGTTTGATACCCCACTGAGGAGATGACCCACATGGCGCAGCAGACCTCTCCTCTCTCGTCCGCTGTTCCCCTCAGCAGTGTACTTTGTCGATCTGCCTGTTCTGTTCCCCTCTCTGTCTCTGGTGAATCCTCTCACAACCCCTGTACCTCTGGCCTGTACCCCAGTTCTGTAAGCATAAACAAATACATCTTTTTAAAAAAAAATGACCGTATACTGAAGATTTTATCTATATCATGAGGGAAATACAAAGCTGTCAGAATCTAAAGAACAGATACATTCATAGATCAGGGATACTGACAGAATATGAAAGAGGCAAAGTAGTTTTGGTAGAGGCGAAGGAGGGAGGGAAGTATTTCCATCAACTAGGTCAGACAGAATTTGCAAGAATAGACTTGCATTGCTGTCAGCTACCTAAAATTTACAGTTGTAAAAGAAAAAATGGGGACTCCTTTGGTGGCCTAGGGGTTAAGTCTCAGCATTATGGCTGAGTTTGGTCCCTAGCCAGGGAGCTAACTCACACACAGGAGAAAGCTCCACTCGGCAGGGAATTTCAACTGTTCTGTTTGTTCTGCTCCCAACCCTGTCTCTGGTTGAGAATCCTCCCCATTCTCCCCCACCAATGGCCTACATCCAGTTCTTCTATGCAAAAAATAAATTGTCATTTATAAAAAATGAATCTCTCACTAGCTTTTACATTTTACCACTGTGTATAAAATTTTATTTTACTCTTATACTTCTCTTATCTAATTTTTAAATTGTAATATACTTGTTCATTGAGATAAAATTGGTTTGCAACATTATAGATGATTTAGAAGTATAGTATTGATGAGGAAAAATCAACTTTTATTTTTTCCTACACGTTTTTGAGATCCAGCCCAGGATTTGAGGTCTAAGTTCTTGTTTTCAAATATTCATTGTTATTTTTTTAATATACATAGTTCTAGAATTAACATTTTGGTGTGTCTGCAGTTTATCATTAAAATTTATGGTTTTATAACAGTCCTCATCTTTCTATATTTCAGTATTTCCCTATTCTTGAGTGTATGTGTGTTCACCTCTTAATTGTTAGGAAATGTTTGCCTATATTTTTAAAAGAAATAGTACATATAATTTATGTCTTGATAGCCCTTGAATATTTAATATAAAAGTATTTGTTATATTTCTATGTGAATAAATCCTAGCTACAGTATAGGAATCTTCGGTTACAATCTTTTTTCACTTGTAGTGCTCTTAGGAAATCACTTCTGAGACTTTTGTTGCTTATCGCAGAGGAAAATTTTGAAGTCAGATGTTTTTAGTTTTTCCTCCCCCTTGGTAATATTTTCTGCCTAAATGCATGCCACATTGTGTTTTTTTCTACTCAAAGTTTAAGACATTACCAGAATACATTTCTTTGATGTGTTATTCTCATTAATATCTTCTGGGATTTACTGAGCTCAAGTGAATTGTGATTTTAAAGAAATTTCTTGGATGAATATTAAATACATAATTTTGAGACAATGTTACGTACTTTTATAACTCCCTAATTTAAAATTTATTGCAAATGTATATGGTGCATTTTACTAGTACTTGAAAAAGGATGACTGAAATGCAACAAGACTAAACATGTTGCCAATATCTGACAGCAGCAAAGTTAAAATTGATTCCAAATATGTGATTTCCTCCCTAGATTTCAAACCCTTTGTCTGCCTATTAGTTTTTATCCTTCTGCAACCTTTTGTCTATTAGGCTAAGTCAAATAACAGTGACTTGGCTCTACTAGAGCTAAGAAAAATATTGGCTACCTGAAAAGAATAGCTGAGAAAATAGATGTGTTTGGCAGTGATGAGTCCAAAGTACTGTAGTAAGAAGTCTTTGTAATAGTAGGAGCGTTAACTGAAGGATTTATTCCTCAGGATGGTCTTTTACCACTTAGGCACTGGCTGATGACAGAAAGATTACAGTTCCCCAGTTTATAAAATCTGAATTAGCCTGAGCCCGGTTTGGTGACATAGAATTTAGCAGACTCAATTTAGGTATGAAATATATTTGCTTTTATGAATCAGGGGCTATCATGTAACCTTTTGCCTCTGAATCCTTCCAAACTTTCTCAGATGCCAGGGTGCTGCTAGCCATATGATGATGCCCCTGGGAAACATCAGGCTTGGTTGTCATCTGCGATGCCAGCTGCTGATCAGGGTACACCAAGTGTTACGTTTTAGCTACAGACATGGAAAGACCATTGTTCTCCTAAAGGCCCCTTTCCCCCACAACATCTTGAATACCATCGTGGGAGAGAGCTCTTGTTGAAAGTTTATGGCCTCACTGATGACACGCAGCTACAGCAGGGGAAAACATTTAGGATCCAGCGCATTGAGAAATAAGCAGCTCAAGACAAGCATGGCTCTAGCAATGATAACAATTATTTTTTATGCCAAGAAATTGGATATCTAGATGAAATGGATAAACTTGAGGACAACATGCCTATACATTTCACTTGCTATAGGAAATTAGAGCATCCCTATTTGTTAGGTTAAGTTTGTGGATTAGGATTGCTCAACAATTTTCCATTTAAATTAATGCTAATAGCAAATCCATAGATACTGACATTGTATTAGGCATGAACAAGGGTTGGTAGAATGGCAAATGTAAAATTATTGCTTAATAATTAGAGTTCTGTTTCAGAGAAATGAAACAGTTTTGGAAATAGTTGGTAATGTATGCTGCCAATATTGTAAAGGTAATTAATACCACTACAATATAGTTTGAAATGACTAAAATATTAAAATTGCACATTTAAAAATGGTTAAAATTTATTTTATGAATATTTTACCACAATTTTAAAAGTATAATTATTAGATTGTGATTATAGCTTTTTTTCCTTTTTGGCTGATACGATTTCATCTTACTTTTTTTTCATCAGACACTGATCACTAATTTGTAGGTAACAATTATTTCCTTCCTGGTAGTCTCGAAGATGCAGTCATATTTCCAGGGTTTGTTTGGTTTAATTTTGTCAGTTCTTTGTTTTGTTTCTGTATATTCTGCATATAACTGAAACCATCTGGTATTTGTCTTTCTACTTGTGATTTATATCCTTAGAATCTAGTTCCATCTATGCTGTCATAAATGACAAGAGTTCATTTTTTACAGATGAGTAGTATTCCAATGTGCATATATATCCCACATGGTCTTAATCTACTCCTCTGTTGCAAATATTTTTGCCCCAAACTTAGTGTTCTTCAACAAGGCATGATCTCTTTGGACCTTAGCTTCTGAGGCATATTGTATTTTCCAATGTTGACTGTAAGTCCTTTTCCAATATTGGACTCTAACTCATCTCATATTTAGTTTGAATGGTTTATGACTCACTTATAACCAACAGAATGAGGTAGAATTGATAAGGCTTAATCTTTAAGGTTTCATCACAAAACATAACACTCCTTTAGTTTCTTTCACTAGATCACTGACTCTTCAGTCCCTGGACTACCAGATGAGAAGTCTGATTACCCTGAAGCTGCTACGTCATAAAGAAGCCAAACCATGGGGGAGACCAAGTGCAGAGACTGCAGCTGTTGGAAGCTCCAGTCTGCAAGTCCTGCCAGCCCAGATGAGGGAGTCTGACGTCATAATGGCTCCTGTCATCCATTCACCCTCAACCTTCAAGTTTCCCAAGTGACTCTCCAGACATTATGAAGAAACAAATATCCCTCGCTGCATTTTTTTCCAAATTTCTAATTTAAAGAATCTAGAAGCATAATAAAATTGTTCTTTTACAACACTAAATTTGTAACATTTGTTGTGTGCATTTGAAAATGACTACAGTTGTAACTGGGATAGCCTTCATATGTTGAGTGAATTGAAGGAGTTTATGTCCAAGAAAATTACCTGATTTGTCAAGTGCATCTCTCTTTTCCTGCATATAACACTAGGCCTGGAATTACAGGTACCTGTTTTGTTGCAATTTCAACATTTAAACCAATTTTTTTTATCCTATTAAAATTGTATCTCCTTTGAAAGCTTGCCAGGTGTCTAAATTTCTTCATGATTATTATGCACTTGCATTTTTACATTTTTGTCTGTGTTATATGTATGTACACATACATAAACATACACACAGAAATCTGTGTGCACAGAATACATTCTTATACATACATGTTTACCAGTGACAAATGAATGCTGATAAGAAATATATCTACCAGGGACATATGCTTTACAAGGATACACTGGTGGTGCAGGGGTGAAAGTCTTGGTGCTATCAAGCATCACCAGCCACTGTGGCATGAGTTCAATCCCCAGCCAGGGAGCTGACCGACATGGTGCAGCAAACCATTCCTGTTTCACCCACTTCTCCCCCAGCAGTATATCTCAGTAGATCTGCCTGTCCTGCTCCACACTCCATCTCTGGTGAATCCCTTCATCCCCTGCACATCTGGCTAACACGCCAGCTCCTGTATGAATAATAAATCTTTTAAAAAGGAAATATACTTTACAAGTATGCAGGCAGTCAGTGGTGGCCTTTTTGGTGTATATATGTTGAACATTAACAAGCGCATGCATTTTTGCATTAACAGAACCTAGGTCAATCCAAATCTGTCAGAAGTCACACTAAAATCCCCCAAATTTTCTAGAACTTTACATAAAATTATATATTTCCCAAAATAGTCACACCCTATATGCATAACATTTCCTTTTTGCTTTGGTTCCCAGATTGCTAATACCCTCAAGACATACAAGTCCTCAAAAACACCTAGAATAAAAATTTCTGACAGTTTCAGAAATTTCTAATTCAGTTTCTGACTATCTGAGTAGGCCTCATGGTTTCTTCTCTCTGAAGATAAAACCTTTCTATATTGAGAAGCATATATTAGGAACTGGAAAGAATGGAATAATATAAAATGCTCAATCAAACCATAAGAGGCCAGGAAGAAATTCAGCCTGTGACATCTAGGGCTTCTGAGGGCAGAGATAGATTATTGAATCTGCTTCCTACTGTGTTTAATTCTGCATTAGATCCAGCTGTGTTTTCTGGTTTGACAATGATGCCATCTGAAAATACTTTTATTCCCCAGATGGCATGTTGAACTTTTCAACTTGAAACCATCCTTGCTACATTTATGATTGTGGGGGCTGGCTGGGGAAATCAGGAAGGGCAGCCTGGAATTCTTGGGCTGAAACAGTTCTCCATAGACAGAATTTCTTCTCCCTGGTCTTGTGTTTTGAAAACCTGACAATCTCCGGCTTAAATCAGTGCGCTCATGTCATTAAACCTTAAGGCGATTATTAGTATAGTTAGATTAATATCGAACATCTTTGTTCATGCTTTCTATTTGTTATTTCTTGTTCCCATTGTGTTCTATTCCTTTTTGCCTTTGTTGGCTTTGTTGATTTCATCCTATTAACAAAGAAAGTTATGGAATGAATAGTAGTGTTCCCATTTGCTAGAAAAACTCCTCCTTTGTCAACTCATGTATGAAAATATAAGCTTGCATGGAATCTTTAATGTATGTTGGAATTTAGAACCCCAAATAGAAACAAGCTAGTTAAACAAGAAGTGTTACATGCCATCGTTTCAATGCAGGGGAGACATTTTCAAGATGGATTTTTGATTGGTAACAGTATGATTCCTCAAGTTAATATCTCATGCAAGTGGGATTAATAACCCCACTGGCAAATGACTGTCTTCTTTGTTCATGAGGCAAACATTATAGTTTAAACAAATGCCATTTAAATGTTTTGGATCATCTGTTCGGTTTGGAATGGCATGACCTTCTTTGACTTTAGAAATGATCATAACATTCCATTTCTTCCACTGTCATTGATCATAGACATCATGCCTTCCAGCACAAAAAGAAATATGGCATTGGGGACTGCAAGTAGAATAATGCCAATTAATGAGGTTGGTTTATAAACAATTTTAAAATGTTTACCTTCATATACCCCATTCCAAATATATTTTACCAGTCTTTCTTAATTGTTTACTGATATCCTTTGGATTAAAGTACTATTTTCTTGGCAGCTTGTGAGAACAATTATGGTACACAGTAAGTGTGTGTGTGTGTTTAGCACAGATACAGGCATACACCAAGGGTCTAATAAATGTTTGTCACATGAACTGTTATTGCAATGGCAACATCCTTAAGCATGTGCTGCATTTCACATTATAAATAAAAATTCAGTGAGGATGTGCTCAAAGCAGAGGAATGGATATCAGTAAGCTGGAGAACATAGAACAGGGTGTATGTGAACACGGAAGACTGACTACCTACTAAGGTTAAGCTTCAAAGATGGAGGAATCTTGGTTGACCTTCTCAGAGGTAATCAGGGAATGGCAATCTACAAGATGGTTAGCAAATATTTTTAGCATAAGAGAGTAAAGGCAAAATTCACATCAAATTTTTCCTTGAAATTAGATGTGATCCTGTTTTGTTGTCAGAAGCATGTTTTCCTAGATCCGAAATTGGTGACCAGAAAGTGCTTCCCACAAATCTTATCAGGTCCTGTGACAGCTTATTGACAATCCTAGAAAGAGGACTGTCACTCAATCCCCAGCATATTGATTCTCTAGCACTTTTACAGACACCAGCACAATATTCCAGGAAAGAGCTCAGTACTCAATAGCTTTAACATCCATTAGGAAAAAAGTGAGAGGAAAAATATTTCACTTGAAAAGTAGATTTAAAATGCCAGGCAGTTCCTGACAAAGTCAATGCAAAGTCCTAATCAGCACATTATGTTAAATCTTAGCTATAAAGCATGACAGAATAATACCACAATTTGATTTGTGTGTGTGTGCATGTATAAAAGTGGCAATATTTTATTGCTCTCTTTTGGTAGGTGATGTATGAGATAGCTGATGAAGTGTTTTATTTGCTGATCATTGGTGCAAAATCTCCGAAAGGCAACTCAACATTGTGTTTTAAAGAGGTTTCAAAATAGAAATGCCCTTTGATTAAGAACAATTAAATCTAGCAAGTGACTCTAAATTGGCAATAATGAATGTGCTATAGACTGCAGCTATAAGATTGTATGTCACTTATTAAAGTAAAAATAAGTAACTTATTAAAGTAAACTAAATAGTCAGCAGTAGGTGACTGATTAATAAATGGCTATATTTTTTCTCAATGCAAAAATCCCTTGTATTATAAAAACATATAAAATAGCATTAATATGTCAAGTGCGATGTGTGCATGTGTATAGTGGTAGCAATGGTGTAATATAGGAAATGACTACAGACTGAGAATGTGGGAATCATTTAAGAGCTCGGCAGGAAAACATTTCTATTAAGAAAAATAAAGGGTAGATAGTCTGTAAAGAAAAGGTGAATAACGAGAGGAAGCAAATAAGGTGTTTTTAAAATTAAATTTGTCAGTAATTTATATGTCTACATACCTCTAGGGTTGCATTTTCATTCCTCTATATGTGCATATATTACTCACCCTCCACCAAACCCCCTTCCTTTCTCACCCCTCCCCCTCCCCTTTGTTCCTTCTATTCACCAGTATATTTTTCACAAGTCTACGATTTTTTTTACTAGATTTTGCCAGCATATATGTTTTTTATTATTTATATTCCAAGTATAAGTGAACCCATCTGTCTTTCATTTTATAACTATTTAATTTAGCATAATTACCTTCAAGGTCCATCTATGTTGTCTCAAAAACCATTGTTTCATCTCTTAATAACTGGTAGTATTCTATTGAGTGTATGATTCATAATTCTTTATCCAATCATCTATCGATGAACACTTAGATTGGTTCCATGACTTGGCAATTGTGGACAGTGCATTTATGAACATAGCAATACATCAATCTTTCCATACTAGATTTTTCATGTTCTTTGGGAAGATACCCAGCAGAGGTATTGCTTGCTAGATCACATGGGATTTGTTTTAGATTTTGGTGATAGTTGCAAAACCTTGTAGATATAATTTGACTATACTGAAAATGATCCCATTACATACTTAGAAATGATTTTATGGTATGTGAGTGATGCCTCAATAATCAGAAGAGAGTGAATGCCAATAAGGTTATGTTGGGTTAGATGATTACGAATTTTCTCTTTTCTAAGTTTTTGTTTTATATTGTGGTTAGCTAACTTTCAAAATGAAAGAAAGAAAAGAATAGCCAGACAGGGGTCTCCCTGGTGGCTCAAGAAGTTAAAGTACAACACTATGACGCTCTCTGCAGACGGGTTCTATCCCCGGCCAGGGAGGTGACCCACAGGACACAGCAGACTTCTCCTGTGTCACTCACTGCACCCTCAGCAGCGTATTTCAGTACATCTGCCTGTTCTGCTCCCCACTCTGTCTCTGGTGAATCCTCTTACCCCCCCAAACCTCTGACCTGTACCCTAGTTCTTGCATGTATAAATAAATCTTTAAAAACAGATTTTAAAAAGTCAGACATAGATCTAAATAGAATCAACAGCATTCATGATACCCTAACAAGTTGCCAGATTCGTTCCCAGCTAAAATTAAAGAGAATGGATCATTATTATTTAGCAAATGAACTTAGGAGCAGCTGCTCTCTGTTGTCATGACAACCCAAAACTCTGACCTCCCTGAGATGCAGCACTATGTAAATGTTATCAAATTCATGCTGGAAAGTACCTTCAGTCCTTCCTCTTATAAAAGAATTGTAGTGAGCAGGCCTGTCTCCCCCCACACACACCCCGCCAAGACCCATGCCTTACTTCTCTGATTAAGCTGAGGACACTGAGAAGTGGACAGTGGGACATGCTTTTTTGATTTAGAGGGCTGAGCAATGGTGTTTAATAGCATTAAACAGATGTGGGTCTTGGACAACACACCTGACTTCTTTGCACCTCCGTTTCTTCACCTGTTGTGAACAGCTAAGTTGTTATGAAGATGCAAAGATGTGCTTTGATTTTGCCTGACTTCAAACATCATAGGTGGCTGATAGGTGCAGTGTTCTCCCATCCATCATTAAAACCTCTTGGTTAAGTAAAAGATCCATTTTATCTTTCTAGGAACTAGTTTCTGAGATGTTTAAATGGCTGTATCCACAGCAAGGTATTTGGATGTGGACCACAAGAAGGCTAAGGAGTGAACATTTTTGCTTGGCGGTCTCTAGGTGAAATGACAGCTGAGATGCTTGTTCAACCCAGTGGGTGGTGCCATGAAATTAAGGGTTTGGAGGTGGGTGATGATGACTCAGTTTCCACAGAGTTCCTGTGAGCTTTACCAGGGCCCAAATATGGTGGCTATTTGTTGCTTTCCCATTCACTCCTGACTAGACAATTCATTCAAGGGCTTACTTGTTCCTCTAAAATTCCACTGAGCTCTGATACAACTATTCCTCTATTATTACTTTTTTCCCCTTTTTATTGAGTACTATTAGTTTACAACAGTGTAAAGGTTTCAGGAGTACAATTTGTTCACCTCAGCAACTATCTAGAACAGACCACACCCACTGTATGTGAGGTACTATTACCACCACGAAGGGGGTTTACTCAAGGTGAGGCTCACATGCTGACTTCCATCACTTTTATCCTTCAGGCTAAACAGGGAGCCTCAGGGCTTCTCAATTCCAACCTCTCAGAATTTCCTACCTTTGGGCATTGTGGAAATACATTCTTGGCCATTTTCAAGTAACTCATTACATTTGCTAACTGATTTTAGTTTTAATTTGTAAAACCCATTTTTTTATTATTATTAAAAGACTGCCTTGTTGCAAAATAGCATTCTGGTGCTACAAGAATGCATACTATTTTCTGAGAAGAGTGAGACATTTTCTTTCAGACTATGTGATTCTCAATCTGTCTGCTCAAAAGAATCACATGGGGGCAGTCTATAAAAACATTAGTAACTGGGCCCTCCCTAGTTAGAGCCATGTTAGAGCCTGGCAGTGTCAAGCTGTTTCAGCTGCCTTGGTGCAAGTTTGATCTCCAGCTGGGTAGGTAGCCCACATGGCACTGTAGACCTCTCCTGTCTTGCCTGCTACTTCCCTCAGCAGTGTACTTCATCAATCTGCCTGTTCTGCTCCCCAGTCTGTCTGTGGTGAATCCTCTCACTGCTGGCCTGTACTTCAGTTCTGTATGCATAAATAAATAAATCTTTAAAAAATAATTAAAAAACACTAACAACTGATCCTCAGACTGGAATGAGGCCAGTCTCTGGAGTTTTCATTATTTTTTTTTTTAAAGGTTTTTTTATTCATACAGAACTGGGGTGCAGGCCAGAGATGCGGAGGGTGAGAGGATTCACCAGAGACAGAATGGGAAGCAGGACAGGCAGATCGACGAAGTACACTGCTGAGGGCAGCAGCAGGCGGGTCAGGAGAGGTCTTCCGCGCCATGTGGTCACCTCGGGGGCAGGTGGGGATCGAACTCATGCGGAAGTGGCTTAATCTTCTTAGCGCTGTGCTTTAACCCGCTGTGCCACCAGGGAGGGCCTCATTACTTAAATTTTTAATTGAAGTAACATGGCATTATAACATTATATAAATTTCAGGTATACATCACTAAAAGCATTCTGTAGATTTAAAGCAATCTCTATCAAAAATACCAATGACATTCTTCACATAATAGAACAAAAAAAATCATGAAAATAGTTTAGAACTATAAAAGACTCCAAATAGCAAAAACACTCTTGAGAAATGGTGGCATCACACTCCCCAGCTTCAATCTGTACTACAAAGGATTTCAAACTACTTAAAGTTCTAATGTGCAGCCAAGATACACGCCATCAGATTCACCTGCTTTTTTATCTAATTCTCTTGAACCACAGAGACAAAGAAATTTTTGTCTCATAACCTATGTAGCCTGGACATTAAGACAAACTCTACCCTGTGATACAGCTGCTATTGCTTTGATTTTATAGTTCCAAATAGCAATTTTTCAACATCTCTTTGATCTCTTACAACAGATATTCAGAGAAAGCTTGAGGGTATCAGATTCATTTTAAAGAAAAAAAGTGCATACATGCTTCAACATGAAAGTTATAAAATAGCTACTTCTATTAATTTGATTGTAATGACAATTTTACAGGTGTACGTGTGTCCCCACAGACACTCAACTGTATATATTAAGTATGCGTAATTTTTTTATGTTAGTTATAATCAATAAAACTTCCATTAAAAAAAGATGTCTCTACCAACTCACCTGATAGCTTGCAGATTTACTTTATGCCTAGGTGGCAGAAAAAAAAATTGCTGTAGGATGGACCTTATACATACAGAATTATAATGCTACTATTAGTACAAAATTGATGAGTGGTATTGCATTTTCCAATTTAGGAGAATTCTTCATGTGTACCTATCAGTTTATTCCCCACATGGCAGAACTAAAGTTTCCACAAGTGGGTCAGTGAGAGCGATAGTAAATGAGCCAATCTCACATTCTATGTATTCTACCCATGAGAATAGGTAGAATTGTGCAATGGGTTAAAGTGCAGCACTGTGAGGCTTTCCACAGCCACTGCAGCACCAGTTGGATACCCAGCCAGAAAGGTGACCCACATGGTACAGCAGACCTCTCCTGTGTCCCCACCGCTCCCCTCAGCTGTGCATTTCAGTAGATCCACCTGTTCTGTGCCCCACTCTGTCTCTCGTG
Source organism: Condylura cristata (assembly GCF_000260355.1). Taxonomy (NCBI): domain Eukaryota; kingdom Metazoa; phylum Chordata; class Mammalia; order Eulipotyphla; family Talpidae; genus Condylura; species Condylura cristata. Next base: position 19,394,066 of record NW_004567128.1, on the reverse strand, counting down.
AATCCTCTCATGCCCCATACCTCTGGCCTATACCCCAGTTTCTGTATGCATAAATATTTTTAAAAGGATAAATCACTGTTTATTATTTGTTGCTTCAGTGTATGTATTATATTTGGGGATATTGCTACTATCCATATATCTGGGGATTATTTTGAGATGACACTCTTCAGCTAGTCCAGTGTAAAGTACACATTTAATTAAAGTTTAGGTTAAAAACTTAGGTATGATAATGTTACACATATCCAGTGTGGATAATGTACTATGTGAATCCCTTGGAAATCTTCAATAGGAGAGTTGCAGAGAAGATCCTTCAAGTTCTGAAAATTAGACATGTGCTATACAACAAAGAACTATTCTTTAACAAAGAAAAAGCTCCTGGTGTGCTTCTGGATCCTTGTGAGGACGGAGCAATTGAATGCTAAATGTTTATGAGATAGGAGCTGCTTGAAACAAAGTGGGTATTATCAATGCCATTGAGATATGAATTAAAGCTGAGTAAATAAAAAAGGGGGTGAGGGAGAAGACTTATAAGTCTTCTCCCTCACCCCCTTTTTTATTTACTCAGCTTTATCTCAAATAAATTATAGAAGAGACAGCTATGGATTGAAAGTGTAAGTACCCCTCTTCATATGTTGAAGCCTGAACACCCAATGTTACGATATTTGGAAGTGGGGCCTTGGGAGATAATTAAGTTTAGATCAGGTCATGGGGCTGGGAACTTCGGATCTGATTATTGCCCTTATAAGGGATACTAGAGAGAATGAGTTCTCTTGTTCTCTCTCTCTCTCACATACATACATAAATACACATACATACATACATACATACATACATACATACCCTACAAGCTAAGAGAAGAGATTTCAAATGGAAACCTACCTTGCTGGCATACTGATCTTGGACTTTCCAGCAGCCAGAGTTGTGAGAAAATAATTTCAGGTGTTTTAGCCTCTAGTCTATAGTATCTCTTTATGGCAGCTCAAATTAACTAATATAGACACAAAACACAATAGCTTAGATCTACAGAATCATAATATTAGAGCGAGAAGGCATCATTTTGAATTTATCATTTTTATTTCATAGGTAACTTGTAGAATTCCTTAAAATCTGTAAATATTGATAGAGGGAATTCTTGATGTCCAAATCTAATTAATGACTGAATAGGAATAACCAAAGGCCATCTTCTAGAGTTCATTCTATTAAAGCACCTGGCTGCATTTAGAGGTAGGCAACGTGAATGTGAATCTGGAAAGCTCCATTTCACAAAAGCATCTGGTTGTTTGGGATAGCTATAATAGAGAGCAGTATGAAGAGTCTTCAGAAAATAAAAACCAGAAATTCCTTATGGTCCATTCTACCTCAGGGTATTAACCCCCAACATACAAAATGTCTAACTTGAAAAGATATATGCTCACCCCTATGTTTATTGCAACACTACTTACAATAGCCAAGAGTTGGAAACAATCTTAGAGTCCATCCACAGATGACTGGATTGAAAAGATGTGGTATAAATAATAATAGAATACCACTCAGTTATGAAAAAGTGAAATCTTCCATTTGCAACAAAATGATAGACCTAGAGGCTATTTTGATTAGTGAAGTAAGTCATATGATTTTACTCTATATGGCATATAAACAAATGGATAAATTAAACAAAAATAAACATTTAGACTCTAAAACCAATTACCAGAAGGGAAAAGGGGAGAAAAAGGGGACTTGGGTAAACCTGGTAAGATGATCAAGTGTTAGTGGTGAACTTAATGTAGTATTTACACATGCTGATTTTAATGATATATACCTAACATATAATTTTACAGAGCAATGTTACTGCAATAAAAAAATCCCTGAAAACATACAAAATTTGGCCCCAGATCTCTCAAATAGAGAATTTATAGAAAAGTGAATCAAATTATCAGGAAAAATATTGGTATGAGTCATACCAAGTAATGTAGGAATCATAAATATGATTCTATACATACAAAATACTTTTATTGCTTAATAGAAGTAAAACTTAATAACTATTATTATTCCATAAAGAAGCTAGATATGGCATGAGAACAGTATTCATAATTCTGTTTAACACAACTGTCATCAGGGAAGATTCTTATGTCATAAAGCACATAGTTTATGTAAAAATGAATGTGATTTAAGGAAGGAAGGAAAAGAAGCTGGCTTAGGCATTTACTATTTAAAAACCAATTATACAGCTCTTTATCAGTGCTTCATAAATATTAACTCATTTACATTTATAACAAACTTATAAAGTTAGTTTCATAATTGCCCTCATTTTATACATCTAAGAACTTTGTGCCACTAAGCAAATTAATATTCTGTGGCTTAATTTTCTTACTTGAAATAGGTAACCACATTACAATTATACAATAAAATGGCTTATTTTTCCTAGGAAATTCAGACAGGAAGTGAATGGGGGAAATTTTATTTTCATGCCATACTATGTCACAATTTGTTTATAAATGATTATACATTAGCAAAAAATCATCAGTATTCAGCTTTTCATAAAATCCACAAATAATCTAGGCAACTAGAGCTCTTGACATGCCAATTAGCTATTTTCCCCTTCATAGAACAATGCTGAATAAAATTCTTTTCAATGAACAGGAATATTAATAAACCTGTTGTAAAAATTATCCATGGATTCAAAAAAGTCTTCAAACTGTGAACAAAATAAATTTACAGATACTGCAATTGGTCCATATATACAGCAAAAAAAAAAAAAAAGGTAATATTACCTGAGTTGACTGTATTAATAATATCAAAGAGATTCACTGCTTAGGAGAAAGCTAGAACCTATTTCCCTCAAAGTTCTAACACTGATAGAAAATGAACTTACAGAGAAACCATAATGATAATGATGGGAAAGTTTCTCATCTGAGAGATGCAGTGGGGGAGAAAACCATCCTTCTGGTTGTTGACAGATTGAGTTAAAGCAGTGGACCATGATATAGAACAATAACTTTCTACTGTGCAGAAAGCATGCCACTCAGGAATTGTCATGCACTGGAAATTCCCAGCAAGCTCATGAGATGTCAGTGGGATACTTAATGAACAGCAAATTTCCTAAATGAGTATGTGTCTGTCATGGAGTGCAGAAATGCCAATACATTCTGCACAAGATTGTATTTGGCCTCGATCTCCATTCTACATGATATTTGCCACAAGGAGACACCATTGGCATGCTGAATAGTCTCACAGAAAGAATAGAGGCTTTCAAAGATTTCTTATTGGAGTCTAGATTGTTCTGGGTGAGAAATGAAAATTTCCCTTTGACCCCCTTAACTGATGTTGTTGGTGTCCTGTCCCACCTTTAGATTCACCTCAACACACCAAATACTAATCACTGCCAGCACTTGTTACTCTACCTGACGACTTTATTTGGAACTAATTCAGTCTCCCTAGTAGGCAGACCAAAGTGGCCAAGAGAATCAGTGCCCCAGGAAGCAGCCCTCAACCCATGACAGGCAGGCTGGAGGCCTCAGTGGGACTGAGCTCTAATCATTCCCAGTAGTAACTACATAACAAATGCACTATTTGTGGTTTTCTTCCTTTTTTTGGTCTTACGTTCCTATTACCTAAAGAGTTTCTAAGGAAAGCTTCCAAATGAAATACTTGTCCAGAGTCTGCCTTTTAGAAAAGCCAAGAACACTGACTTCTACTGGAGAATATTTAAATACTAGGCCATTAGTCTCAGAAGCATTGTATGTATGTGTGTGTGTGTGTGTGTGTGTGTGTGTGTGTGTGTGTGTGTGTTTATGGGGGAGATCACATTTTCAGTAAACATTAATTATGTCCTTTAAGAATAAAAGAGCTCACAGAATGGGCATGCATCTTACAAGATATTTGAAAGAAAGAACTGTGCTTTGTTGACCTTGCTGGCAGTATGTAATTCACATCTTTCTAAATGCAACATATATACAGGTGAATCCAGGTATTTTAAGAACACTTACAGGAACAATTGTTTTCATTTTTTTTTGGTCATTGCCTCTGTATTCCCTGAGTCATTTTCTCCCACTTCGTTCATATTGACTTAGGAGAAAGAAGTATTAGTACTTCTCAAATTTCTTAAACTTTAAGATAACCCTTAAATGACTTCCCTTGATAAGACATGTATTCAGAAAAAAATGGTATGATCCAAGGACAAGAAAGGAATGCAGATTTGGGTTAGAGAGTAAGGTAGGCAATATTCCTAATGCTTAGCTTTCTGAGGCTTTTCTGACATACTTCTTCCACTCCAACCCAACATCATCACCACTGATGAGTCTCAAGACCTTTAGATTTGAGTTGTTGCTTTGAAAGAAAAATTCCACAAGTGCTTTTTTTCAGTTATGTAGCTTATCTCCCTGAGAAATATATAACCAGCACTCCTTGCAGGCCGGGCAAAACCAGGCAAAATTATAAAACAGAAGAAATATGTGTTGGAGTAGATGATGTCTCTTCCTTTGGCAATTCATGATCCTCTCATTCAAGTATAATCTTTTTGTCCCAATTTACCTTTCTCTAGAATCAATATTCAGAAATATCCTGATTTCAATTATTTATATTTTTGTTGCACTAGGTCTCCTAAGCCTGTTTGATTTGCCTTACTTATGTAACAAAGAAGTTTTGTATCTCTAATAACATTTTTAACATGAACAAGGAGATGAGTAATGGCTATAGGATTGGGGAATTTTCTAGTTAGAAAGGATTAGCACCCAAGTGTTTCTTTATCAACCATCCTTAGAGTCTCTCATAGCTGTTTCTATATAGAATTTGTGCTTTTCATGTACCACCAATGAAAGCATTTTGTCTGTAATACTGTTTCATATAATTGCCATTATCAGACCACAGGACAAAGAGGGAACCATTGGGAATGAAATGTAAAGCAAGGATATCCCTTTAAAATTTTCCATATGATGGATGGAGCTGGAAGGGATCATGATTAGTGAAATAAACCAGAAAGAAAAAGAAAAATAGGACCGGGGGAAAATAATAATAATGAACAACTATATACCAGAGACATTTTACAGGGGTGGGGTGGGGAATGGGATCAAAAAGGGGGGGTGTGTTCATAGGACTACGGTGATGGCACATGGGTGATTTGGTGATGGGAAGTCTACAGTGATTACAACTGAGGTGGAAAAAGGCACAAAATGATGTAAAAATAAGCTATAATAATAATAATAATAAAAGAAAAAAAATGTCCATGTGATGCTTGACATCTTTTAAAACCTGTGGGATTTAAGAGCCCATATATTGTCTTCCTGGACAACAAAAAGCATCATAAGTGTGAAATCATCCGCACCTGGCCAGTTCGGGGAGTAGACTAACTGTGGCCTGAGGTTCTGCAAAACAAGTATGTAGGAAAACCTAGTAACATATGCCAACCCTCACCATTTTATTGGAAACAGAGGGAACAACCCTGACCCCTACCCTCTGAGGCCTAATGCTAATTCAACTGCAATTCAATGCAAGAAAGTAATTTAGAGGCTTTGGCCGAAAGTCTGTAGTAGGAAAGATTTGTTCTCCTGGCAATTCTGTAGTAAGCATGATTGTTCCTTTATATTCTTTCTTTCTTCTTAAGTTATGAGCACACATTATTCTTTTTAAATAATCTAGTCATAGTCATATAATTTAGCAAGTCTCATTCACATTTGCTGAACTATCATTGCATTTTAGGGAGAAATTCCACTTGATCATTGTGCATGATCATTTTATTTGTTTTTATTTTTTAATAGAGTGTTATTGTTCTACATAGTTGTTAATTATTTGACAATAAAGGATTTCTCCCCGCACGTGTACTCACCGGACACACCCCACCCCCATTCTCACTGTCTCCCTTCTCCCTTTCCTTCCACTTCCCTCCTGGATGCCTCTCATCTATGGTCAGCTTTCAAGGGTTGGTTTTCAAGTTTTTCTTTGACATTTGTTTGGTTTCTCTATATTGTCCCTATAAGTGAGAAAATAAACAAGTAGTCATACGGCAAAATAGAAAGCTTCTACACCTCAAAGCTAATCATCAAGATGAAAATAAAATCTGATTAACGGAAGAAAATATTTAGAAATTATATATGATATGGCGTTGATACCCTATAATATATAAACCTAGTGCTCAATAGTAAAAGAAATATATACCACTAATAGTAAAGAAAATAGAAATCAAAATGACAGTGAGATATGACCTTATACCAGTTAGAACAGCTATTATCAAAAAGACAAGAGGGTTCTCCCTGGTGGCACAACAGGTTAAAGCACCAAATTATGAAGCTGTCTGAAGCCACCACAGCAAGATTTCAATCCCCCGCCAGGGAGGTGACCCACATGACACAACAGACCTCTCCTGACCTGCCCACTGCTCCCCTCAGCACTGTATTTAAGTGGATCTACCTGTTCTGTTCCCCACCCTTTCTCTAGTAACTCCTCTCACCTACCACACCTCTGGCCTGTACCCCAGTTCTGTAAACATAAATAAATCTTTTTTTTTTTAAAGACAAGAAATAACAAGTATGGGATCATATATGGAGAAAAGGGAACTCTTTCACACTGCTGGTGGGAATGAAAATCGGTGCAGTTGCTATGGAATACAGTAATGTAGGCCCTTAAAAAATTAAAAGTTGAACTACCATATGACCTGGTAATTCTACTCTGGGTCTTTACCCAAGGAAAATGAAAACACTAATTGAAACCATATATGCAATCCTGTGTTTATTGAGATTTATTTACAATGATCAAGATAGGGAAACAACCTAACTGTCCACTGGTGGGTTAATGAATAAAGAAATTATGGTTTTCTATATATGGAATATTACTCAACCAAAAAGATAGGATGTTGCCATTTTTGACCACATGGATGGATTCTGAGGGCATTATCCTAAGTGAAATAAGTCAGATATGAAAGACAAATACTGTATCATCTCACTTACTTTGGACTCTAATAAACAAACAAAGCCCCTAAAATCACAGATAGAAGAACAGTTTGGTGGTTGCCAGAGGTGGGGGTGGAGTAGATAGGCAAAATGGATAATGGGGTTTAAAATGTACAAACTTGAAATTATAGAACAAATATGTCATGGGGATGTGACATACAGCAAGGAGCTATGGTTAACCAAACTATATGGCACATTTGAAAGTTATTAAGAAAGCAGATCTTAATATTTAGCATAAGAAAAAAATGCTGTGATCATTTTTAGAAACAGGTTAATTAGACTTATTGTGGGCATATACAAATACTGAACCTTATACACGTAAAACCAACATAATGTTACATGAGGTGCATTGGGGTGTAGTATGGGGACATCTGAGGAGGTGTGTTCCATGCTTTTGAACCAATGCTGTCTGTAAACCAATGCTATCTCAATAAAGAAAAAAAGAGATGAGCAAAAGTAACTTTCTCTGAAAAGAAAATTCAATTAGATTTCACTTAGGCTTTCCCCCTGGTTTTCCCTGATTGAACCACTGCCATATATCCCCTCTAAACTGCAGAGGTATCTTCAGGCAGTGTTCTTGAACAGGCTTCTACAGTACAACTTGCGTAAACTCCCCTGGGTATCTTGTTAATAGACTCTGATTCAATGGCTCTGAGGTTTTGCATTTCTAACTCCCAGAGGATGCTGGACCACACACCACACATAGAATAGTGAGGGGCTAGATGAGCTGAAAGCACAAATACATTTTGCTCACAGCACTAGTAGGAATCAATCACCTTCGCTTTTTTCCCTTTCCATTTTGTGCTTTAGCTTGTCATGCACACAAGTCACCAAGTGAAAATGATGGCGTTCAACTACACTTGCAGGCGCTGTGAGGCAGAACCAAGTATCATCATTTGTGAGTTTTGCACATTTGTGCAATCCCCTATAACCTAGACTGCTACATTTAACTTTTATGTTTGGCTTGCTTTGAATTAAGTCCACACCAGCGCTCTTACTGCCTCATCCCTTTCTTGCTTCCAGGCCTGCAAGAACTCAAACACCTACACCCAGCACAGCCAGCCATACATTCTTGTGAAAACCCAACAGAGCACCTCAAAAGAAGCAAAGTAAAATATGTTTGAGGCCTGTTATCTTTCTTCCTCTCATCCGTGTTTAATCTCTTTAGACACTTGCTCAGAGGACCCCCAACTTTTCTGGTTACTATAATCTAAAAAATATTGCACTGGAGATGTTAGCAACTGCCTCTACAAAACAGTACTTGGCCATTTACGCTATACTGCAATGGTGGGTGCAACAGTATTTTGATTAGTTCTAGCAAAGGAAACAAATACAAATTGACAATACAGAATGTGGTGCTTTTCTTTGGCAGGAAAGTTTCCAAGAGGTTCCCCTCCCACGCCTCCCCTCCACCCTCACCACTATTACAAGGGAAGCCATTTCATCAAAACTCAGTTGCTTGGTCTTATAAAGCTTTCCCATTAAGAAGCCAAGCTGCTAACAGATTCTGTTCCTCTAATATAGGGCATCTCCTCCAGCAACACTTGTGATTTTAGGAAGAAATAGAAGAGGGGGAAATTACGTAGTAATGTTTCTACTAGAAAGGCCCTAATTAATTAAGCAGTATGATCTGGCAGGCCTCCTTTGTGTCCTCTGTGAGGGATGCCGTGAGGAATGGTGCTTGGAGGTGACATCATCTGCAGGATATACACTGCCCACAGCTCTCAATTGCTGTTAGGAAATCACATTCTTAATACAATTAAGGAAAAATGCCAGAGCCTTTTCATTTCCTGGGCATTACTAGCATGAGCTGACAATTACTGACAGCTAGTCAGAGCATTATTATGTTCTTTGCTCTCTGGGCATTTTTTCTAATTATGAATAATAATTCCATTAATCATGCACTTGAAACAAGTCAGTTATCCAGCAGAACATCATAATCAGTTGCATCAAAGAATCTTCCAGGAAGCCCCCCTGTGGCTCTGTTTCAGCTTCCCCATTGTAACTCTCCCCAGGTACCTTCAGAAAGTCAGGATTCAAAGATAGTCCTCTGGCACAGAAAGGCCTCCTTAGCAGACACCCTTGCAAGTGCAGCCACATCCTTTGAAACTACTGAATTTTACTTATTATGTTCATTGTCAGCCTCATGGCTTGTAAGACCTAACCTTGCTGGTGACCACCAAGGCTAGTGGTCAGCCTGACTGTGCAAGTTCCCTGTACAAAGCTTGCAAAGGGCAGGTTCTCCCCCAGTAGCTGTTAAGGGTTCCGACACTTAGGTTTCATGCATCTACCAATGCATCTTCCAAATGGACCTCCCTGCTGTTTTTAAGGGTAGTGATCCTGGAAGTGAGCTTCCCGCAATCAGAAAATTATCCTTAGAAAAGCAATCATTTTCAGGAAAAAAATATATTTCAGGTTCCTCATCTGTTAAGTGGAGATAAAATGCCTTATTTTTTGGAAAGCGATTCTCATTTTAAATGTTTTGCATAATACTTAGCTCACATTAATCACTCAATGCATATGTTATTATTGCATACTATTAGTATTGTTTTGTATTTTATGTCACTAGTTTACAGTAATCATTGAATATATGTGTGCTATTTTGCATTATTTTATTTAATCCGGGTGAAATGTTCAAATAGTATAGACATTTATAAAGTAAAAACGTTTTCCCCAATGGGTTGATTTACAATTACATTATCTACTGCTGTAAAACAAATTATTCCCAAACCTTGCAGATTAAATAATAATGAAAAACAATAAAATAAACTAAAAACACAGTATATAAAAAAGACAAGTCTACTGGTCAAGTGAAAACTCTTAAATTTACATAGAGGAGTCTCCTAACCTTCAAACTTTGCTACAATTACTTTGTAGATCCTTCCTTCCTTCCTCCCTTTCTAAATTTGTGCTGACACATGACTGCTTTGATTTCTTCATTGGTAACACATCTTGTCCCAATCATTACCATAGGGCACTGGTAAAAATATTACCTCCCTGGATATGTCTCTGGAGTGGCAGATTCCAGAAAATGTTCTTTCTTTTTTTTTTTTTTAAACAGTGCCTTTCTCTACTAAATACTTCCTTCATTACCCCTAGTCTCAGGGAGTTTATTCCTTCTTTTATCAGGAAGAAAATAGACAACATGAATGTGTTTTGAAACCAGAATTAGAAGTCCAGCCGTAGTGACACAAAGGTTGTTTACATGAAATGAGAAGAATAAGGTAAAACATCCTATAATCAGTGATTTCACTGAACACATTTATTCTGATCACCCTGGGCAGTAAGTGCTCTGCTAGGCTATGTACTGATTGGTGTGTATGTTGGGGGGGGGGGATGAGAAAGGAGTGGTAAGGCATAAATATATCTAGAAGAGTGTCCTCTTTGTCAGGTAATCCACTGATTAGGGCAAGTGAAAGCTGAAATGTCACACATTTGGAGTCAATTCACACAACTCAGTTTCATCAAACTGACTCCCCTGAACAGTAGAATCTGGTTGGTAGTCAAACATTGGCTGGCTATACAAAGTATTAGTGACTAGCCAATGAAGCCTCACAAGACATTTATTATCTTGCAAAATGATGGAGACTTGGAATGCAGAAATTTAATGTATGATCAGTTGTGAAAGCTGGGGCATATGCAGCTTAGATATTCTTTCAAGAAAACTTAGTGTTCAGCTGCAAGGGGTAAGGTTGGCTGAAAGCCTCGATCTACATCACCTCCTTATGGACTGAATGTGTATGTTTTCTTAAAGTTCATGTTGAGATCCCAATCCCTGATGTGATGGTATTAGGAGGTGGGTGTCTTTGAGAGGTCATTATGTCTTGAAGGAGGAGCCTCAATGTGAGAGGAAATGGTACAGAGCACCATCTTTAAATGGGGAAAGGATCCTCAGGAACTCTACCAGTATCTTGCATTTGCACATCCCAGCCTCCAGAACTGTCAACAATAATGGTTTCAATCAATCACCAATTGTATGGCATAAACTATGACATTTGACCAACTGATACCATGCTCTTCCTGGGCAGCTCCCAGTCAATGGCTGTGCAGAGTGGGACTATGAAGACCTGACCATTCCTGCCCAATGCAAAGGGCCTCTCATAGGAGATCTTTGCTCCCTGGTTTCCTATCGTGTTGACTGAGACAGTCAGATGTGCATCATGGCCTAAGGCTCTTTCTGCCAAGTCCTGCTCCCTTCACTTTTATCTTTGTCAGGCGGTATTCCAGAATAACATTTTTGTGTTCATGAATGTCTTGATGTCTACATCCCAAAGGATTCACTAATCTGTGTAAACCTGTAACTAATTTAAAGAAGAATATAATTTTTAAAAAAGATTTATTTGTGCATACAGAACTGGGGTACAGGCCAGAGGTGCGGGGCAGTAAGAGGCTTCACCAGAGACAGAGTGGGGAGCAGAACAGGCAGATCGGGGAAGTACACTGCTGAGGGGAGCGGTGTGTGGGTCAGGAGAGGTCTGCTGTGCCATGCGGATCACCTCCAGGGTGGGCGGGGATCAAACTCACGCGGAAGTGGCTTTAGGTTCTTAGTGCTGTGCTTTAACCAGCACAGCATCACGGGGCTGCACCACTAGGGAGGGCCAGAAGAATATAATTTTAAATCAAGGTCAGAGATTGTAAATGTTGCAAAAATCTCTACTCCTAAATGCATGTTCTTTCCTTAGGAAAAGAAGTTTCTTTCTTTAGGCAAGTCATGAGGCCAGTATAAATATGTCTTTTGGGGGAGTCTCAGTTAGCAATCTAGTAAGAAGAAGGTTGGGTGGTGACTGCTCCAAGTACAGACAGTACATTGTCTTTGGAGAAATTAAAAACAGTGAAGTCATCTGAAACTTTGTGTGCTTTCATTAGCAGCATGTGCCACAAAGTTTTTCAAAAAGCTCAGTGATAAAATATTGCTTCCTGCAGAGGAGAGTACTTCCGTTCACTCCCCACCGGCTCCATAGTATTCCACTGTGAACTGATTAAATGATAAATGTGAAACAGACACCTTTCAGCCTACTTTGAAGTAGGAAACCTCAATGTCTCCTTTTTTTAGTCTCTTAATGTAAAACTGGACAAATCCTCCCTTTCCTAGTTCCTTAATATCAAACTGGGCAAATCCTGTATTTCTGGATCTTAAATTTTTGGTCCAATTAAAACTATAATGACACTTTTTTTTTTTTTTTAAGATCTTAAGTCAACACTGGGTTTGTGAGTTAAGGGGATCTGAGTGATAGGGGTTATGGTGAGCTCCCCTTCTCATTGCTCCTTCCTTCATGCAGTACTTTGTATGTATGGTGTCATCGGTGGGATCTGGTCTGGGATGCTGCTACACTTCCTCCCTACACTTATATCTTCTCCAGACTGGGGAGTTGGGAGGAAAAATCAGGGCTCACACAGTCAGAAATGCACAGTCTGCAGTTGGGCAAGTGTAAGATGCCAACAGCCTGAGTCCTTGTCCACCCCCACTAGAGCCAAGGAGTCACACTTGCAGCCAGAAATCACAAATGCACCAATGGAGAATAAAGGGAGAAGAGAGGGATAAAAGTGTAGAAAACTCTTAAAGAGATAATGGCTCAGAAGTTCCTGAAAGTGCAGAGATTTAGACACACAAGTTCAAATTTTCAATCCAAAATGATCTTTTTCAAGACAGATAAAAGGATGTAAAAACAAACACAATGGGGATTTTTGAAGTTGTAAGGAAAAAAATCTCATAGAAAGGTATCCTGTGAAGGCTAAAAGAGAATTTCTCAATAGCAACCTTGCAGGCCAGGAAAGATTGGGAAGATATATTAAAAATGTTCCTAGAATGAAACTTCCAATCAAGAATACTTTATACAACAACGATTTCCTTTAAAATTGAGGGCTCAATGAAAACTTTCCTTAGAAAGTTAGAAACAATAGCTAATGGACTTCTCCAATGCTAAGCCTGCCTTACACAAAATTCTGAAAGGTACTCTTCATACTGAACCAAAGCCACTAATTAATAACATAAAAATAGATAGCACACTTAAAGATAAGTTTATAGTCAGATTCCCCATACTCTAATAATATAGTGTTACGTTAATGAATTATACTATAAAGTTTGAAGGATTAAGGTATTGAAAAATACCACACCTGAAAGAAATACTTGATAAACAAAATAAAAAAAAAATGGTGACACCAAAAGAGGGAGAGTAAAAGGATAGTTTTTGCATGTGATCAAAGTTAAATTATAATTAGCATAAAATGAACTCTTTCAATCTCTCTCTCTCAAATAGAACTAATAGGCATATATACGGAACTTTCCATTCAGCATTCTTCTTAAGTACACACGGAGCACCTCTAGGTTGATTTCACGATGGGTCTCAAAACAAGTTTTAGAAAGTTTAAGAAAACTGAAATCATACCAAATATCTTCTCCACAGTGGTCAGAAACTAGAAATCTAGAAGAGAAAAGATGGAAAATATATTTATATATGGTGATTAAACAATATACTCTTGAACAACCAGTGGGTCAAAGAGGGAAAACAAGTATTATCATGAAAAAAAAAGTAAAAGCTCAGCATATACATGCCCCTAGATGGATCAGTGGATAAAGATGTTGTGTATATATACACAACAGGATATTATTAAACTATAGAAACGTTGAAATCCTACCACTTGTGACAGCATCACCCAAGGGGATGTATTAAGTAAGTCAAAAAGAGAAAGACAAGTACCATATAATTTCACCTATGTATGGAATATAAAGAAGCAGAACAAACAAACTTTACAAAAACAAGAGTGTGGCTACAGAATGAGTTACCAGAAGAGAATTGGATGGAGTGACAAAGTCAGCAGATAGAGGGCGTCAATTTGGTGATGGGTGTGGAGTTGTATATACCATCGTGAAGTTGTGAAACTGTACTCTTAAAACTTATGCACTGTTAAAAACCAGTGTCACCCCAATAAAAACAAGTAGTTAAAAAAAAAAAGAAAAGTTAGAAACCTCAACACCTTCAGCTGCGAAGTAAGAGCAAGAGGAATCTGGAGCTAATATCTTAGCTCAAGGACTAGAATAAATACATCTAATAGCTACAACTGTAGAGCTAGAAGAGGCTCAACCACAGCAGTTTTTCAAGTTCAAGAGTAAAAAAAACAACAATGTGCACAGCAGCAGCAGGTTCAAGTAACAGTGCTTGTTCAAGATCAAAAGCTAGATTAAACAACAAAACCCTCACTTTCTTCAACTTCAGGGCTTTATCAAGGGTTACTCAAGATCCTACACCATTTTTAGCTCCAAAGAAGATTAGTCTCTATATTTTGCAGTCAAGCTCAAGAGCTACAATAAACACATATGCTAACCAGAATTCTAGAACCAGAGCAAACTCAAGCCACAGCTTTCAAACTCAAGAGCCAGAACAAGTTCCACCATCAGCTCCGGCTCCGGATCTGGCGCAAGCAATTATTCTCAGTGAAGTTCAAGAGTCAGAAAAGCATGTACATATGCCATCTCCAGATTCAGAGCAATAACAGGCTCAAGCTAGAGTTATAAAAGCTCAAGAGCTAGAACAAGCTCATAAGCCAGCTACTATCCCAGACCAATGTCATACTCAAGCAACAGTTTTCATTCAAGCTCAGGAGATAGAATAAGAACCTGCATAAGCACTAGCTTCAGCTTCAGAGCCAGAGCAAGTTGAAGACATAGCTCTCATTTCAAATTCCTGAGCTTCAACATTTATCTTTTCTGTCTCCAATTTCAAAGTCAAAGGAGAGATTCAGGCAGCAGTTTTCATTCAATCTTCAGAGTTAGAACTCATATGAAAGTGTGTCCTGGCACTAGGTCTAGCCCCGCCCCCCAGCCAGTCCATAATTAGTTCCCTTTCTAGAGATTAAGGCAGAATTAGTGGGACCACTACTAGTAGTTCTTGGGTTCCATGGTGCTTCAGCTGCAGCTCTAACTCCAGAGCATGATCCCACTCTGGTTCTTGATCTAGAGACAAAAGAACAAGTTCTCAGGTCCGAAATCCAGCTTTTCTCCCCATGTACCTAGAGACAGTACCTCTCAGCAATTTTTCCAGCTTCTGCAATTCTGCCCAATCCTGCCAGTGTCAGGTCCTGAGATAACTAGTGCCAACTGCAACACCAGAGACTCCCATCCTCTCCCCTATGACAGCATCTTTTTGTGTTTAATATTTAATGATTTATACTAGCATATAAAATTCACTTAAAATCAAATTTAATGCCTTGATCACACACAAAAAAACTATATGATGCTACAAAAGTAGGTCTAGAAGGAAGTTTATGGTAATAAAATGGCTACATTAAAAAATCAGAAATAAGTATCAATTTTAACTACATAAAGTCTTAAATATTTGTATTGAACAGAGGGCTATTTTCAGAGCAATCCTCACAATACATCCTTTTACAATTAAAAAAAAAAAAAAAGCTCCAGAAGCTCTTCCAAAAATTTGAAGAGAAAGGAGCATGCCCAAACGCAATTTACAAACCATTATCCGGGCACTAAAGTCAGATAAAAGCAATACAAGAAAATGATAGGTATATATCCCTGATGAAAATAGATGCAAAAATTCTCAATAAATTACCAAATATTAAAGAATTATATACCATGATCAAGCAGGTTTCTTCTATAGAATGCAAGATTTCAACAAATACAAAACCAATGTGATATGCTACACTAATTGCATCAAAGATAAAAAACAGATAATCATCTCACTAGATACAGAAAAAGCATTTGACAAACTACATTATTTAATGATAAAAATAACCATTCAACTATTGCACTTATAGGGAACATACCTCAGAATACGAAAGGTATGACACATCCACAGAAAATCTTACCTATTGGTGAAAGCTGAAAGCTTCTCCTCTAAGATCAGGACCAAGACAAAGGTCCTACTTATGCCACTCCTATTACCACAGCACTGGATGTCCTGGCCAGACCAGTCCAGCTAGCAAAATGAACAGCCCCCAAGAGGAAATGATTCAGTGAAAATTGTCTTTGTGTGACCTTATTGTAGCAAATCCTAAAATCATCACCAAAACAGGCTAGATAAATTTAGTAAAGTTACAGGATACAAAAGTCAACATACAGAATACAGTTGTACTTTATAAAACCACAAAGTAGCCAGAAAGGAAACAAATAATTCCATTCACAAAAGCATCAAAACAATATTTAGGAATACATTTATCAAGTTGATGAAAGATCTGTACACTGAAAGCTCTAAGACTTTGATGAAAGAAACTGAAGATAGAAACAAATGGAAATGTATTCTGTACTCACAAATCAGAAGCTTTAATATTGTTGTAAGGTCTCTACTAATCAGTTATCTATAGAGTCAATGCAATCCCTATCAAAATCCAATGATACTTTTCACAGAAAATAGATAAAATAATCATAAGATTGTTATTGAACCACAAAGACCCCAAAATAACTGAAGCAATCCAGAGACAAAATAACAAAGTTGATTTCTAATTATACTACAAGGTTACAGTACTCAAAAATGAATAGCTATGGCAGAAAAATAGACAGACTTAGGGAACAGAATCAAAATATCAGAAATATCCCCCAAAATTATATAGGCAATTAATATTTGATAGGAAGCAATAATGTCCAATGGAAAAATACTGGCAATATATAGGACTAAGAAACTGGGTAATCTGGTGTAAAAATGTAAAACTGAGGGCCCTCCCTGACAGCACTAAGAAGCTAAAGTCATTTCAGCATGAGTTTGATCCCCGCCCCTGAGGTGATCCTTATGGCACAGCAGACCTCTCCTGACCCACCCGCTGCTCCCCTCAGCAGTGTACTTCCCCAATCTGCCTGTCTGCCTGTTCTGCTCCCCATTCTGTCCCTGAGAATCCTCTCACTGCCCCTGTACCTCTGGCATGTACCCCAATTCTGTATGCAAAAATAAATAAATCTTTAAAATATATATATGAAACTGAACCAGTGTTGAAAAATAGGCCTCTCACAAAAATCAACTCAAAGTGGGATAAAGACTGAAACCAAGATATGAAATCTTAACACTCCTATAAAAACAAAACAAAACTGGAAAAGCCATGATTTCCTATATATGACACCAAAACCACAAGTAAGCAACAATCACATAAATAAACAAATGGGCCTACACAAAATTAAAAAGTTTCTGCACAGCATCAGAAACAATCAACAAAATTAAAAGGAAACCTATAGGATGAAAGAAACTACTTGGAAGTCTTACATTGGATAAAGTGTTAATATCCAACCTATACATAGAACTCATATAACTCAGTAGCAAAAACAAAAAACACAATAACCCAAATTGAAAATGGGCAGAGGAATAGAATAGTTTTCCACAGGAGAAATACAAATGACCAACAGGTACATGAAAAGATGTTCCAGCTCACTAATCATCAGGGAAATGTATCTCAAAATCAGAATGAGACATATCAGACATATTGGGGTGGTTAATAGCAGCAGTACATGAGATAAAACAATTGCTGGCTAGGATGTGGGGAAAGGGAACCAGTGTACAGTACCATATGTTATCAACCCCTTTCCTGGGTAACCATTCAAAGGAATTAAGATAAGAGTCTTGTAGAGGTATCTGTACCCCACACTCACTGCACCACTATTCAAATAGCCAAGAAATGGACCAACCCAAGTGTCAGTTAAGGGACGAGTGGATAAAGGACTCCTGGCACACTATACACACAATGATGAGAAAGAAGAGATCTTCTTGCCACAACTTGGGTGAATTCTGAAGGTGTCAGGCAAACTGAAATAAGAGAAAGGCAACTACTCTACAGAACTCACTTAAGCATGGAGTTTAAAAATGTCAACCTCAGGCCCTCCCTCGTGGAGCAGCAGGTTAAAGTACTGCACTGAGAAGCTTAAGCCACCTCCGCATGAGTTCGATTCCCGCCTGCCCCGGGAGGAGTCCACATGGCATGGAAGGCCTCTCCTGACCAGCCCGCTGCTCCCCTCAGCAGTGGACTTTGTCAATCTGCCTGTTCTGCTCCCCACTCTGTCTCTGGTGAATCCTCTTACCCTCCGCATCTCTGGCCTGTACCCCAGTTCTATATGAATTAATAAATCTTTAAAAAATAAATGTCAACCTCAGAAAAATACTAGAGTGGTAGTTAACCAGGAACTAGGGTAGGGGACAGGTGAAGGAAATGGGGAGATGATTATTAAAGGGTAAATATTTCCAGTTATAAGATTAACAAGTTGTGGGGATCTAACATATAGCATGTTGACTATAACTAATGCTGTGTTGTATACTTGAAAGTTGCTGTGAGCAGTTCTTGAAGGTTCTCACCACAAAAATGAATTGATAACTCTGTGATGAATGGGGGTGTGTATATCAAATCAACACATTGTACACAGTAACCTTGCACAATGTTACAGTTCAGTGATAATTTAAGAAAGCTGGAAGGAAATGTAGGTCTTCCATGTGACCTATTCTAGGACATGTGCTGAAGGTGCAGTGGCCACCAGGCCATATTCTCCTTCTGGCAGGGAAATACCTCTTCCACAATGGTAGCTGGAAATGGGCAACACCCCATAAGAACTAGGTTTGGAACTGACAAATTGTCTCCTCCCAGCTGCTACTGGCCACAGCCAGCTACATGTGGAAGTCCAGCCCTATATACTCCTCTGAAAAAGATGGGTGGAGGGGCCTCCCTGTTGGCCTAGGGTTAAGTCTCACTGCTGAGGCCCAAGGTTGATAGATGGGCAGGGAGCTGACCCATGGGGCGCAGCAGACCTCTCCTGTCTCACCTGCTGCTCCCCTCAGCAGTGTACTTCCTCAATCTGACTGTTATGCTCCCCACTCTGTCTGATGAATCCTTTCACCACTTCCCTACCTTTGCACCTAGTTCTATGAAAAAATGAATATCTTTTTAATAGATGGGAGGTGGCTAACTGCTGAAACATAATATAATTCATCATTTTTATAATGCTCTTATTTCTTTAAAAACAATACCCAAATGTCTGATAATGCCAATAGCTACCGTCACTGGGAATAAAAAACAGGAATTGAATAATTTTGTCCATTTTTTTATGAGAGTGTGTTTATTTTATTGTCCTATATTACAGAACTTTAACGGAGGCAGTTTGGGGTTTTAAATTTTACTTTTCCAGAGATCACCGTGTTAAATAGTTGAGGTCATAAATTGATGATGAGAATTTGCCCATATGCCATAAAGGGAAAAAACGTGCAACTGAATCTAGGCTAAGCTCTTCTGTTTCCTCAGTCTGATTTTCCACCAAGGCAGGAAATGCCTTTTTCTCCCTTTATTTACAAGAGGTCAAGTAATTTAAAACAATGGTATTATCTTTTCTTATAGGTGTTTGATTTGGCTTAACAATCACATCCTTAAAACATTCCAGGAGGCAATGTATTGATAAGAATATCAGTAGGAAACAAATTGCAATGAAGAGATCAACGTCAGACTGCAAAGGCAGCCTGTTAGGACACAGATCTCCTCAGGTCTCTTGTATTTCTGCGTGTCTTTTTAGCAGATATTCTAAGTGCCTTTGTTCTAGACAAGCTTTTCAAGGATGTTTGTATAATTAACAGATTAGACCTATCTAGTGTCTCTCTCAGCAACAAGGCAGGTTCATTTACTGTCCAGTATAATAAACACACTTATCTCCCCTCCACATCAAAGGGAAGACATGATTACTGCTCATTATAAAGCAGTTGAGATTCTCTAATCTTAGGTTTGCTCCTCTGAAATGAAGCCCACTGTTTGTGCTGATGTCTCCCCCTGGCTAATTTCTTGCTCCTATGGAACCTGATATAAAGTGAACTGATACAAATATTCAGATCCTCAAGTGGCTCATTGTACTGTAATAATTTTGTTTATCTCTCATGCTTTCTGAGAGTATTTATGAATATTGGCAGACTAATTTATTAGCTTTCAGGTAGTGAAAACCCTTGGACCGTCACAGTTTTTAACACCGTCTAGGAGGGAGCTTGAGTCCCAAGTTATAAACACATAAGGATCTAGTTTTACCTGAGGTAAGTGAAAATAAATCAGGGTCAAGTTCACTTGATTTCACAGAACCTGGTTGGTGCATTCTACTCCTTTGATAAATTGATTATTGATACACACCATATTTAACTTTCAAGTGATATAACAAATCCTTCTTTCACTTAACGTGATACAGCACTCACTGATATAAATCAAATGCCTTAGTGTCTATTCCCGATATGAAACTCTAACACTCTAAACACTTCTTTATTATTCTTTGTTATTTATTCCCCTTCGATTTCAGTCACAATCCTTTGATGTTCTGTAATCTCAAGATTCAATTATAAGATTAAATGTCTTGAATAACATTATAGAAAATAATATGTGAAAAGAAAGCAGGGGCTTAAATTGGTAAATATATATGAATGTATTTCAAACAGAAACAAATACTTAAAATATCTTGCTTTCTATAGTTGGTCATGATGTCATAATAGACTATCACTTTCTTCTTCCATTACCCAATTTTTCTTTTGCTTGCAACTCATAATAGTTGTTTACCTTTATTTCTAAAAAATATGAGTCCCGAAAGTCTACATTGGGTTATTTATATCCTATCAGTTCTTAACACTAGACACAGAAGTACGAAGAACATCACTTGAATTCCATTTCAATATACACTCATTTTGATCCCACTGTGAAGCACCAACCCTACTTTTTTCTCAAGTCAGGATGAGTTCACAGAGAAAATAGAGTAATATTTTGCCTGTTAATTAACTGATGTATTGAATGAGCCATTTGACAATTTCTGTTTTCACTTTGGGTTTTGGGTCTGGTAGAATGAGTACTCTAAACCAATGGTGCTCTAAAGGATACAGGGTTTCACTGTAATCAATCAACCTCTCCCTCAATTCCATTGTCCCCTCCCTCACAATGGCGCCATGTTAACTTTCAACATTTATCTTTGGTGTTCCCACATTGGTGACACAGCAGTGGGAGCACAGATTCAGTAAGAAATCTACTGATGAAAGTCTCTTACCTCAAGTAAATGGGCAAGTTTTTTTCTCATACTTAGATATTATGAAACCTAAGTTGTTACTTACATTAATATGGTCTTGCCTCTATTGGATTAAAAGTCTGCGAATAAATACATTTTCTTTCCCATCCACTCCTCATTGGCTCCCAAGGTATCTGAGTCAAATTCCTTTTTAATATTATACAGCCAGATTATTGTATACTGTCTCAAAGGACAAGATCACATGCTTTCTCCACACTGAAAGCTGGAAATTTGTCTCAAAATAAAAATACTGACTCTTAAAATAACTTTTGAATTTTAGTGACTGTAATATTGATATTACAATATTGGCATTGCCAAAATAATTTAATAAATAATAGTAAATCATTTCAGGGCACTTAAGCCACTATAAATGTTTTACATATGACTCTTATTCTTCAAAATACCTTCAGGAGGTAGGTACTCATTTAACACCCATGGGAACAAAGGCTAGGTGATTAAGTTACATAGCTACAGTCTTTTGGAGTGAGGGTTTAAACTCAACCATTTTGATTTCAAAGCACATGCTTCTATTCTCTGGGCTATAGATCACATACACAATCCACAATGATATTTTTTGGGTGACTTCATTTTGAAAGTTCATCATTAATCTACCCCCTAGTCTGCTGTTGAATTTCTTCAGGAGAAAAATTAGTAAATAGTTTAAACACTGTTTCAAAGATGATAAATTAAGCCATATATCTTTATCCTACAAAAATTCAAACTTAGGTACTGTTACTCTGATTTGATCATCAGTACAGCATCCAAGAAATCTTCTGGTTTTATTTTGCCAATATTTAAGTTCCTTATCAATCAATTAATGTCTCTTAAATAGTAGAAACCCAAGGGCTTTGATTTGCCTAGATATTTTCCTGTATCAATTTATTCTTAACTTAAAAACATCATCACACTTTTTTATGGTACAGTGAAGCTTTTACATCTTGACTAATATCTAAGCTTTGATATCTAACTGGATTGAGAAAATTCAATTTGGGAAGATGGAAAAAAGCAACACATTCATTGCTGATTACATGAGTAAGCCCTGGTTAATAAATGTGTGGATACAAAGTGTTGCTTTATCTTGTCATTAAGTTGGAGGAAGAATTGACAGAAATAAAACCAAATGAATTTTCCAAATACATGGGATAGCTGCTGGCTTTCTGACTTACTATGGAATCATCTGGTCTTCCAATTGAATTCATGGATAGTGGGGACAAGGAAGAAAGGTGAGAACTACATCCTATCACTTCGATCAGTATGTTTCATCCCTGCTTACAGATATTTAAACTATAAAGACAAAACCAGCAATATTGAGAATATTAATCTAGAATTGCTTATAGCATCCTGCATCTATGTATGGTCTGAAGGATACAGTGTTGGCAATGTAGATGGGCCCATAACTTAAGAACAAAATCTAAATAATTCTTTAAGAAGACATGGAATCCAATTACATGATTTTGAGACTCTATAACCATAAATCAAGCCCTCCTCATGAGGCAAGCAAGGAGTCTTAACTCTTTAGGCTATAAAACAGTTGCACTACGCCTTTCTTGCCATTCTTTTCAATATTCTACTAAAGGTGTTATCAATAATAAGGCAAGAATTAGTATTATCTAATTGCATATGACAAGATTGTTTTGTTAGAGAATTACAAAGAAATTACAAAAAAATAATAACTAGAATTTATTGAATTTGGCTGCTGGTAAGACATGTGGGCCCACATTTAACCTATAGATTCCATACAACCATAATGAAAATACCAGCAGTCTATGTTATAGAAATGCACAAGCTTGTACTAAAATTATGTGAAATTATTAAAAAAAAGGTAGCCAAGACAATTGTGCAAAACACAAAAAATTATCTATGCAGTTATACCCAAGACCTAGATAAATCTGCAGTAACAAGCAGCATTGGCATAAATAGACACATTGGTACAGCAAAATTCAGTCTAGAGATACATTCATACCTATGGTTTCAGTTCATTTTCAGCAAAGGGATTAACATTCTCACAAATGATTGTATGGTGGGAGAAGAGTTGGATAAATGGAAGAGGAAAAAAATAAATCTCAATCAACCATACCACACATACCTAAAGACAATTTGATCAGACCTAAATATAAAAGCTAAAGTATTTATCCAAGAAAACTGACAGCATGTACCCATACAAAATCTTGAACATAAATATTGTAGCATTACTATTCTTAATAGCTCAAGTCTGGGAACAATCCACATGTCAATCAAAAAATAAATGGATGAACAGACCATGTTATATTAACATAATGAAAAATTACTCAGCAATCAAAAGACATGAGCCACTAATACACAAACATGGGTGCATTTCAAGGCCATGTTCATCAAAGAAGTGACACAGACACTATCTAAGCTCACTTACATATGTTTTTAGAAAGGGTGAAATTAATCAATAGAAAAAAATCAGAACATTTATTTTTGTTGGGAGGTGAGAATAGATGACTATGGAACATGAGAAAACTCTCTGGAATAATGGAAAAGTTCTATATTTTGATTAAACTACTGGTCATAACATACATAAGTTTTTAAAAACTCCTTAAACTGTACCATATATTGTATATGAATTTTACTTTAATAAAGTTCATTTTGTAAATAAAATAATTGGAATGATCGATAAACACTTTGGTACAATAATATTCACCTTAACATCACTTTCAAAAGCAAAAAATAAGTTGAGAAAATACGTGTTCTATTGGTTTGTAAGGTCTGCTGTAACAATGCACCACAAATTCATTGACTTCAACAAGAAGAAGCTATCTCACAGTTCTGGAAGCTTGAAGTCTGAGATCAGTGTCAGCAAGACCCTACTCTTTGTGAAAGTGCAGGAAGGGCTCTGTTCTGTTCCAGAATTCTGTCAGTTTCTGGCATTTCCTTGGCTGGTAGTCACATAGCTCCAATCACCTTGTGGTGTTCCCACTGGGCACAGGCATGTCTGTCCTCACAAAGTTTTCTTTTATAAGAACCACTGCCAGATTAAATTAGGGGCACCCTCACCTTGTCTAGTTACATCTGCAACAACACAACTTGCAACTAAGTCACCTTCTGCGGTACTGGGGGTTAGGACTTAAAGTTTTGTGGGGGGCACGATTCAATCCATGATGTGTTTTAAATGATGCTGCATTTACAAGCCAGAATAGTATTTAGTTTTTATAAATCATACTCCAATCATAATTAAGGATGTTGTATATTAGGGTATGTTGTGTTGTTTAATGAGTAAGATCAGATTAATGTGTGTATAAAGATACAGCACATGTAGGCATGAATCTTTATAGCATTGTATGTATTTCATAAGTATACTTTACATAAGACAGGTACTACAACATGTGCTATTTTGTGGTGTACAGTTATAAATGTCTTGGAAGGCTAAGCTGCGTGTACCATAGAAGTGTATTAAATATTCTGAGCCCCTTCCTTCTTCATTCATCACAACTTCACATGGAATAACAATAGTTAATTCCTTTATTTTTTTCTTCTCCCCCCCTTTAATTACTTTAGATGACAATTGGAAGCTCTTCTATCATGTAAATTTACTCTGTATCAATAGCTTTTTGTTCTTAGATTATTGTTGCATCATTGTTTGAAAGAAGTTTCTTCAGATGTCTTTTGCTGTTAGAAGCATAATAGAAACATTTGGTTTCAGACAGAGCACACAGACAGATGGACTATTGGTTCACTGAGTGTAAAACTTCGGATTCTGTAAACAAGTTACCAAATTCCCTTAAAAATTCATTTAAACTGTCTTTTATTCATAATATTATTTTCACACAGACAAAAGAGTAGCCAAGTATGACAGGAAAGCAGCAGCTGAGAGAGAAAACAATAAAAAGAAAGACGCTCTGAGCATAACAATAGCAATGATTTGATCCTAAATGTACTTTATGCATTTTGCATTCATATTTTGAGATATGGGATGAAACAAAGAAAAAGAAAAGTGAGGTATAATTACATGCAATGGAAAGAAAATAATCTAATATTCAGAAAACTCTGGGCCTATTTTTAGTGGTGCATGTGTAAATCAGCTAACCCAGCTACCCCAGCAAAACTGAGAACAGACCAAGTTAAGAAAGATAGAAAGACCAATTGCTGAAAGATCAAGATTCATCTGCACACCTTCGCAGCCAGACAGAAGCAGATAGTATGGACATACTCCTGCTCACCAAAGAGTAAACGTCGAGCCCAGTCCCTACATCCATGTTACTATCAAATGTATCGTGAGAAACAGAGGACAGCAATTGCCAATTTTATTTCAACTCATATCAATATCGAATATCATTTCTCTGAAAAATAATAAATATCTAGTCTTGGACTCAAACAGCCAGAGATTATGCCTAGTAGTTAGAGATGGAGGTTCTTTCCTGTATAATTTACAAGGTCACCAATTTAGTTTCAATATCAATAATGGACCCATCCCATAGTGCCATTGATGCACGTGTTGTGTTAGGCAACATAAAGACCTCTAAACATTTACTGAGGTTATCTGTCCACTCTGTTTTCATCAGGCCAAATCCAGGTATGGAAAGTCTAGTAGCTGAAATTTACCATAACATATATTGACATCCCCCACTTGTGAATGATACCACACCTGTGCAATTTTAATTTTTACATTTTCTAAATTTGTGCTCCTATTTTCTTCTCAACTGTAATTTCCCCCTTTAACAGCCTGACATATTCCCTCACCTGTGTGGAATCTTAGAAAATTTAATGTACTGTCTTCTGAGTATGGGTGTGTTCTTACACACACAGATGAATTTTAATTTGGGTATGGGAAATTTGAGGTTTTGGTGGAGACATCCAGATGGAGTTAAAACTAAAGAACTAGACATGTCAGTTTGAAGTTCAAAAGAGATCTTAGTTCTAGACAAAATAGGATTTTTGAACTTTCAGGTGACAGGTGGAAAAAAGCAGCTAGTTCAGAGTGAGACATTATCACCGGAGGGAAACTTAGTGTGGTAGGTTTTTAAATGTTCTACAAATGTTCTGTGCTGAGGTAAACATGTAGAGTGAAATATAAAATTGAAGAAATAATCTGAAAAGTAGATTCATTCATTAGTCTAGAAAGATGGCTTGAATCAAACAAGTTTAAATAACTTTATTTTCTTAGTTTTCAACTGCATTAGGTAATGACCTAGTATCATAAATTTTGATCTGATGCACAATATTCAAGCAGGAATTGTTTTCATAGTCTATAACATATTTGTTATCTTTGAGATTTTTCTTGTAAGTAATAAAACACTGTCAGGACAGTATTTTACTGAAGGTGTAAAGATGAGGGAGATGAATGGACTTCTTTTAAGATTTGGGGGAAATATAAGTAATTGATTAAATTAGCCCTATGTTCTGATTATTTCTTTCTCACTAGTTGCAGCTCCTTTAGTTGGTTATATTAGTGTCTCGAGAATTTTAAAGACTGACAGACCATTGTTAAAAAATACTAGACAAGAGGTGACTATCATTAAGTCTATAAACATACAAGTCAACAACAAATATACAGTCTGATTAAAAATTGGGCAGAGACTCTAAGTAGTCATCTCACCATAGAAGACATACAATGGAATATTATTTATCTTTGAAAAGGAAGAGGTTCTGATACATGCTGCAAAATGGGTGAAGCTTCAAGACATGATGTAAGAGAAATGTCAGACACAGAAGGACAGATGCTGTATGATTCCACTTGTACGATACCTAGAATAGTCAAATTAATAGGGACAGGATTGTGCAAATATTGTTTTCAGTCTCTGATAGTGAGTCATATAGAAATTCCTAGTTTATATGTTGCCAGGAAATTGCTTAAGTAGTTGTGTGCTTATTCTCCAGTCCCTGTACAGCTTTAAGACTTATATCTAATGTGTGCAATATTAAAACCAGGAAATATTACAACCAGCCAACAACATCAGCATGGCTCTCATCTGTGTGAAGTCATTCAATTCAAGGTTGCCTTTCTATGGCATGTTCTACATAAAGTCCTTGTTGACCTCAGTGGCTAATTTTTTGTGCTCTTAGAGATCCCACACTATCCAAAGAAAAAAATTCTTTTCTATGCTGGAAATGCACATTATAAAAGATACGCATAACCCACGTGTCCATCAACAGATGAATGGATGGAATTAGGATTAACAGAGTACTAGGAATTAGGATTAATAGAGTACTTAAGGCAGTTTCTCAGGACAGACCTAGACAGGACAGACCCACCCCACCCCCCATCCCAGCCTAAAATGCATATTCCTGCTCAGGTCCTGACCCAGAAACTGAAGGTAGAATGAACATCGAGAACTAAACAATTTTCATGTACAACCGTTGCTTATATTTATTTCCATAGAATTCTGAATGATAGAAATGAGGCCATAATGAATAATTCATAATGTTATCATTAGATCTGTGTCCTTAAGAACAACCCAGTATTA
Source organism: Condylura cristata (assembly GCF_000260355.1). Lineage (NCBI taxonomy): Eukaryota > Metazoa > Chordata > Mammalia > Eulipotyphla > Talpidae > Condylura > Condylura cristata. The sequence continues at coordinate 19,366,722 of NW_004567128.1, read as the reverse complement.
GCTAAGTGAGCTGTTTTATCAGAACAATTTCCAATTTATCAACATTGTTCTTGACAAAACTTAGCCTCACTGTTCATCTCATATTTTCTGAAAAAGTTCTGTTCTTTAATAGTTAGCATATACTAGGGATTGAATATCTGTATCCCCCCCACCCCAATCTAGTATGAAAGATCGCCACTTATGAATCAGAAAGAAGGCTTGCCAGGCACCAAACTGGCCAGCATCTTAATCTTGGAATTATGAGCTTCCAGAATTGTAAAAAAAAAAAAAAAAAAAGCTGTTTAAGCCACCCAATCTATAACATTATGGTTATAGAAGTCCAAACAGAATAAAACACCACATTATTTCATATTATTCTAAAATCAGAGATTCTTAAAATCTTTGTTTTATCATTTTCTTGTTTGTGACATTTTAAAAAGTGATAAAAATGGTATCTCTTTCTTAAGCTGCGTCTCAGGACTATGAACTGGCATTATTTAACTCTTAGAGAGCTGCCTTTCTACATTTCTTTGAACTGCATTGAATGCAGAATTTCTCAGATTGTTTCACCTCTGTTAACCCTAGACATCGTATTTCCCCAGTCGCCCATCAGATATATTTGATTTCCCATGAAAGGAATCAGTCAGTATAAATTCTTTGAAAAATTAACTATTAAGCATAGAGGGGCAGGAGACAAAGACAATGAGCAATATAATATGTCTCAGTTCAAGGATGCTATAAGTAGACAAGAATGTCCAGGAACCAGGAGCGCAGAGAAGAAAGACTTACACTTTGGGAGAGGACACTCAGCCCTGAAAAGTTTTTATTGAGGAAGTAAAGTTGGAACTGTGTCTAGAAGTTCCAGCTCATTAGCAAGGTGAGGATAAAAATGCAACTGTGGCAGCAGGAAGAACATTTGCGAAATCATGGTGGCATGTGAAGGCACGGAGGTTTGAAAAACTAAAAGTAGTGTTGTACTTGCAATCTGGTGCTGTTACCTTAGCCATTTAGAGATAGCAGTTCTGAAGTATCTGTTAACTGTTTTGCTTTCTAAGTATGTAGACTAGAGTTATAAGACAAATGGAGATAGAAATTCAGTTACAAAATAACACTGACCACAATGTTCTGAAAAACATTAATAAGAGGGCCTTTCCTGGTGGCACAGTGGGTTATAGCATGGCATCCACTGTAAAACATGAAGGGATGGACTTTGTGATGACTGGTGTGCAAAAAAGAATGTTCAAATGAAAGCTAACAGAAGCCATCCAAAAAAATTATATAAGAAACTACCTTGAATGAGTATGCACGAACAGATTAGACAACTTAACAACTTGCATACATTCTAGAACTACACAATCTACAAACTTGACCATGAATAGAAAATCTGAGTGGACTCATACTTAGCAAGGAGCTATAACTAGTATGAAGATTGAGTCAGTTAAAACAAAACAAAACAAAACCCTCAGCGCAAAAAAGTCCAGGACCAGAAGACTTCACTGATGAATTCTAACATTTATTTATACCTCAAAAGATTTATTTATTTTTGTATAGAAGAACTGAGGTGTAGGCCAGGGTTGCAGAGGTGAGAGGATTCACCAGAGACACAGTGGGAACAACAGGTGGATCTACTGAAATACACTGCTTGGGGGAGCAGCAGTGGAGACAGGAGAGGGCTGCTGTGCCATGTATATGACAGGTGCCTGGCAGGGGATGGAACGCAGGCTATAGTGGTGACAGCTCTGAGACTTAACCCCTAGGCAACCAGGAAGGCCCCTATCTAACATTTAAACAGGAATTAATGATTACAGTTAATAATACTGTATTGTATATAAGTGCTCTTAAGTAATTACGTGAAACAACAGCTATGTTAATTAACTTGACTGTAGTAAGCATTTCACAATGTATATGAATATCAGATTTTCATGTTTTATACCTTAAATATATATAACTTCTCAATTATACCTCAAATAAAGCTGGAAAACAAGAATTCACAAAATTCCTTCTCAAAATTGAAAATTTAAAGGAAAAGTTAAAGTAAAATGTTAGAGGAAACACCTTCAAGCTCATTTAGGGGGCCAGAATTACCATAAAAACAAGATCAAAGAAACCACAGGAAAAAGAAAATTATAAGTCAAATTCATGACACTGCTATTCACAGTGATTTCATGGATATGACACTAAAAGAACAGGCAATACAAACAAAGATAAGCTGGACTACTGCGAACTGAAGAGCATCTGCTAACAAATGAATCAACAGGATAAAAAGGCAACTTGTGTAATGAGAGAAAATATTTGTAAACAATGAACCTGATAATGGATTAATGCCAAAATATAAAAGCAACACCTGTAACTCAGTAGCAAAAACCAAAACCAAAATGAATAACCTAATTTTAAATGGTCAGAGGACCTGAATAGAAATTTCTCCAGCAGATGACCTACAAATCACCAACAGGTATATGAAAAATTCTCATGGTCCTAATCAGAAATGCAAATCAAAACACAACGGGTGTCACCTCCCACTTTTCAAGATGCCATTATCAAAATCAAGAAAAAAATACTGTGGGGTTGCCTATAAACAGGAACCCTCTTAAATTGTTGCAAAATGCAAAATGGTACAGTGACATTGAAAACCTTATGGAAGCTCCTCAGAAAATTAAAAATAGAACCATTGTATTATCTAAACTTCCCATTTCTGGGTGTTTATCCATAAAAAAATTGAAATCAGGTTCATAAAGATATATTAGCTCTCCGATGTTTATTTCAGCAATATTTATAATAACTAAAATGTAGAAACGACTTAGGAGCCCACTGACAGATTAATGAATACACACACAATAGTGTATTTTTCAGCCTTTTGAAAAAGGAATTTTTGTAATATGTAACATGGATGAAACTGAAGGATATTATGCTAAGTGCATTAAGACATCACAGAACAAAAAAACACGCATGATTCCACTTCTGAGGTGTCTGAAATAGTGAAACTCACAAAAGTAAACAACAGAACTGTGACTTGATTTTCAAGGTCTGAGAGGGAAAATGGGGTTTTGATAGTCAACAGTTATTACAAAATTTCAGTTTTGCAAGATGTTGCAGAGCTCTGTGGTACAATAGCGAGCCTATAGATGACAATCATGTGGTGCACACTTCAACATTCGTGGTGTTCTTAAGTGCTCACTCATGTTAAATGTCCTCACTTAGGTTCCATGTGCTCACTTTCAGGTGACGTGCTGAATTCTACTCACAGTAAAATTAATACCAAAAAGCAGCCAAGCTTGCAGGTACACTGACTTGGACCTCCTCTTCCCAAACTGTGAGTGAACACATCTCTGTTGTGCCAGCTGCCCAGCCCGTGGCAGTGTGATGGCAGCCTGGAACGAAGGCAACAGCCAGGAATGGCAGCTTTGCCATGTCATTCCTGAAGTCGCCAGGACACTGGTCTCCCCACCTTCTTTCCACATCTCCATGTGTTCCTGTGTTTGTTGGGTTAGTTAAGGGCTTTAGTTATGTAAGATTGAAGACTTAGAAGAAAAGGGGCTTCTCCACCTTATCTGACCTGGAAACTTCCTGCTTTTTCCCTTGAATGCAACTCACCTGGCAAATATGTGTCTCCATTACTTAAAACCTTTCCAGTTTATAAGGATCAAGAGAAAGAGGGTCATCTCAGATACATGCCAGGATCAGTTTTTAGACCCTCTTTTTATCACCACACTCTCGGTACAAATGGGAATAAAATAAGCATCAGATTTAGTCCCCATTTCGTTGTCTTTAAGTTTACTCTCTAAATACGAATATCTGCCTAGAGACCCTGATTAGCTTAACCACCGACACTTGCTTTAAGGCACGTGGAAACACCTGGGCCTTATTACGCCTTATTGTAAATCTCCATAGTTACAGTGGTGTAAGCCTCAGTTAAACTTAGTGCTGTCAGCACCAGCAAGAATTAGATAATACATTTTTTAAAACAATTTAGTGATTCCTTTAGCCACAGGAAATTTTATTTCTGTAAGTCACATACCCCCAGGGGATGGAAGGTACTTCCTATACATGGCCATAGAAGATAGGCTTGGTCTGGACAGAGCATTGCTCAAACCCACAGGCCCCAGTGTCTTGATATGCCCATTACATGTTAACAGTGACTAGAAGGAGTAAGCTCCTTCACAATGCGAGCTTCTGCCTCCGAATGTGGCCTTTGCTTACACCCTTCCAAGTCCAATATACCTTACTTTCCTCATAATTTTGCTATTATTTTCAAATGTTCAGTCTCAGTAATACCCGGGCCAATTAACTGTGGCCCTTCATAGGAAGTATTCTTGACCCCAGACCCCCAGTTCATATAATATTTTGCCCTCCCTACAAAGAATTCAGACCAACATTTCATGACTTTAGTTTTCAACACCTTTTGTGAACCAGAGAGTTGTTGCTAACTTGTACTTCCATACTGATAAGGCTTGGCATTAAAAGTCCATTACAAATTCTTTTAAATCACAAGGAGCTCTTATCTATAAGTAGCTATACTTAAGAGCACAAGTGTTAGTTTCTTCAATGTGGTACAGAATGTATAAGTCCCTTCTCCACAGCAAAAACAACACAGAGCTATAAAAACCTGAGTAAGTCATCACACAATATATACATACTAGTAATGCCCAAGCACCAGTGCTCATTTAATAAAAGGCATGACATGTATACTTTTTGTGAAACAATATTTGCATTTTAGAACTGTATTTGCAGATGAAAATAAAGTCCCTTCTAGTTATATCCATACAAAATATCCTATTACATAAAGACAGTTGTTTAATTGTTTGCAATTTGGAGTCAACCAAGACCTCATAATTTCCCAAGGGCTGGAGGGCAGTTTCGCTGAAATCGCCTTTCCTTACCTAAGTTGTATCAGACCCATTCTAGAAAGTCAAACTTGAAAAGGCCCAGAGGGCTATAAACTCAGACTATACTTGGCATTGAAAAATTGATACTAAGATGGTTGCCTTTCCAAGGTTATAAAAATAGTTGCTTCCAAATTAAAACTCATACCTCTTAACTCCCGCACTGTTGGTTCCTATCTTCAGAAGTTCCCCTGGTGAAACTTGAAATATCCCGGTACAGTGAAGACAAGGCGAGGCAGAAGAGGCAGAGATTTCCAGATAAGTAGGAGGCAGTTGTAATCAGCAAGGGGTCTTTCATAGGTTTATCTGCAGTGATTGCAAGATGAGCAGGTCTCCTCTGCCAGCAGCCAGTCTGTATACGGGTCTGAATGAGGTTCCGGTACATACTCAGTCCACATGGCCTCTTAGTTATACGCTACTCTCCTAAGGCTGCATTCTTTTACAGGGAAAATGGTAGGAGCAGGGGAGAAACCTCTGATTGGGTCTGGTCCAGCTCAAAGGTCAAACAGAGATTATGTCCTCTCAAAGACCTCCTTCGACCTGGATTGATACTATTTTAACTGAGTGATTGCCCTTATTTAGTAGCATAGTAGAAATCACCTGGGGGCATGTTAAAGCACACTGCTGGAGGGGCATTCTGCAGGGGAGGAGGAGGGAGAAGGATCAGGACAGGAGTGGGAGGAGGACAAGGGACTATGGCGATGGTGCATGGGGAAATGATGATGGGAATTTCCCAGGGAAACCATACACTGTACAAAAATGAAGGAGGATGTAATAAATACATTAAAAAAAAAAAAAAAAACAATGGACTGCTGGTTCCCACCCTCAGTTTTTGATTCAGTCAACTAGGGACTAGACTCAAGAATCTGCATTTCAAATGAGATCCCAGGTCTTGTTAAATTGGGGGAATTCTGAAAATACCCAGAAGTGGACAGAAGTGTATAAGGGATCCGCATAAATCTACACAGCACCTACACCATGTGATAATGGGCAGTCGAAAGGCTTCTTAACTCTTGATTTCCCCCCATATTTTCTCCTGAGACATAGACACTCTCAGAGTTCCAAAATTCTAATGAATTCTTTGGTTTTATTACTCTACCAATTTCCAGCTTGTGGTGGTAACATGCGCTGTCTCTACAGCTCTGAGAAAAGAGGAGACATTGTTTTGCCAGTACCCGTGTTACAGTGAGAATGGGCACTCAGATGGTGAAGTGACTCACACAGGACTCATTCTGAAGTCTGACACCAGAATTCATGTAGACAGATGTAATTTTTCATTTGTTTCAGAGTCAAACTCATCTGATTTTAAGGCAAAAGCACATAACTGACTACACCTATTTTTCATACATGAAATCAGTAATGATGACACACAGCACTCGTGGCCAAACCAAATGTTTCCTGCTTGGTGTCCCAGGCGGATTGAGCACTCTTGGTGGAGTGGAGGTGGCTGTCTTCAATCACACCCCTAGTGTGGTTAAACTGCTATCACGATTTCGAAACCACCATCTAACTCAACCTTTATGTTTGCGTATAAAATTCTTTCACTTAGGATCAGAGTCTAGAACCTATTTATCTACTAGTGGCAAGCTGCAAACATATACCCACTTCTACCCCTACTCAGCCCCTGGTTACCACCACTCTACTGTATTTTACAAGTTTAGTTTTTCTTGGAATACACAAGTAAGAGAGTTCAGGCAGCCACCACAGTGTGAGTTCGATCCCTGGCCAGGCAGCTGACCCATAGGGCACAGCAGACCTCTCCTGTGTCACCCACTGCTCCCCTCAGCAGTGCATTTCAGTTGATCCACCTGTTCTGCTCCCCACTCTGTCCCTGGTGAATCCTCTCACCCTCCATACCTCTCATCCCCTAGTTCTTTTATGTATAAATAAAAATAAATCTTAAAAAGAAATACAAGTTCAAGTCTCAGTGATGCCTCATGATTGATAACACCGCATTTTGCCAAGGGATATAAAGAAACCAGAACTCTGCACCTTGATGTTTGGAAGGTAAACTGATCAAACCAAATTGGGAAACACTTTCAGAACAACTAGTACACAGCTAAAGAACAAATACTCTAAAATCCAGTAATTCTACTCCTGACATTAGGCAAAACAGAACTCTCCACATGTGTGAACCAAATTACATGAACAAAAATGTTTTTGGAAGCTTTGTACATAACAACCCAAACCTAGGAACATCATGAATGTCTATCCACAGGGGAAAAGATAAATACACTGACTTCTTTATATCATGTGATAGTCATATGAGATATGATTCAACTATAAAAGTGCTGATATATGCAAAAGTGTGGCTCCATCCCACAGACAAAATACTATGTGAAAGGAAACAGAAAAGAGGACAAACTACAGGATTCCAAATAGAGGCTCAAAACAGCCACAGCTAGTCCATCAAGACAGCATTCGCAATTAATTAGGAGCAGGCACAATGGAGTTTTCTGGAGACCTAGATATGTTTTATCTTATCTTGATCTGGGTACCGGTATCATACAGACTTGTGACTAATATATTACTTTCAATAGCTAGCACAACTATCTAATTGTGGGAGTACAATCGCACACCTCCATGTGTGGACATGCCTCACTACTCACTCGCCACCAACTCTCCAGCGCAAACACCCTCCGGTAACCAGGGTATTTTTCATAACTCTCTAAAATATTTTTCACAGAAGTAAAGATTTTGTATCTAACACTGCCAAACGCTTCTGTTGAAGTGATATTTCTGGACTGGCTGGTTTCCAAGAATACCACCTTGCTCTCACAGGGTGACCTTATTTCTGGAGGTCCTAAATGGGCAATGTAATTTAAAAATTGTGCTTAGGAGGAAGTGATGCTGAACTATAGATTTAGTGTCATCTCTTCTTATTACAAAATGCCATTCAGTCATGGAACTCATTATTTTCTATTCTTAAACACAGAAGTTAAGAACATAAAAATTTATTTATAGCCTGCATATATTTAGCCCGCACAATTTATACAATACTATGTAAGCTATTCTTTAAGTAACTACTAGGTATATCTATTCTGGGAGGACCATAATATACATCTAAGAAAAGAGATTTGCTTAATAAAATAATTCATCTTTGAAATTTATGAAATGACATTTCATTATTTTTCATATATATATATATATGGACATATATAAATCCCATATTAGCAGAGGGAATATCTAATTGTTTCAAAGAATGACAAATAATATGTGTACCTGGAAGTGTCACCTACATGGAGCCGTCTGAGAGCCTCCCAGCCAGACTCCACCCTCTAATAGAACAGGTAGATAAACTGGGTGAGAACCAGCTGCTGCTCACTGCCTCAACTGCTGGAAATCAGAGGAATGAACCAGGGAAACATTCCTCCCGCCAGGAGAGGGCTCTTGAGACCCTCCGCTCAAGACTGAAAAGAGGACGTCACAGACACCAGTGAGGGCAGGCAAGTTTTTGGTTACTGGAAGAACAAGAAAAGAGAACTCTGAGATGACTTCTCTGGGCATGAGAACAACTCTCTGAGGGGCAGAGCTAGGTGTTCTGTACAGGTTTTAGGAAAGGGATTTGAGAACAAAGGGATTATGATTTATTTATTGAGAAAGCAAGGAGAGTGGACTTAGCCAAACTGCATCCGTTGTTCTCATTTGGGGCACCAGCAGTCTCAGCTGGGCAGCTGAAGAGGCCACGTGACCATTTCCCTGCTGAACATCTCATGTGTACCTGTGGCCACAGTTTGAACCAGCTTGGTCTATGGCCTGTGACTCTCTTCTCATAGAAGCCAACTTGATAAGCTGTGGAAAGACAGCTCAGAAATGGTAAAAAATAAAAAGCAAATGACAAAACATTGAGCAAAGGAAATTTAGGGCAGCAGGTGTCCAGGCGTGGCATCATCAGATTTTGATCCGTTTGTTTACAATCCTGTGGGCACAGCAAAACTTGGGTGCCTTGAGTCATTTCCTGTCCTTATCCTGGGACCCTTCCTGTGTCAGGAGGAAGCCCCTGTTTCCAAACTATACTTGGAATGGAGTGTCCTACAGAGGCACACAGGGTAGGGAGGAAACAGATACTGAGGAAATTCAAGCCACTGAGACATCTGCTGAGCTGCTGAATTATGCTTTTGCTAAGGTTTTGCACAGTCTTCTGTGAGTGGTTGTCCCAGATATGAAATCACCCAGGAAATTCATTCTCAGGGATAAAGTTGAAGTCTCCGGCTTTGTCTGTCTTTAGCTATCTCAGAATTCTTTCTTAGCACTGCCTTCCCAATTTTTGAAATGGAACAAACCCACATACTCTGAAGATGATTTTTATGCCAACGAACAAGCTTAGATATAAATTTTCTCTTGGGGAGTGTCTGTTGCTTAGATGGTTACCTCGACATATTATTAAATGTGTCACTTTTCCCTATTAAAATATCCTTTTACAAGCCAGGTGTCATTCTCAACATTGCAATGCCTGAAACAAAGTAGACTATGGAAGATTTTTCATGTCAGTGGAAGTGGTAGAGCTAGCCAATGAATTGGATTCCTTTTAGATAAATCTTTTATGGATCAGCAGATTTATGCAGAGTTACTTAAAAAGCAGTTAACATTCCATTAGCCACAAACTGTGATCTGTGTCAGCACTAAGACACTCTTCAGTCATTTATTTTAGTGCAAGAAGTCACTTCAGAAAAAAATCGCAATTATTGAATATCTAAGAGGCAAATAAATACTGAGGCAAAACCAGGTCATTTTTCTTATAGAGTTATGAACATTATGCTTGATTCTTTGCTTCATTTCATCAAAGCCTTTGGCTGTTTTATGTTTGTCAGTAAGTTTATGATCAGGAGAGATGGAATATTTTTTTAAAGAACTGTAAAGCTCACATAATTTCACAAAGTTCACAGCAATGATTCCAATAACATGAGTTTGGAGCTATTTACCAAAAAGAAGGGAGATGCTGTTTGGGGTTACCAAGGCTGTGCTGTGGGAAAGAGGCATGACCAGACATGGAGAAGTGCGTGACAGAAAATGCTGGGGAATCCTGGAGAGGCCAGTGTGTGGAGGGCACTAATGCAGAGTGCCCTGTGACGGCACTGGCCTCAACCTCAGATACCTACACTTTGGAATTTCTTTTGGTACTGACAAAATAGAAGCAGATAGTAGAAAAATCCCAAAGAGGTCTGTGACTCATGGTGAAAGCAGCTTCCATTAGATTAGAGATGTTAATAACTTCAAAAGCATGACAAGGCTGCTAGAGGAAATGGAAAGAATCCATGTTATTTTTGTCTGAGTTAATGAAGTGAAAATGAATGTAGATTTTTTTCTGGGAAGATGGTTTATACATATTTATCTCCCTTTTGCCCAATAAAAAGAAACAAAATATCTGTCATGTATTCAAATATAACTGAAATATAGAGAAGACAGGCTTGGACCTCAAGGAGCAACATGGAGGTGATTTCTCAAGGAAACCCTATTCTCTTTAGAGAAAGGACAAAGAAATGGCCCTATCACACAGAAACTTTGACAAAAACTTCTCTATTCCAGGCAAGCACCATAAAAAAGTTGTGGACTTACCCTCATTTCCACAAGTGGTTATGAGCATGTTTGAAACAATAGAATCAGCAAAGAAAAAGAATGTCTCAGCAAAGAAATGGATGACATGAGGAAGAATAAAAATGAAATTTTAGAACTGCAAAGCACAATACCTGAAATAAAAAAAAAATCACCTTGGATAAACCCAACAACACAGGGCAGAGGACAGAAAAAAGGATTAATGTACTGTGAGAAAAAAATCTAATTTGAATAACAAAGAAAAGTAGAATCATTAACAGCTTCAGGGATCTGTGAGACTAAAACACAACTCTAATATTCCTGTCATCAGGGTAGGGTTGAAAATGTACTTGAAGAAAGAATGGAGGAAAACTACCAAAATTGATCAAAGACATATATCTGCAGATTTAAAGAGTTGGTAACATTCCAAGTAGTGGAAGTCCAAAGACATTTATACCAACACACATCAGTCAAACTTTTGAAAAGTGAAAACAAAGGCCAAATCTTGAAAGAGCTACAGGAAAATGATACCTTCCCTGGAAGGAAAAAACAATTAGAATGACAATGAACTTGCTAGAATATACCAAAGGCAAAAAGGACATGAAACAGCACTTTTCCAACGCTGAAAGTAAAGAGATGTTAACCTAAACTATCTAATCAGTGCGTGATTGTTAAGAAGTGAAGAGAAAGTCCCTCTGTTTTATTTCCCCTTCCAATGATGGTCATTGAGGTTAAGTTGGTTTATATCATTGTCTTTGTTTTAAGGGTTATAGGTTCAAACCTCTACACATTTATGATTTTGCACTGGCTGGTTAATATTATATGTCTCCTCAATGACAAGTACCAATTAATATCTCCTCTTTTACTTTGAGGTAATAAACTTTCTCCTGGATCATTCTGAAATATAGGTATATTTTAGGACCAGGAGACTGTATACACTTGTGGCATGGGATTTTTATTACTTAGTAAATAGCACACACTACTGAAAATAACAGATAGAAAACCCAGTGAATCCTTATATCTTATATGTTAATTTTATCATTAATATTTTAAAGACTCAAACATCCATTTGAGAAATTAAACTTTAATAGCAACATCAGTATTTGAAATAGTATTGTTACCAAACTAATTTTTCAGTTTTACTACAGATACTCTCCTGTGCTTAAAACTAACCAATCCCGACACTTGGAATCAGTCTAACTTAACACACCCACATAACTCAGAAATTAGGTATAACATATTCAGAAAATATACTTAGTTAGCATTAAAAAACAAAACATAGAAGGCTTATAATAATCGAAACAATCCTCAGAAATATTTCAAAAGATGAAATAACAACCCCGCAAATATGATCACTTCTACTTAAAACCAAAAAATATTTGGGAGAAAACTATTTTTTATTTATTTTTCAACATCAAAGGAGCACCTTTGATGGTAGAGGACACCCCTGTCCTGATGACTTTAGTATTTTCACGAACAAAATTGCGGCGAACTGGCTTGCCATCTGACATCATCTTGTTCGTAGTATTGACTTTGGCTTTTACATTTACTGGTGGCGTGGTAACTTGAGGTAGCCCATTGATTTCATACAACCAGTACATATCTTCAGTCTTGAAATAGAGAGAGAGGGAGATTTTATGTGAAATATTCAGAGACTGAGACAATGTAGGAAAATGTTTATCAAATTAACACCTTCTCACTTCTCCATGTGAGGTAGGAAAAAGGTACAAAATTGAAGCTGCACTAATAAATAACACATGATTAACATGAAAAATAAATCCAGAATAGCAACTGGTTTTATGAATTAAGAACCATTTACTACAAAAATCTCTCCCAGTTGGAGGTCTCTCCTGTGAGTGAACAAAGCACCCATGTGGTGTAAGGGAAACAATCATGTAGTTCTCATGAAATTGTTGCCCAGCATGAATTACAACTATGACAATACCCTACAAAATAAATTTATACATGAGAATTGACTTGTGGCCATAGAACTGACTTACATACACATATCAACTTTGCTTTTTAGTTACTGAACTTGTTGTAAATCATCAATGGCAATTATAATTAAATCCAAGTTAGTATGACTTATTCAAGGACCTATAAAAATCCTTTTTCTGCATATATCTATTGGATGACAATATTGAATTAGGCAGTGTAGCATTTTCTGTCTTTAATGGTCATACTTAAACCACATTTCTTTTGCAGAATTTCCTGAGCTACCTACATTTATCTAGGCCCGTTCCTCCTGTTCCTCACAGTAAGATTTACAACATGCAGGTTCAGAACACTCATTTAGGTATGACCAGCCCAAGTAAATACAGCAGTAATTGGGGTTTCATATTTAGAGTAATATCTATCAAAGAATGTATAGGAAATTAATTATCAAAGTGCAGGAATTCCTTGCACCTCTGGAATGGCTGTATTTTCATAACTGACCCTTCTATTCAGTGTCCATATGATTATGTATGCAGAACCAAAGGAGTAAAAAGCAGAACAAAACTAGAACTATACGACAACTAGCTTAAATAAAATTTTCTTCATACAAGGATGTTGAATTTGGAAAACAAAGCGACAATTTGGTGATTGTGCATTTCTCAGTATAAAAGTGACACACTTCATAGGCACACACAGATGAGCTACATGAAAGGGAATACATGCCCATTCCAAGCCTAATGGCTACAAAGGGAAACTACACATAGGGGCCTCTCCCTTTGCACAGCATATTTCCAAGATCCTTTGAAAATAATTACCTATAAAGACACTATGCTCTGTTATTATATGCATTGCAAGTAAGATTCAAATAATGCTGAAATAGGTGTCCATGGCCCTCCTAACTAGGGTCTGACTGAGAATTCTAGTATATCAGATTCTAAATCCACGCCCCCATCTATGGTAATCTATTTCAAGTTCTACTGTGGATGCCTGATACCTCAGACAGTACCAAACCCTAAGTATACACTGTTTTTATTCCCTTGCACATGTATACCTATGGTAAAGTTTAATTTATAAATTGGTCATAGTAACAGATTAACAACTATAGCTAATAATAAAATGCAACTGTAATCATGTGCAGTAATAAAATTTATGCAAAGGTGGTCTCTCCCCTTTTCAAAACATTTTACTCTATGTAATATTTTCAGACTGCAGCTGATTATGGGTAACTAATCCCAGAAAGAAAAACCACAGATATGTAGGAACTACACTAAAATGATTTTGGCATCAGTAGCTACCTATGTCTTGAAACACGAAAACATGTCCTTTGTGCCTGGAAGCAACAGGAATAGATACCTTTTCAGAAATAATTTGAAAGCTGTCTTTAGCTTAGAAGTTCTTAGTAGAATTAATGTGTGACACTTTTTGGAGAAATTTTGATTATTGGATACATTTTAAAAATTGTATTTGCCTTAACCTTTGATAACAATAATCACATTAACAGACTCTTATATTAACTGCATATTGATGCTTTTATTTAAATTCAAAATAAATTAACTTCTATTTAATTTTCCTCATTTTAGAATTCAGCATTTTGACAGTACCTTATGCCTTATTTGAAGTTTCCAACATATCCATCTCAGATGACCTAAAGTTCCCAAATAGTTTATTATAAAATATACAAATATCAAGTGTGCCAAAATCTGAATATGCAACTCACTTTGCAGTCATTAGTTGCCTCTTCTATATATTTTTTTAATATGGAAGGGAATTAATTTCTTATTTTCTACTACTGATGGTAACATTTTTGGTACAGTTTGTATTAAAAAGCTCTTTACTAAATAAAAGGAAATTAAGAAAGAACACTTGAAATATGTGGAATTTTGCAAAACAATGTTGTTAGTCTATAATCATTGGGTGACATCTTTTCATTCTTATTCATTTAATGCCTTTAGTGACAACAAATGTCCTTGTCTTTAGTTTTAAAAGACTCACCTGTATTGCTAATGTTGCTTTGTATTTTTTACTGTACATTCGGGGTTTAAAACCCACCGTGATGAGAGTTCCATCTGACTCATAAGGAAGAAGTTCTCCAGCTCGAGGTTTTACAAAAAACTCAGGATCACTGCCAGGTAGGAAGTATGCAGTGAATGGCTCAGTTTCTCTGGAACAAAAATAAAAATATTAAGCATTAGATTTTCTCATTACCCTATCTCTAGGTGAGAAGTTGATGGATAGAGTTTACATCCTGCTGTGTAGAGCCACAGTTAAACATTAATGCTACTATGCAGCTGTGAGTCTAATACGTGTTACTTCATGGAATGCTTACAGAATGAAAGTGAGGAGATATTTTTCTTTAAATGAAGGAGAGCATCATTCTTCCCAGGGTGACAAAATGGAATCAGAAAGATTTTTTTCAATCACATATTTATACTGTACAAAGAATAAAATACTGTCCCTATAAAAATTGGAAAGACTCAATACCCCAAATGAAAATTCAATCATTTATAAGTAAATCCATATCTAAAATGCCCTACCATAACAGCTATCATAAAACCTATGTTTTTACTACTATGCCAATGTGATATTTGCTCGCTCTTCGCTCGCTTCACTAAGTGAGAGGAAACTACTTCACAGGCTCATTAAACATTCTTGGGCCTGAAGATGAGTTACTTTGATCTGAAGTGGACTCAATGACATCTGAGATTCAAGTGGCCATTTTCATGTCAAGGCTGATTACATTTGAAATAAAGACGGAAAGCAGTTGAGGAAATTCTTGGTGGAAGACAGCACTGTACATGCAAGTTTGTAAAAGAGGAATTTAAAATACAAATTCACAGGGAAGACACAGGTAGGAGGTAAAATGTAGTTTCCTAGAACATATCCAACTTTGAAACACAAAGGAGAAGATTCTGGTTGGGCCCACTGATCCATTGAGCAAACGTGTATTGAATATCAGGGCAGAGGATTTGTGTAAGTGGACTATGAATATGTATAGTCTGGATTAAGAGCCCAGCTGTACCTAGGAGTAAGACTTCAGAAAAAGTACTTAGCCTTTTTGTAACTTCAGTTTTTCTATGTGTTAAATGATGTTACTGATCCCATTAAAGTCACTACATTGGTGCCTTATATGTGAGTAGTGACCTATAAGGATTAATCAATATTAGTATAATCATCATTATGATTGTTGTTTTTAAACATTATGATTGCTGTTTTAAAACATTTAATTACCAGTTCTAGGCAGTGAAATATGATTCAATACATGAAATATGTATAAAATAGAATATACAAAGGAGTGATGTCAGCAAGATGGTAAAATAAAAAGATTCAGGTTTCCTTTCTTCCTTCAAGAAATACTATAGATAAGAAATATATAGATAGATTCCCATAGGGAGAAATTCAGAAACTTCTGCTCACCGGGTGAGCACAAAATCAGCTGCACCGAAGTTAATAGGAAAGTTTGAGTCATGCTCTTACCATAATCTCTGCCCCCTACATAGCACTACACCATTATAAGAACACTCCAATTCCCATTTCTTCCTCCAGAAGGAAACAATGGACAAGACATCCAACATTTGGATTTTAGGGAGTGGAGAGCTAACTTACAGACTGACTTCTGTCTTGATTACTTGAAGTATTGATGGGACCTGACATATTCTAAATATACTTGAGCATCTGAGAATACCTTTCAAGAGGTCCCATAATAAAGCAGAAAAGGGCCCTCCCTGGTGGTGCAGCAGGTTAAAGCACAGAACTAAGAAGCTAAAACCACATCAGCATGAATATGAGCCCTGCCCCACAGGTGATCCACATGGCATGGCAGACCTCTCCTGACCAGCCTGCTGCTCCCCTCAGCAGTGCACTTTGTTGATCTGCCTGTTCTACTCCCCACTCTGTCTCTGGTGAATCCTCTCACCGCCCCTGCACCTCTGGCCTGTTCCCCCAGTTCTGTATGCAAAAATAAATAAATCTTTAAAAAATAAAAAATCAAGCAGAAAAAAAAAAACCTGATATACTTAGAAGCCTCTACCTAAATGCAGAGTGGTTTGGTCAAGATTCTGGTTTCTGTCTAGCCTATTTCAGGTAACTGATAGAAATAGGCTAACTCTAGATTCCTAGAGTACTCTGAAGAAAAAAGAAAAAGATGTGGGCAGTGTATTGCTGCTTCAGAGTGCCCACAGTACAAAAATAGACATCAGAGGGAGCAAGAGATCCATTTGATGATGAACTTCTGAAAAAAAAAAAAACAACAGAAACTGGCAAATTTAATTAGTAATCTACACACACAAGTTCAGATTCATATCTACAGAAAAGATTTTAGAGGCTCCAAGAAGCTCTACCACAATGACTGGTGAAGATCTTCCCTGTATGAAGCAAGTCCATAGACTGGGAGAACTGGCTTTTTTTTTTTTTCCAAATGTGTAGATACAAACACAAACTAATGACAAACACCAATAAAAATTACCTACTTAAAATAGAAATCTCTAGAAATATACCATAAATAAACATAGGTATTATCTGACATGTTATTAAAAATAACTGCCAATGATATCCAGAGAGCAATACATGAACAAAATGAAAACTTCAAAAAAGGGACAGAAAATACAAAAAAACACAAACAACTAATTTTGGAGTAGAAGAATGTAATAACTGCAGTTAAAATTTACTAGAGGGGTACAAGAGCAGATCTAATCAAGCAGAAGATATAATGGGGATCTTGAAGACAAGTCATTTGAAACTATCCAGTTATAGGAGCAAAAAGAAAAGTGAAAAACCAGATGAAGAAAATCTGAAAGACTTATGTAACATGATCAACTAGACCAACATATGCATTATGAGAGCCTAAGAAGAAGAGACAGATAGGGACAGAAAACTTCTTAAAACAAGGAAGAAAACTCCACAAATCTTTGGAATGAAATGCTCAGAAAGACTCACGATGTTCAACAGATTCCAAATAGGATGAAACTAAAGAAGGACACAATGAGATGTATAATCAAAACTTAATTTTGAAACTTTAAGAGAAAAAAAGACTCATCACATACAAAGGAACAGGGTTCTGAGTAGATCTCATGGAATCCACACTGGGGAAAACCTGTCACCATGAACAAAACCAACTGCTTGAGGCACACATTATTTAGAGACTCTATATAGACACCACTAATCAGTACAGTTAACCATGTTGATTACCTAGACACATCAAGGCTTTGCATGACTACAGATAGGGCAAACATGAGCCTGAATCCTCATGAGGGAACCCAAGTTACTAAAATGTACTGAAAATGCACCTGAAAACTATATATCATATATACTTAGTGGGGATAACTATTTTCTGTTGAATCTTTAAAAAATGCCTTTCTGTGTAAAAATAAAGTTGTGTGTTATATTCCAACCTCAGAAGCAAAGTTTTTTAAATTTCTCAGTAATTTAAAAATTTTATATATGTATTATATATATATATATATATATATATATATAATATATATATATATATTTAGATCATTCTTCATTTTGTACATATTTCATCTCAGTTATAATTGCAATAGACTTCCCACCACCAATTCACCCATATGCCAAATTTCTCAGAAATTTAAAATTATTTATTCCATTTAAGAACAAAAGAACCAAATTTTACTTCATATTTGTAATGCATCTGATATATATATATATACATAGCCCAGATTTTCTGATAAAAACAAATGTCCATTAGGAAAATATTTACTGAAATCTAATGAGACATATTTCCTATTTTTTTTGAGGTTCTCTTTGGACTTAATGCTAGTAGAAATACAATGATACAATGAAAATGCTAGCTGCTTCAAATTTTAAACAAAACACCTAAAAGAATATTTATGGTATGAATTAAAAGTGAACTCAGAAAATGGTGATTATAATGAAACAGAATGATTGTTTCTCTTTTACTTCTGTGTAAATATATTGCTACAATTGCTTTTCTTGTATAATTTTAAAAATATACCAGGGCATAAAGTAATAGGCCTTATCATGTTAGAGATGAATCATATGTACTACATTTGCTGGCAATACCCATAAAAATTACCTCAGAGATATTAAAACATCAGGGTACACAGGGAAAATAAAAAAAAATAGACAGACTAAAGGAATTGTATGTGTCTTATCTTTTTGCAAAGGCCCACTGAAAATATGAAGGCATATTCCAAGCCCATTGGAATTAGATTGAGAGAACATGCATGGGAATCAAGAATTAATATATGTAGGGGAATCATTAGTACCTTGAGAAGGCCAAGTCATAGACACAATTTTACCTTTCATCATAGAAAGTATCAGGTTTAGCATATCTATAAAACACTAATATTAGTAGTATTATCATCAGTCTATACAAACTAAGACATTGTCCAGCACACTGGGAGAGTGAACCATACTGGCATCTGAGTAAAACATGATGTTACATGCCTCTGTTCTTTTTTTCTTTCTTTCTTTTTTTTTTTTTTTGTTTTGACAGTAAACTCAGGTCCTGGTCTGGGACTATGTTTCCAACTAACTAAATGCAGGCAGAGTTTCCAATTAGGTTTAGAGACAAAGTAAACTATTACAATAATTTATTTTCCAATCTAGACAGAGATAATCATGAGATACTCTTCCAGAAAACTCATACACTTCATTTTACATCTTTATTAAGTGTTTTCTTTCTTGAGTAGCCTCCAAATTTTTAGACTTGTTTTTATTGTAATCTCTTATAACTGATGATTGAATCATATAATTTTATCTGTCAAAAGCAATCACAAGTGAGGCAATGAAGGGTAGAATTTGCCTTATTTTGAATTCAAAGGATTTAGTTCTTATGTTTTCATTAAATTAAAAACAGGATAATGTTACAAAATAATTAATTAGCAAAGACAAGAGGGACAGAATATAATGACTCAGGGTTCCTGAAACCTAATGATGCTACTTTTTACAGCTAAGAAAGAATAAAGATAATTTTACTCATTAAAGTCTTACATAGGTTATAAAATCACTTTAATTTGTATTTTAGGTAGACTATATCTCTTCAGCTTTTACCTATATATAAAATGCGTTGTGGATATCTCGCACATAACCGCAGTAGGAAAGGTTATAAGCAAAGCAGGCCAATATAAAACTAGATGCACATATAAAACTGGGTGAAGGAAAATAGGGAGCTCTCGTTGAATAAACAAGTATGATATTAAAAATTCCTGCCTGCCAATAAATATACCTTTATTTCTGCACTTCCAGTTACACAGGGAATACTTTAAAATTGACCAAGCTGAGAAAGCTATACAGATAATCAATAAAGGTATGAAAAGAGAAAACCTCTAATCATGTCCATAAGTATGTTTATTTGAAGCTGATTAACCATTAAAGTCTGTTATTATAATAAACAATTTACTTTGAAAAGACTTCAAATACATTGATGTAACGGCTTTATGAAGTAAATAAAGGTAAAAACTGATATTTCCTTAAAGAACTAGCTGAACTTTAAGAATTTTTTTTGCAAGGATTTAATAAGATTTCTCAGTATTAAGAGCAAAATAATTAAATATGCTAGTATTCCCCAGAAAACTAAGACACACTCCAAGCTTCTGTTTTATCCCTAAAGGCATTCAAGACAAATCTATATTCAATGATCATTGTTATTTATTTTCATGGGAACCGAAGTTCTTGGAGAGTTCCATCCCTTCAGACCATACTTAGTAAGCATCCCTTATATTTCCGGCACTGAACAGGACAATGCTAATCCCCATCCTACTCAATGGCAACAATAGACAGTGCATGATTAGACTCATCGTAATGAAACTTTTGAAAACTAAATCCAAGAAAACATTTTGAAAGACACTGGTGAGAAATGGAATATTACATATAGAGGAACAACAAATTCAAGTAACAGTACATCTCTCTGCAGAAACCAAGCAGGCCAGAATGTAGTGGAACAAAATTGTTGAACTGGTGAAAGAAAAGAAATTTGAACAGTAAGTTGTATAGCAAAACTATCCTTGAGTAGTGAAGGGAGTTTCAGATTAAAGAAAGTAAAGTGTCTATCACCAGCTGACCTAAACTTAAAGTATAACTGAAGTAAGTTCTCTTAAAAAGGAAATGTAGGGCCCTCCCTGGCAGTGCAATGAGTTAAAGCACAGCATTATGAAGCTGTCCACAGCCACTACACCATGAGTTTGATCCCTGGCCAGGGTGGTGGCTCACATGGCACAGCAGATCTCTCCTCATCTGCCCACTGCTCCCCTCAGCAGTGTATTTCAGTAGATCTGCCTGTTCAGCTCCCCACTCTTGTCTCTGGTGAATCCTCCCACTCTCCCCCTGCACCTCTGGCCTGTATCCCAGATCTTGTATGCATAAATAAATAAATAATCTTTAAAAAAAGAAATGTAAATGCAACAGGAAGGAAAAGCAATGAAATGGGTAAGTATAATCTACTATCCTTTTTTTTAAATTTTGTTTAAAGATTTATTTATTTATTCATACAGAACTGGGGTACAGGCCAGAGGCTCAGGGGCGGTGAGAGGCTTCACCAGAGACAGAGTGGGGAGCAGAACAGGCAGATCGATGAAGTACACTGCTGAGGGAAGCAGCAGGCGGGTCAGGAGAGGTCTGCCACGCCGTGTGGTCACCTCCGGGGCAGGCGGGAATCGAACTCATGGGGAAGTGGCCTTAGCTTCTCAGTGCAGTGCTTTAGCCCGCTGCGCCACCAAGGAGGGCCCGGACTATCGTTCTCTTTATGAGTTTTTACAAAAGAGTCTTATGACCACAACAATAACTTATTAATAGTATCATATATATATGCATTAAATATTCTCTAAATGTTATCCATTATTTTAAAGTTAAATATTGTGGGTTAAAGTCTTGTTTACACCAAAAACCTATTCAAAGTAATTTTTAAAGTATTAACAAAGTTTCTACTTTAATGTAAAGCAGTATTTGTTTCCTTTGCTGAAAGTAAATATTAGTAACTTTGGATTACTTATGAAACAGGTAAAAGACATTTTTTGACTCAAGAGCTGAGAATGTTACATCTTGGCCCTCTACCTTTTTTTCTTAAAGAAATCCAACAATTACATCTGATAAGGGCACATTAAGGTTCTGTATGCCCATCAATCTCCCATCAGCAAATTACATTCCTGTCAAATAAAATGCTTCTTTTTTAGCTTTCTCCCGAAAGCTCACATTCTGAATGTTGATCACCCATGCATTTTGCCATGAAGCTTTGCAATGTCTAGAAATATGACATTCAATGACAACTTTCCCTGTGTTTTAAATGGTCATTTAAAATTTTCAACTATGAAGAATAAAATTATGTGTATGTACATATATGTTTGTGTAAGCATTGATAACAACATCGAAGTGACATAGAACAGAAAATTAAAATTCTATATATTTACTCAATATTTAATTTTCTAATTTGTGGTTTCTGAATAACTGATTAGGTTAATCCTCAAGATGTTTCTCTTTATTTTAATTTCATGAATTTATTCATTTATTCACTAATCAATATTTTCCGAATCCTATAATGTAGAAAACATTTTATCAAATGCAAGTTTGTGCTGAAATCTTATGTTTTCAAAGCACTCTAATTGTTAATTACATAGAAACAGAACAAAGAAACTCTACAATAGCTATTAAACTGACTCATCAGCAATGGTTACCACTCATTCTGCTCTGCCCTTCAAAAATGATAAATGAATAGAATCATAGATTCTAGGAGCCATATGGCTCTCTAGTTAAGAACATAATGACTGCCCTCTGGCCTCACCTGCGCCCAGCCTGCCATGGTACTCTAAATGCCAGCAATTCTAACTACTATTAGATCTTTTGATAGAATCTACTGTCCCATCTCCTGGAACTCTGCACACACTCTATTTTCTACCTGGAACTTCTTCACTCCCTTCCCTAATTTGCCTTGCAAATGACAACTTAACCTTCAAGATACATTTCAAAATGCCTGTTGGTTGATAACTTATTGAGCACCTAAGTAGTGTGCTTGTAAAGATGAATAAACATGATCCCAAGTGGAACTCACTTTCTATACAGCAAAATATAATCAAAATAAGACACCAACGTTTCATATACTTAGTCCCTAAAGATGTATAAAGCCCTACCTTCATTTTTGCTGTAGCACACAATTTTACAACCAAATTAATATTTATTGACTGTTAACTTTGATTGAAGCATTTACAGAAGACAAACACATTTAAAATCTTATAATCCTCCAAAGTAAATGACCATAGTCTGAGTTTCATACTGGGCTTATATTTTTATATTAAGGCAGAGTGTCATTTTGTTCTCTTACACAAAACAATTGTCATTTTTCTAAGAGAACACATACATTATCTCGGCCTAACAGTATTTATATTTGGAAATTTTGTTCAATGACTAAAATAAGTGATTTTAAGTTATTTTTCTGAGGTTGAATCACTATGAGGAACTGATTCTGAACAAAGTCCAGAACTAGAAATACAAAACACTGAGAAATAGCATGGAAGAAAAAAGCACCTATAGGCACTGCTGTAAGGAATGGGCATGTATATAGAGATACATGTAACCTGAGAGGGAATATAAATCACATGCATTAAAAGGAAAACAATTATTGGTTCACATAGTGCTACAGGAGTTAAAGGTTTGACCAGTAAAGTAAAATTATATTGTGGTGAAAAGAACAATGAATATAATGTAGAAAGCTGGGAATGAGAAGGGCATTTTAGAAGCAGAAGGAAAATGAAGATTGGTGAGGGGTAAGAAAGATACTGAATATAGTGACTTTTTTCCCTCCCTAAGACCGAACTAGAAATTTTGTTTTAGACATAGAGGGGAAATCTGGAAGGTCTGAGCAGCCTGGGACCATGACCAACATGCATGATTTAGATGCCACCTTGGACAAGTAACTGGAAACTGTCAAATGTTCCTCACGAGGTAAGTCAATGTTTTAAGAGGATTGAATTTACTGTGATGTATAAAATGGATTATAATGAAAAGGAATGTTAAGTAGAGACTCTAATGGAAAATGATCTGAACTAGGGTGGTATTAGTGAGACAAAGTATGAGTATTAAGAAAATTAAGAGTAGTGGGCCCTCCCTGGTGGCGCAACAGGTTAAGGTATAGCACTACGAAGCTAGATGCAGCTGCTTCAGTGTGAGTTTGATCCCTGGCCAGGAAGCTGACCCACATGGCACAGCAGACCTCTGCTGTCTCGCCCACTGCTCCACTTAGCAGTATATTTCAGTAGTTCTATCTGTTCTGCTCCCCAGTCTGTCTCTGGTGAATCCTCTCAATGTTCCTGCACCTCTGGCTTGTACCCCAGTTCTGTATGCTTAAATACATAAATCTTTAAAAAAAGATAGAATTAAGAGCAGAACGTGGTAACAACACTGGATGAACCTGAGAAATATAATTTGGGGAGCTTATTTCCAAATTTTTGGACAGTATTGCATTTGGGAAAATTTATATGTATGATAAAAATCAATGGAAATTATTTCAGTAGCTATAAAAAAGTTTCTGAATGTCTCAAATCAATTCAAACATAAATAGAATATCTAATAACTTGAAATATCCATGGAAGACACTACCAAAGATATAAGAATGTTAAGTAAAACTCAATTATATCAAATGTGTTTCAAGTAGAACAGGTCATTATACATTTAATTGTCCATCATTCAGCTTGAACTCATAGATAGAATACATCCACGCATGCACAATTCCTCTATCAAGTTAATTTCTTCAGTAAGCACGGGGACCAGCACGAGGCATCATAAAACACAGGCAGGCATGTCATTAGGTTCAGCAATGAAGAAAACCAGTCAGCTAAGTGCCTGCTTCTCATATTTTGCTTCTCAAGTTTCGGGCAGCTTAAGGAGGGGATGTGCTCACTGTGATCACAAGAAGCCCTTCCTGTTCCCTTCATGAAGGCAGAACTAAGGAGTAGAGGAGGAGCAGGAACTGCATAGTGAAGAAAACCAGAGTAATTACCATCTTATTCTAGTCAACAATTGAAATATAAATTTCAGGGTGCATTTGCATGCAACCACAGGATATTTAAAGTATATTACACAGTATTCACTTCCAATTGACTGCACAAGGTTAACAGATCTTCTCCCCAAAGCACTGTAAATCTGGACAAATAAAACTAACCATTTCCACATTCTAAAAGATGGCCAAATGAATATAAAAGACTTTGAGGTTCTACTCATGAAAACTACGGAACTTCAAATATAAATGGTATAAATCACATTCAAAAGATTAAAAATTGAAATTCTGGATTCTGGTTCCTCATGCAAGGCACTTGAAATCACCAGTAACAAGTAAAAAGTTAAACAGACTGAAAATCAACACACCTTCTTAGATCCTTAAGAGAGGGGAAGACACAGAAAGAAACACTAACCTCAAGATTCAAAAGAAAGAAAGGTAAATCCAGAGAGGCATGGATAACTGGAGAAGAGTTGCATGAGAAGAAACTGTCACAGGGAAAACCTGGACTGTAACTTATGAACTGCTGTAGGATTGATGCAGATAAGTCTGAGAGTTAAAAATTCTAGGGGAGCCCAATCACACGATGGTGTCACTAAAGGCCTACTTAAATTAGCCTACTTTATACAGTTCAGCTATCAAGCCATTTATTACCAAAAGACAAAAAAATCTTTTTTGAAGAAACAGAACAACCACCAGTAACAGACATGGTAGGGATGTCAGAATTATTAGAATGAAATTAAAACAACTATGACTAATATGCTATTAGCTCTAATGGACTTTAATGGATAAAGTAGACAGCATGCAAAATAGATGGTTGATGTAAACAGAGATGGGGAAATCTTAGAAAAGGATAAAAAAGAAAGGCTTGAGATAAAAAAAAATACAAACACTGTCTTTGATGGACTCATTACTAGATTGGACAAAGATGAGGAAGATTCTCTGGACTGGAGGGTTTATCAACAGAATCATAGAAAACTGAAAGCAAAGAGACAGGACTGAAAAAAAAAAAAAAAACAACAACCACAGAACAGAAGCCAAGAACTATGGGACATTATAAAAGGTGTAACATACACATAACAGGAATACCAGAGAGAGAAGGAAAAAAGAACTGTAAACATATTTAAAGGAATAATGACTTTACAGAATTGCCCCCAGCAGCAAGGAAAAAAGAAAGCAAATACAAACAATTCGAACTACATCAAACTGAAAAGTCTGCATAGTGAACAGACTATACCTAACAAGAAGAGACACCACACTAAATGGGAAAAAAGTATTTGAGTACCATACATCTGACAAGGGGCTGGTATCAAAGATGAACAAAGAACTCATACAACTCAACAAAAATAAAACAAATTAATAATGGAAAAAGGAGCTAAGTAGGTTTTTCTACAACGAAAACATACAGATGGCCAACAGACACGTGAAAAAAATGTTCATCAACACTTATCATGAAGGAATGCAAATAAAAGCACTGTGAGATAACACCTCACACCAGTGAGAATGGCCCATGTTAAAAAAAGACCAGAAACACCAAATGCTGGTGAGGGTGTGAAGAGAAGGCTCAGACTAAGTAGCAACCAACATTATATGAAACTTCCAGAACCTCCACACACTGCTGGTGAGAATGTAGACTGGTTCAATCCCTATGGGAAATTGTGTACAGGTTGCTCAAGACTTAAAATGGATCTGCTATATGACCCAGCAATCCCACTTGCAGGTATCTACCTAAAAAGTACAAAACCTAATTTGAAAGAAAACCTGCATGCTCATGTTTCTAGCAGTACTAGTTACAATAGCTAAGATAAGGAAACCTAAGTGCCCCCTAAATATATACATAATACTATTCAACAATCAAAAAATATAAACTCATGACATTTCAAGCACCATGGATATACCCAGAAAGGTTGATGTTAGGTGAAGTAAGTTAGAAGGAGAAATGTAAATATTACCTTGTCTGACTTGTCATCCTGAAGTCAATAATAGATTCCTTAAATAAACCAACCCCTTCAATATCGATGACATCATCCACATCAGGCTCAGTAGCAACCAACATTATGGGAAACATCCAGATCCCATCTGTTATGCATTCTAATTTCAATGTAATTTGAGTCCTTGAATAGAAAAAGAGATTATAAAAGATACTACAAGAAAGCAAGTTCAAAGAATATAACAGATCCACATCTAAGATGAAATGTAAGTAAACCTTGTAATTTCAGCAAAAATGGCCAAGATTTTTAATTCTTAAAAATACAGATGACTGTTAATTACATTTTAGGAATAATTTTTTAGGTTACAGTTTATATTTTGTTGGGCATTTAATCTATTCTCCAGGTTATTTACTAAGAAACAATAATACATGCAAACTGACTGTAGATTTTCTTTGGCCATCATAGAAAATTATATCTGAGAATCTATGTAAACATTGGTAAATGGACACAAGTGTTCAACTGCATGTGGGAGGGGGTCTCCTGTTCAAAATTAAATACTATCAAAAAGTATTTTCAATTCTTTTTTAATTTCGAAAATTTATATTCTCTGTGAACACTTACAAAGGTCCATCCATATGATTGATTTCAAACTAAAAATGAATTGCAATTGACAAAGACCACAAACACCCTATATGATAATATAGAATTCAGTGGCAGTTGAATTAATGAAGACAGTGGAGATAGTCTTTATAAACATGGATCATGAAGAAGAGGGGAAGGACGAGGCAACAGAGATTGAGGAATGGTTGGCTACCTGTTCTCTTGCTTAGGGTGGAAATACATGGAGTGGCTGCAATATCCTATGTCAGGACTAGACAAAGAAATTATAATCTTTCTTCTTAAAACTATCAGAACAGTTTTGGGGATTCTCACCTTCTTGAGATTATAAAACTACTCTATTATTTAGCGAGTGACTGGGCAAAATCTCACCAAATTTGAAAACTGCAATTCTACTGTTCGTAATTTCCCCCAGAAATACACCTCTACATACTGAGAAATGGTGTGTATGAGGATATTCATTGCCATATTATTTATGCATAGGACACATGCCAAAAATTTACAAATATACCTTTAGGAGGGAACTGGTAGCAAGAAAGTATAGTGCATTGAAATAGTGGAATATTATTCAGTGTAACTTAACCAATGACTAAAATAAATTTAAATTATTCCAAAATGTAAACCCTATACTGGTATTTCATTCACATTCTCCTGTCTTAGTAAATGAAACTGTGTTCTTCTGAGCACTATTTCCAGAGTTCTGTTTTAATAACTGGTCTTCCTATTGCTACTATTGCTCTCTCTCAAAAAGACAACTTCTAGATTTTTCAAGCTTTGCTGTATTTTATTTATTTAACTCTGAACCTACCTTTCGATTATTAGACCATCCCAGATTCTTTGAAGCAAAGAACAGTGAAGTAAATGAATATATACATATGTATACAGTACTTAATTTTATGACTCATGTACACAAGTTGCTCTAAATCATTTTCACAAGCATTAATCTTTTAGTCATTCCCTATTGTTTCTAGCATAAACCACAAATTTGTAGGCTCATGTCACTTTTATGACTGTTCAGATAGGTCCAGGTGCAATTCTCAGATCTTACTTTCTCTTCTGTTCTCTGTATTAGAGAAACACTGAACTCCTCAATATTAAGTGCTCATGCCAAATATTTTTCTCTCCCATGAACTCTGGTTTATTTTTCCTCTGTGAAATAAGATGCTAGGTTTTCATCCCATATGTCTCTTTAACTGGTGAAAAGTTCCAGGAGTAAAACTGAACTAAGAAAATTATTTCTAAAGATTTTCTAAGGAAAATGATATCTATATTTTTTCTATTTTTTAAATGGTTAGATTTATGTTAAGTTAGAAGTTATCAAATTAAATCATATCACTATTAACTACTCCTGATATCTTGTTTTTATACGAGGCTTATTTTTACTAAAGGAAAAAGTCAAGGCCTTTGGGAATAATAACTTTTTTTTTTTCTTTTGAAACACTACTTAGGACCTTGACTGTTTTTATGTACAGCGTTATTATGTGAAAGGATGAGTGTGAAAAATTACTTTGTATTTGTTGTTATGACATAATGTTATTATTTTCCTTTCACCAAAACATAGTTTATCCTTTTTAACATATCAAGTAGAAAGAGAACTGAATGGAATAGTTATTTCAATTATCTATGTAAAGCACGGTTAGGGGACAATTATTTTCTTCTTTTTCATAATTTAGAACTTCTGGTTATCCACATTTAATTGTGTGCCTTGTAGTAAACCATTTCAAATTAATAGAGGAGGAATGGAGAAAGTGAATGAATACATACAAATAAACACAAAATAGAGTTATTACATCAAAACATCACACAACACTCATGGATATTTATGAATCATGCATACAGATTGTCCTAAATAACTTTCTCAAGGATTAACCAAGAAGCTCTAAACCCACAAAATTTTGAGTGAATATAAATTCTCATTGTTTCTTTTCAGACTCACCAATGGTTACACATTCCTACTGTGGTTGTTGCTGGTAATTTCCATGTCACCAAATTAATATAACACATACTTAAATACCAAATATACTAAAAATATACACAGACAGATATAAAAATGAAATAAAATAGAGGATAATGTCAAGTATCTATAGTGTACCTTTATTGTACCTTTATTTTTATTATTGTTTCCCGATGATAATCCTGGTATCTTTTAATTACTAGACAACACAGTCAAAGCAACTTTTAATTCATGCATAGTTATATCACATACACAGTTAAACTATAGAAGAGCACAACTAATATGTTACATTTTTTTTTTTTTGGCCAGGCTATATTTTGTACTCTGTGTATATTATGGTTCTGATCAGATCTCACATTAAAATATAAAACATATTTGAAGTGAGACCTTGCATACAGTATCTGCAGGTGCTAAGTATTAGTTGTCTAAGAAATAAATACAGTGACACTAGATGAGGTTTCCCAGAGGATATTCAAAGCTCACTATTCTAAAATTACAATATTATCCTCTCAAAACTTACAACAGGATGAACAATATTATGGTTTGGGGTGGTCAAAATGAGAGAAATTGCAAAACAACATAGGTGAGGCTCACGGTCATCATTGAAACTAGGCTCTGAGAAACAGAATTAAGAAACATCATTTTCTCTTTTATTAATTCAACAGATCTCTTTTGTTAGTATTACACTCTAATGACATAGGTAGGGAAATAATTTATGAAGGGTATCTTAGATGTCTAATTATTTGATGTACTTTGTGGCTAAAAATAATCTAACCCAAAATATCTACCTCAGCAGCATCAAAAAAGTAGTATGATACCAAAATGTAGAATGATGGCGATAGGAATAAAAAGTATTTAATACAATAATTAGTCTAAAAGTGTAATAATGTTTAAAGGGAGGGTGTTAAAAGGTTTACCTTAATGGTTTCCTTGGTGAAAATATCAAACTGAAGACCAATGTTATCTTTCTAGTTTCAATACAGTAAGATTTTTGCATAAAATATAAAGTCACACAAGATTCCATTTTAGACTTCATTTCTTCAGATTCAAATTGAACCTCATATTCAAATTCACGTTTTATTGGATGATCTAGGAAAATAAAAAAAATGAATTTTAATTAAAATTAGTATGTATCAAATATCAATTTTATGCAATACTAATCATGAACAGATATTTAGAGAAGGGAATGGATATATGTTATTTAGCTTTGTGTTAATAATATCTAGTACGTTCAGGTAAATAACAGTATTTAATATAATCTTGTTAAAAGGTAAATACATAAATGAGAATAAAAAATAAGTGAAGACCCCGCGGGGATTACAATTGAGATGGGAAAGAAAAATGTACAAAATGATGTAAAAATAAACGGTTGTAAAATAAAAAAAAAAAGTGAAGACAATTTCCACTCTCCTAAACCTTTAAAATTTACAAAGCAAATTTACAAAGCAAAAACCAGCCAAATGAAAATTAATTATTTGCTATAAAAAACAAATATAATGCACTCTCTATGATGAATTAATAAAACCTATAGACATGTAATTTGTAAAGAAAGATTTGAATTAAGTTTAAGTAATATAAAACAGCATCCTAATCTATTAGGGAAGGATTTTCACCTTCTGGTATAGTTTGATAAAAGGGAGTTCTTCAAGTTTTAGTCTTGGATATTGTAGATAATATGATTAACCACATTTTCTTTAACGTTACCAAAAGGAAGTTATATGTGAAACTTCCCTTGTTAGGTATATGTGAAAAAATCTTAGATCCAGGAGTGGCATGTAGAAGAGAAGCACAAATATGTATTATATTTACTCTCCATTTACATATAAGGAACCCAAGTGTCAACCTATGAAGTTTGTTGCATAAGTATCATAGAAGCACCGTCAATAAACCACAATTTGCCCTGACTCACATCTGAGCCAATTTTGAAGTTTGTTTCTGGTTGGATTCACAAAACTGATGGTCACCTTTCTCTAAGCAATACCAAAAGAAATCAGCTCACCTTTCGGTAACAGTTAATTTTAACTTCTGCAGAACCCTGAAAATAGCTAGGCTATAACTGGTACAGATCGCATTTAGTGATTCTCAGCAAACCATATTAATAACTGACTGACCTACATCCTCTCAGATCTCTTTTCTTTTTGCACACATGAAAAGAAATCTTTGACCTTGTGAATAAATGATTTTCATCCTGCTGACAAAAGCAGCAGTTGTTGTTGCTATCAGTAACATTTTTTCTGTAGCAAAACCAAAGTGTCTACATATACTGTGTCTATTTGTCCTGGAAATAGGATATAAAGTTGTTCCAGAGAAGCCATAATCCATACAGAAAAACAACATTTAAAAATTTTAGAGTGTTTAATGGGAGATGAAATTTCTACTGCATTCAAATAACATAATATTTTTTAAAAGCAAATACTGTATGTAGTTGAGATCTGCATCTGTTTCTGCTTAATTATTGAAGCCTTTATGGGAATGGTTGTGTCAAAATGAAGATAGGAAATGAGAAGCTAAATTTAGTTTCGGAAGAATAGAACTCCCTGTGGGGATCTGCATTATGGATGTCCTAATTCCAATTATAAGAAGATCCACTAGTGCAAAATAGAGATAACGAGTATCAGCTAGAGGACTGGGATGAAGCAAGTAGGAACCTTATATTTTGCAAACTATACATAACCTGCTTCCTGTAACTCAAATACATTTATATAAGCACCTAAAAATGAAGCATAGAATTAGGTTGGACCAGCACATGAGAAATTGCCATTCAGCTTTATGCCATACAGCTAGTCTATTAGTGTCCATATTTTATTTGAAAACTCATACTACCAAGTAAGAAACATGCCTTTTGTTAAGTTCCTATCATAGGTTGACTAAAATTGATCTCATGAAAAATATAGCTCATACCATTGAGAATATCTGCATGTTTCTAAAACAAGTATCTAAATAAATAGAAGTAATATTCCTATAGAACACATTGTACTTTCAAAGTTACAAGTCAGAAGTCCTTGGGACTCCTGTAACAATGTTTTCAATATAGGAGAAAAAAACTGTCCTTTTTGAAAGCAAAGTTTGAAAAAAAACAAGTATCTATTTACCTTTTATAAAATTTTACAATATGTAATGGTGGTCACAGAATCATCTTAAAACATCTCCTATTTTCAATTATCTTTCATTTTCTGAAGGTTTTCATGAACCTGAAGATTTTGCCTCAAACTTCTAGCTATTGCTAAGTTCACAAATAATTGTTTCTGTAGCCAGTGTCCAAATATACATTGAAAACAATATTTTCCTTATATATTCCATTTCTTTAGCCATCAATGAATATTAACTAATTTCCTGAAAATTTCAGCTCTTTTCCTCAAGGAGCTATGACTGAGAGGAAAGAATTGCCAATGAACAGCCAGTGACACAACTCGTTTAAAAAGTATTACTGTGCTAGGGGACTGTGGTGATGGTGCATGGGTGAACTGGGAGAGGAAATTCTATGGTGACTACACCTGAGGGAACAAAAAACATTGTTAAAAAATGAATGGTGGTGTAATATATATATGTGTGTGTGTATATGTGTGTGTGTGTGTGTGTGTGTAAATGAATTTCATAAAAAAAAAAAATGTTGCTTTCGGTTTCCCTAAGGATCCAGTGCAGAAGGTTCATGGTTGAGAAGAGGCACTGGAGAGGATGGGGTGTCATTCTCCACAGAGCAATTCCTGTAGTTCTCTGCCCTGTGAGGAAGTACACAGGCACATGAAGAGGTGAGCCACCAATCTCTCTTCAGGATGCAGACATTTCCACTCAAAAGATAAGATGAACCTGGCGTCCACACAGTAAATGATGTAGCAGCCTTCAAACCTTCCTTCTGGTTTCCAAACTCACAGCTTTCTGTCTGGCCAATATGACAGGGCAAGTAAGAGTGAGCTGGATATGGAGATGGAGAAATCATCTTCTCAGTATCAGAGCAGCATGTGAGAATTTTCCGTGGTAGAAAAAAAGCTTGAGCTGTTTGCGGTAGAACTTGAAGTGGGTTGAACAAAGGGAGTGGGAAGAACTTCTCAGGAGATTATAAAGTAGGCGGGAGCATGCAGGGCATGGCGAGAATTTAGCATATGTAAGAATGATGGGAGAAGGGCCCTCCCTGGTGGCACAGCAGGTGAAAGCACAGCACAAAGAAGCTTAAGCTACTTCCTCATGAGTTCGATTCCAGCCTGCCCGGAGGATATCCACATGGCGAGATCCACATGGCACGGCAGACCTCTCCTGACCCACTTGCTGCTCCCCTCAGCAGTGTACTTCGTCGATCTGCCTGTTCTGCTCCCCACTCTGTCTCTGGTAAATCCTCTCACCCTCCGCATCTCTGGCCTATACCCCAGTTCTGTATGAATAAATAAATAAATCTTTAAAAAATAAAAATAAAAAATAATAAAAAATAAAAAAAGAGAATGATGGGAGAAAAGTGAATGTTTTTTTTTTTAAATATGGGAGTGATGTGCTTATTTAATGGTAAATTGAGCAAAAGGGGTTCAGAAGAGTAGTCAGTGAATTTTTTGCAGTAGTTTAAGCCAGGTGGTGGGAGATTAAGATCAAGAACTGCTCTGGTAAAGCATAAGCTATGTGAGTAGTCGTGGTTGGTAACTAGAATACCTGAGCTGATCATGTGAGTACCACATCCCAGTCCTTACACACAGACACAATATTTATCAAAAAAGATTTCAGAGAATCTCAGAGTATGAGATATATGTGTGTGTGTGTGTGTGTATATACATATACATACACATATACATGCACATAGCAGGTACTCAGAAAAGGCAGTTTCACTGAACCTTAGCTGGGATTGTTCTATTCTCATTAACATTATAATGAAGTATGGTTCAATGAAACAAGGTTATTTGAGGACCTAGCTTTGCTACATGTCATTTAACTTAAAGTCAGTGTCTAAGAACTTATGGACAACATTAAGTGAGCAATTACTGTACATAAAAACAATGTTAGAAAATAATTGTAATAAAAATGGTAATCATCATTTGTGAATGGTTGCAAAGTCATTATACTGAATAAAAAGGGCATGTCTCCCATGTAGATATTGCCCCTGCATAATTTCCATTTAACCTAATGCTTCTACCACAATGCAAAGAAATCAAGGGACTATCCTGTTCAGAAACTCTTGTTACTTGGATGAATTTTCTCAGGAAAAAGACTGAATTTAATCAATGTGGAAGACGTGGGTCATTTTTAAAAAGAGAACACACTATTAAAAATGATAATCATAAAGTGTTAATTATAAAATTGTTTTTCAAATATGCTTCACAATATGTTTATTTACAACATATGCTTTAAATAGATTATTACGGCCCTCCCTGGTGGTGCAGCGGGTTAAAGCACAGCACTAAGAAGCTAAAGCTACTTCCACATGAGTTCAATTCCCGCCTGCCCCGGAGGTGACCACATGGCTTGGCAGACCTCTCCTGACCAGCCCGCTGCTCCCCTCAGCAGTGTACTTCATCGATCTGCCTGTTCTGCTCCCCACTCTGTCTCTGGTGAAGCCTTTCACCACCCCTGAGCCTCTGGCCTGTACCCCAGTTCTGTATGCACAAATAAATTAAAAAAAAAAACACTTAAAAAAATAAATAAATACATTATTACACTATACAGAGTTTGATCTCTACAAAATACCTTCTCATAGGAAGCCCATCAAAAAGCCTCAATTATGGAGAAATGAAAATAAAAGTACAATAAACATTATTATCCTTTCCCTAAGTTTTTGGAAATTCCTCCTTATTAATAATAATAATGCCCTGGCATAGCACAATAATCTTATAAAGAATGAGTGGAATACAAAAGACAAATTTGAAATAGAATGAAGACAACAAGGTATTCAAAGAAAACAGAGGATGCTGGAAAATACCTAAAGCTATTTTCCTTGAACAGATAATTAAGACTGTGCCATCTGTGCACTCTTATTATTTTTATAAAATTGCATATCCTTTTGAAGGGGTATTTCATTTACATACATTTGCTTCGCTTTCATAAGGTCATTTAATAGACCAAACATTTTGATTAACTTAAAATAACTGCATTTTCCTCTGATATGACTCCAAGTACAATAAATCACAAAAAGAATATTAAATAGAGGAAGTAGCCACACATATGATGCTCTTCATAAATGTTTTATGTTTAACAAGCTACCAGAATTAAAATATAAAGGTAATTCCTATAACATCAATAATTTATCTAAACTTTTAGCAATTAGTATCCAGTTTCAGACTCTACCCAACATTTTGGCACCATATTTTTACACTTTTTTTTTTAAAGTACTATTTTAAGTTCTAGAGTATTTTTTTTTGGTGAAAACCCACTGTCCTAAGGCACAACTGCTGAGAAGGCATAATCAGCATTATTATACGTGTGCAGGGCAGGACCTAACCTGTACCAAGGAGAGTGGTGGTCTAGGACAGCGTGCTGGTTCACTGCAACATTCAGATCAGGTCAGAGGAAGAGGACAACACATTAATAAGAATACGGTGAAAAACAAGAGCCAAGTCCAAGTACATCAAATGGTAAGAGTTCCTTATGTGATGAGAAACTCAGGACACTCATCTGACCACTGGGTGAGGCACACGGAATAAGGCTCAGTAGCGTAGTTAGTGCAGAAGCCACAGTGCAGCAAGTTCAGCAGAGAGCAGATGGAGAAGAGCAAAGGAAAGGATCATGACCGGAGGCCAATGATGGTCACGGGAGGACAGTGACAGGCTTCTCAGGAGCTGTTTGTGATTACATGTCAACTTTGACATGGGAGTTCACATACATCATGCAGACAACATATAGCAAGAAGACAGGCCTAGGATGAAATGAGGACAGGGTGATATGTAACTCAGCAAATCACAGCCAAAAAGGACAACAAGTTACTTAAAGAACAATGCCTTTGAGATGCAGAATACCTGGGGAATAAAGGAAGAACTTGGAATTTGACTGTGTTAAAATGGTAAAAGCACTCTCACAGAAAAAGTTCCAAAGAAAAAGTCACTGAACTAACACCCCAGAGAGAGACAAAGAATGCATGGAGCAAGACTTAGTTAAGAAAAATAAATACAATTATAAGCAAATTTCTGCCCAGAGGGAAGAATTTGTAATCTCACTGAAATGCAATTTTACTCATTGCAAAACACAATATAAAAATCTTAGCATAACAATATCTCAGTAGGGCAATACCAATTGATTTAAATAGTATAGGTCATAAATCTAACATGCTGGATAAATGTTCTTTAAATTCATTGACAACAGTCTATGTCTTGTTAATTTTCACATATCTGGGCTCAGCATAGTATCTGGCAGCAAAAATGCTCCATAGATTGTTGTTGAATGAAAATGATATGAAAGTGATCAATCCTGGTTAACTCAATGGTGTGTGTGTGAAGACTCAGGGTAGAAAGGACACAGAGGTGTGGGCATTTTCATTTATTTATATTGCCTGAGAGTTTTATCCAACTCTTGGGAAAAGGCAAAGATGAAAACAAAGGAAGGATGAAATGAAGGGAGTAGTGGGGATTCTTCTGTTCTACTTAATGTTCGCGGAGAAGAGTCTAGTCATTCATAACAGCGAAAAGGAGAGGAAAAAAAAAATCTAAGCATCATTCTGCCTCCTCCATCATAACTTGCCAGGGGAGAAAAAGCATTACATCTAAGCAGTGCCTTTGGGTGAAGGAAAAGGGCATGCGCAGATGGGCAGATTTTCCTCCCCCATGTCTTGTATCCAGGATACACACATTCTTCTCTTCCTTCATGTGTAGGTTGGTTGTTCTTGTAAAGAATACACACCTGACTGGTTTGGGGTAAAGAAGAAGAAACAGGGGTAAATAAACCCAATTTCAGTGGACTATTATTAAGAAGCCCAGAGGGATCCATAAGACCAACTCATTTTCCAGTTTATCTCTATAAATAATACCAGGTAGGGCCTCCCTGGTGGCACAGCACTATCAAGGTATCACTTACTCTCTCTAGTGAATTCTCACCCCTGCCCCACACCTCTGGCCCCTACCTCAGTTCTTCTGTGCATAAATATAAATGAAATGAATCTAAAAAAAAATAAAACCAGGTAACATCTTTATCTGCATATATCTCATTTCTAGATCTACTTCTGAAGTGACTATAAATATAAGAATACTGGGTGTAGTTAACAACAGTGCTTAAAACCCCATTATGGTATAAGTTCAAGTAAAGTTCTTTAATGTCCACCTTAAGGGATTTAAAAGACGGTAGGAAGTAAAATTGACATAAACAACATGACTAAGTACTGAGCAAACGATAATTAAATTACTTACATGGGAAAAATAGCTGGTTTCCCTTTGCATACATACACTAAAGTCTAAAAAAGCATTCAGATTTTTGTGGTCAGACAAGGCTTTTCATAAAGATTTAAGTGAGATGGGAAGGGCAATTGGCGAGAGTCAGAGAGGGTGAAAGAAGTTGGTTACATCCTAGGAATAAGGGCAGCAAACTGAATCAAGTTATTATCAGAAAAGGGAAAGGTCAAGTGATTCATGAAATATTTAGATACCATAGAGGAAACATTAAAGCTGAGAGGGAGCTGAAAAATATCTACATTTGTACAGTAGGACCCACTCTAGAAGAAATTCACAAATTAAAGTGTCTTTATCCAAAAAAAATGATGAGCTTTTTGAATTGGGTATTACTGAGAGAGAAAAAGTTACTTTAGAGGACTTGGTGAGATGAGATAATCCTGCAAACCTTCCATACAGTAATTTTCAATAGCTAGGTATTATTTTTCATCATGAAAAGAAGCAATGAAATATGAGCCACGTCCAAAGGTGTATTTGTCAGGAGTTATTAGAGATTGTTTTCCTAATATGACTTTCAACCCTCCCCAATGATGTAGATATCTTGCTCAATGACCTTGCATATTCAGAAGGAAGCACATTTTTTCCATTACCAGGATTTTAACTTCTTTAGCTTACAACCTGACAAGTACAAACTTTAGAAACAAAGAAGCAAGATCATAGTAAAATGGTTGCTATATACAAGAATTTCTTTACCTTCCTTTATACCTAATGTCATAGAATCAACATTTGTCTTTTACAGGGTGTATTTCAAATAGAATCAAGGTTTGAACAAGCAATTATTAAAATTTACTTAAGCACAGTATGATGACACACAAAATCGTATCATGTTAGAAAGAGACTAGATATTCACTGGGGGTAAGCTGCCTGCTTATTAAAATTATGTTCCATTATTAAAAGTACTTACATATATTTGTCATTGGAAATTGACAGTCATGTTACTCATTTTAACTCTAAGGCTAATTTATACTGATCTACATAAGGAATTAGAATTCGCTTTCAGAAGAAAGTCAACAGGGTTTCATTTACTTAGAGATATTTCCTACATCTCTCAAATGCTATTACATCATCAATAAAGCAAAATCGATATCAAACTTGTAATAATGTTTTTGAGATAAGCGGAAATGGTAAATGGTTTGCATCAGTCTAATTTCATAATGAATGGATTTTTTCTTAATGTTTTGCATTTATTTTTAATTGAGATACTATTTGGATACCCCCGTCAGGTATTGTCATCTCAGTGGATAGCTTTTTTAAAAAAAGTTTCCTAGTCTCCAAGTCTTGTGACAGAAATTTTCCTTACTATAGAAAATGTAAGACTTTTTTTTTTTTTTTGCAAATTTAAGTGGTCTGTGATTCACTTGGCATTTTTTATAATTACAAAACTAAAATTCAATGAAAGGGAAAAAAGAGACAATAAATGAACATGGTTAATATTTAAATATTTTATTATGTAATCTAATAACAGTATTACTATCTCCTCATCTCACATGGCTTATACCATCAATAACTATCTAGTAAATAAAAAGAACCTAATTAACGTGAAGTAAATAATTTAAAGATAGAGGCAAGCCTGTATTTATGTACCATCCCATTCCATGGCTGTCCTGTATCTTCTCTTAATTAGATTTTCCTCACTTGTAAAACAATAGTACACATACTATTAACTTTACAGGGTTTCTTTGATGAAAAATCCTCTTACAATGAATATAAAATAGGAAACACTTAGAACAGTCCTTGGAAGACATACAGTGCTTAATAAATAAATCACCAATGATAACAACAGGATTCTAATCAGGGTTTGGGGCATGGTAGAAAGCACAGGAGTAATAATACCCATGTCAGGGAGCATGGGAACATGGGAAAAGGGAATTAGCACTCAGGCCCTGGCTAGAGGGGCTAGACAGAGCACCAACCAGTTAAATCTGGATTCTCATCTCAGTGTGGGAGCTGATATGCTGACCAGATACTGACTAACTCTATCCTAAGGGTGGTAACACCAGCTTGATGGAGCAGTGTGGGGAAGGGCCTGAGTGTTTCCAGACCCATCAAAAACTGGATGTATAATACGTTCTTAGGAAGCGCTTTTGGGGGCCTCCTGGTGGCACAGGGTTTAAAATATCAGCACTATCAAGCTACCGCCAGCCACTGAGGCTTGAGTTCAACCCCCAACCAGGGAGATGACACACACGGTACAGGAGACCTCTCCTGTCTCACCTGCTGCTCCCCTCAGCAATGTATTTCAGTAGATCTGCCTGTTCTGCTCCCCAAACTATTTCTGGTGAATCCTCTCACCCCCACAGCTCTGGGGTACACCCTAGTTCTTGTGTGCATAAATAAATATTCCAAAAAAGAAGTACTTTTGGATGGACTGATGATAGAATTTACCAGTCCACCGTGAATAAAATATGAAAGACTTCAAGTTGTCTTCTCGATATTTATTTTCTCCCTTTTCTTTATTTAGTAATATAAAGTCCCCCATTTTTTTCCTATATCTGTCAACAACAGTTCCCAGCCTCAGTTGTAGCTGGGTGTGCCCAAATAACTGAGCTTTATACAAGAAGAATGTAAGGAGACATGATGTGCCCATCTTCAGCCCAGGCTCTCCACTTGAGATAAGACTGTACAACCTTGATCATGAGGATGATGACCACTTCTAGGATGGTGGAGTAAAAAAGGGAAAGGAATAGTACCTGGATAACACCAAAGGACATAGGCACTACCCAGCTTCAACTCCTAGGACTTCAGGTTCTATTATGAAGCAGAAGTCAGCCTGTCTTGCTTCACAGTTATTTAATCTCACTTAAAGTAGCTGGTTTAGTTCCTAACATGTTTCCACCACTCTAGCATGGTTATACACACAGAGACTAGTACATAAAACTGGTTTCATGATTTGTTTCAAGTGAGCATTTTTTTTGCTAAACAAAAATTGCCGCTAGTATAAAAAAAATTGTTTTACTGTATCTCTGGTATATTCTTTCTATATGTTTGTATAATTTCTAGCAATCTCCAGCTATAGGTCATTTAATTATCACTGAAAAAACAGATATGATACAGAAACGGTAATATTAAGATCAAAGTGAAAAGGTTGTAGAAAGATATGGATGAGAAAACTAGGGAAAATATTTTGTTTTTGCAAGGAATTTCATGCCTAACTTTGTGGTCTGCTTAATTTTTGTAAGAATGCATAGGTGTAGATTTCTTCCAATTGCTTTTAATAAAGTACTATATTGCTATAGGAATTTCCCTTTCAATGTGAAATAGGAACATTCTACTTTAGTTCATCTGGAAAACAGTTCAAAAATAATTTTACATCATTGAATTCTAATTTTACCAAACCATTGTAGTAACTGTGAAAAGCCTCAAAGCCTTAAATACAAGAGGGCTTTTTATGTGAACATTTGGGTATAAGATCTAATTCATGTCATTTCTGAGTCTCTAAATAAGATGTATTTTATTCACACTTTTAAATATTTTATTCTAAATTTAAAGTTGCAAGACATGGTTTCAATTAAATTACTTAAATCAGAGAGAGTAAATGAAGATATTAAAGTAAAAAAAAGTGGAAATTACAGTTACTAGTTATTTCGTCTCACAGTTGACAACATAATTATCTATTTTTATAAATTTATTAATCATCATAATTATTGTCATTCTGGAAGTTACTGTGTAAAAAGAACAAATATAGCTTTCATTGAAAAGTAATTTGATGTCATACTGTAAATAAAAAAACAAATGAGGAGCAATTAAACATTCTTCAATTTAAGGAATCTCAGTTTTTTATTTAGGATCACTTTTTAATGTCTATGATTTTGGTTTTCTTACCAATAAGATCATTATAAAGATCATCTGAACTTCTTTTTGGAATCACTGAAAAATCTTTCGGTTCGAATATGGGACTGTATCCCCCAAAATCACCAGTTAATGTGACTACCACGTTCTCTTCTATCCGCTTCTTGGCTTGACAAGTTATGACAACTGTGGGACAGAAATATTTCCAGTTAATTTTATAATTGGATTATGTTTTATTCTTGGGATATTATGTCATGAATGATGTCATGAAAAATCAAAGTTCCTTTGGCATATTTTGATTTGTCATTGCATATGGCATTAGGTCACACACATATAGACATACACACAAAGACTCATGCAATATCTCTAAAGACATTTTGGAAGCAAATATAAATATTAAATAATATGTAAAAATAGGATAAAGGGATAAATGTGCAAGATATATATTATATTATAGAAGATCATATTAGGATGTAAAAATTTGACTCAGGTACTGACCTGTTTTTACCAATAAATGGAGTGGTGGTTGTGAACATGTGGATTTTGCAGCTATCTATATGTTCACTGTGGTAAATACAAACTATATATATAATACTACAATAAAAAACATTCAATTATTAAAAGAATAAGTTTTAAGTTTTACAACATTTATTTTGTAATAACATTTAAAATCTTTCTGAGACTATTCACTTACATCTTAGGATTCATATTTAAATTATAAGTGAAATATTTTATTTTCATTTATGAATTTGTATATATTAAGTTCTAATATTTCCTTAAATCTACTGCAAGAGATCTTGTAAAAGACAAAATATTTTTGTGATATATAACTATTAACTATATACAAGAGAACTGATGCATTCCTTTAGCATTAACTTCATAAATAAGCACATGTATAATGCTTATATGAATATGATTTCTTTAAAATATGGTATTAAAATTTACATGTACATAGGACATGGAGTAAAAAGGGAGTCGTGGTATTAAAAAAGTATGCTATGTTTTTATGTCATCAATAATGATATATATAAATCTATGTGACAAAATTGGATAATGCCCACAAATCTGTGTTTTCACAATACATAGCACATTTAGAGTATAAAAATATTTCAATTCTAAATATTTTTAATTCTAAAATTTACAGGTTAATATTAAAAATTTTAGACTTAGAATAGTATGCAAAATATACAAGGGTAAACAGTAAGATGCAAATTACGAGGGCTGAAATGGCAGAGGAAAATGTACAAGCTTTTCTGGTTATAATTAGCTTTGGTCGTAAAGCATTAAATTGGCAGTAAGTGTGATCAAAATTACAATGAGTATCATGTCACTGGTGTTGTCCTGTAAGTCCTTAGGCAATGAGTACCTTGGCGAATGAATCACCATGAATTCATTTTCTATTATTTTACACTATGACAAGGAATGAGGTGCTTTTCCAATTATCTGCCCCAATGGACAGCAGCAGCTAAAAATGCACAAAGAGAAAAGGTGGCTCACCAAACAACAGCAGCTCCTAGGGTCTGAGACGGCCAGAAAAAAGAAATACTAAGCATCAATGGCGATGTAGTTAAGCAAGGAAAAGAATGTTACCTCTAATGTGTTCTTATAAAGGAAGGACAGCCTTAGGGCAAGCAAGTAGTGTGTATTTATAAAATGATATCTATTTTTTTCTCAAGACATTTGTAGGCAAAAATGATTAGTAGAATGGATTATAGACTCTGGATGTACCTACCGTGGGGAGATTTAATATGTGGTGCCTGTGGAAGTCCAAGAAAGGGAAACATCCAGTATATTGCTCGGATTTCTGCACTGCCCACGCCCAATATTCTAATTAGAAATCAGATTGTTAAACATGAACAAAAACCATAAACACTTTAAAAGTTAGCAAAAAAGAATATATTCACAAATCTAGTGGTAGTTTAGGAAAGTGTGTAAATTGACACAACACCAGAGAGGAAGCATGACCTAAAAAAAATTCTGCAAATGTTGAAATGTTTATAAATATTATCACAAAGAATAATATAACAAAAC
The DNA here is from genome assembly GCF_000260355.1 of Condylura cristata. NCBI lineage: Eukaryota > Metazoa > Chordata > Mammalia > Eulipotyphla > Talpidae > Condylura > Condylura cristata. The sequence continues at coordinate 19,323,763 of NW_004567128.1, read as the reverse complement.
TATCATGAGATTGAAGCTAAAACTGAAGAGCTCCCCTTTATTTGAACACTTTGTTGGTATTTCTTGATGTGAATAAACTATGATTAATCAGGGGTAATACATTTTCCATGGGTTACATCTCAGTTGCATACACAGAACACAAAACAACGGAAAATGCCAGAAAGGACGGAACTTCAGCATGGAATGAGGAATTCACTTTTAGGGGATATCAGTTAGAGGAAAGGGCCTTTTTCAGAAAACCATTATAGGCCACTGGGGGGACAGCAATATTAGAAAATGATTCAGTCATTGTGAAAATGGGCTTTTCTTGTTAAAACAAGACAGAGCAGACAGACCAGCCTCAAGGACATGTGACCTATGCAATGCAGTGTCTTTGCTTGGCTAATGTACTACCGTAACTATCTTGACATTCTAAATTTTTGAACAAGAACCCCCTTATTTTCATTTTACATTGGGGCCCACAGATCACATAGGCAGTCTTGACTGCAGGAGTGATGAAAAGCATGGCTCAGTATACAATAATAGGCTCCCCAGAAGAATCTTTAAATGTGCCAAAGAAATCAGTACAAAGTAAGAGTCCCTTTGCATGTCTCTGACTGTGATTTATTGATAGGACATTCTAAGTTGACTTGCTCATCACTCCAAACTTCACATACTTCTATACTGTACCCATACAATAAATATATTTTCCTATTCACAACATATAATTTACAACTTTTGAGAATATGAAATCATGAATTTTACATTGCAAAACCTATAAACAAGAACTAATCCCATCAGAACCAGTCCAAATGAGATAATTCCTTTCATTACCCTTTTTGAATGTTACCTTTTCATCTCCGTGCTCAACTCATCAAAATTATCAATGGGCCAGTATTCTCCATTTGCCTTCACCATTTCAATCAATACCATTGTTTTGTGTAACTTCATAATGTGGGGGACAAATAACACTGGGATATCTACATTCCCCTTAGGAGGCAATGCAATGCCTGTAAAAAAAATACAGAAATATTTTTTAAGGTGGTAAACATTTGCAGATTGTAACTTTTTAAATTGAGGCAATGCTGCTTTATAACGTGCTAAAATTTAGGGTGCGACTTTACACCTTGACAAATGTATCTACACATACCACCATACCCACTGCCAATGGCCTCGTTACCACCCACTACCATCCAACCGAGCCCTTAATTATTTCCTTGCACCCCCACCTCTCTAGAAACCACCATTCAGCATCTAATTTTAACAGCAGGAAGTAGCCTCTTAATTTCTTTAGTAATAATCAACTTTTCAAAATAACTTCTGAACAACAATCACATTTTGTTAAGTTATAAGCACACGTCATTAATTTTCCTCTAAGGTCATCATTCCTATTAAAAAATGCCTTTATTTGAGAAAAAAAGGTTCTAAACAGGCTGGAAAGTCTCAGATAATGTTCAAGGTGATGACTTAGGAATCAGAGTAATAAAGAACAACAAAATACTTGTAAGTCTTCTAAAGTCTTATAATATTTTGTCAAAAGAATAGTACAGTAATTTTTTGACATTTGATTCCTAGTGCTGTTTTATCCTGAACCACAACAGGCACATACTTCTGCTTGGAGCCCCAGGGTTCCTAGCAGCAAATTGTTCACTTATTTAACTGACCCGCGAGGGAAGCTGAGGCTTATTTGTAATAGGAAGGGTTGTAAAAACCAGCAGACAGAGAAATGGGCAGTATTTTATTGTCTTTTAATGAATTCCATTTTTTCAACCTTCAGTTTGCAGAAGAACCAAAACTTGTCAGACATGATACATGATGAGTCCCAACTTCAGAGGTTCAGATTTACTAATTCTGAGCTGGTGGCCAAATGGTATATGTTTAAGTATCGTTTCATGAATGGGATCCAGAAACAGACATCATGAGAACAAATTTTGAAGGAAAAAATGAAGTTAAAACTCCTTTTGGGGCCCTCCCTGGTGGCACAGCAGGTTAAAGCACAGCACTGACAATCTAAAAGCCGCTTCTGCATGAGTTCGATTCCCGCCTGCCCCGGAAGTGACCACATGGTGTGGCAGACCTCTCTGGACCCGCCCGCTGCTCCCCTCAGCAGTGTACTTCATCAATCTGCCTGTTCTGTTCCCCACTCTGTCTCTGGTGAAGCCTCTCACCGCCCCTGAGCCTCTGGCTTGTACCCCAGTTCTGTATGCACAAAATAAATAAATCTTTAGAAAAAAAAAAAACAACTCCTTTTGAACAACGATGGAGAGGGCAGAAGTCTGGTGAGCTCCATATCATTTGTAACAGTGAGGTTTTTAAATGATGTCTTCCTCTATCTTGAAGTGTTTAGTGAAATTTTTATTAAGAAAATAAAGAATCATTAACTATGCTTTAAAATTTCTTTGTTATATGATAAAATTGTAATAAGTTATTAAGAATATCAAGAAAAGAAATGGAAAACAATCCTTCTTTAAAACATCCCAACTCAAAATCCTTATATATGTTCATGTTTTAAACAACATTTTTTTTCAGGAAATGTAAATGTTCTAAGGTCACACAGCCAAAATAATTTTTAATATCACCATGGGCTAATATTTATTGATTTCACAGTGCACTAAGAAGTTTTTAATTCATTTAATTTTCAGAAAATCACCATAAATGGTAACTATGTTTCTCATTTTAGAGATGGAAAAATTTAAACAATTTAGCTAAATAGCTTGGACAAAGTCCCAATGAGGGATTGTGCTGTTTATTGAGATGACTAAACAATGTCTGCTATTCTCAACTTTGTCTCTGTGGGCTCTGTATTTTTTTTTAAAGATTTATTTATTTATTCATATAGAACTGGGGTACAGGCCAGAGATGCGGAGGGTGAGAGGATTCACCAGAGACAGAGTGGGGTGCAGAACAGGCAGATCGACGAAGTACACTGCTGAGGCAAGCAGCGGGCGGGTCAGGAGAGGTCTGCCACGCCATGTGGTCACCTCCGGGGCAGGCGGGAATCGAACTCGTGCGGAAGTGGCTTAAGCTTCTTTATGCAGTGCTTTAACCCACTGCGCCACCGGGGAGGGCCAGGGCTCTGTATTTTTAATGAATCTTCAAATGAATAAAAGCAGCAGCTGGAATAGGATAGGATCAAGAATTGAAACATGACACTCGGTAAGAATCAAGTCAAACCACATATGTATCCCCAAGGAGTTAAAGCTTCCAAATGATCAGTTACTCTTTAAAATCATATTATCATGAAACATAAATTACGATTAGGACTAAAAGAAAACCTATACACCTTTGGATGGTAGAAGGAGTCAGGACAGAAATACAAAGTGGTAATCTATTACGTATATCATACTTTACTATAATGTTGGAATTGAAAGTATGGAAATACAGAGCCATTTATTTAAAAAGCCATATTCTGTTGTGGCTGAGACTTTTTACCAGCCTACATTTAGAACTGTAGTTTCTTAATGAATGTACCATTACTTTATTAATATATGCTTGAACAGTAAGAATCACTACGATGCTACTAACTTCAAGAAATCACTGATATTTAACACTGAAAAGAACCATGAAAATTCACCTGTTTCACAGGTGGGTTTTATTTCCTGTGGTATTTATTGTTAATGTCCTTAGCAACACTTTCAGTAGTTGGCAAAGCAGTCCATACACTTCTATTGGCTAAAGAATGTACCTGAGATTTCTTCTAATATCTATATGCTTTCATTTTTATACTGAGTATAAAAATTAACTATTTAGAAATAGTTATCTACAACCCACTTATTTAAGAGTTTACTGATTTGAGATTTCATCTATGACATTTTGATATGTATTTTGATATATATATATTAATCTTCCTTTTTCCTTTATATGTAAATACCACGCCTTAAAATACAGATGTTTTATTTTCTAGTAAATAGATCATTTCACTTCTAGCTTATTTCATTTTTTAAATTATTTATTTATTTATGCATAACAACAACTGGTATGCAAGTCACCAGAGACAGAGTGGGGAGCAGAACAGGTGGATTTACTGAAATATACTGCTGAAGGGAGCAGCAGGGTGAGGCCTGCTGTGCCATGTGGCTGAGTTCCCTGGCCAGGGATGGAACTTGTGCTGCAGTGGCTGTGGAAAGCTGCACATTGTTGAGACTTAATCCTTTGTGCCACCAGGGAAGCCCATCTTCTAGCTCATTTTTGATAAGAACTTTTCTAAATTTGGAGTGAACACTTAGCTCCAGCAAACAAATGGAGTGGGTAATAAAGCACTTTTAAGAAGATTACCTTACATCTTACATTTATACATTGATTTTGCAATGACTGACTTTTATTTCCACTATATATATATATATATAGCAGGAAACTGGGAGAGATTGTTATCAATTATTTCTCACTGGGCAATCCAGCTAAAGACTACCATAATCATAAAATTAAACAATCAAATGAAATATTTTCTAAACTCAAAACATTCTCTGCTCTGAGCTTTCCTCTTTCTGTTTTACTCCATTTCCATATAGTAACTAGTCACATTAACATTTATATTTTTGATAATAGCTATCATTCTTGAAATTCAAAACCCTAACAAGTATCTGGAGTAAACATGCATATTTTCCTTTACATAATTTGTTTTATATTTTAATATACTTTATGAGAGAGGTATACATTATTTATAAAATCCTTGAATGGTGATATCACTTCATGTCAAATATCTGAGAAATACCAGAGGATGACATTCATTTTACTATTGCTGAATTGCTTTTAATATCAGCTATGACAGATATTTTATTCAGTGTACTTTAAAACTTTTATTTTGACTGATCTTTTGATTAAAGGTGTTAGAAATACTTATGCACTAATCTTCTAGTTGAAATATAGAAGTTTTACAATGCTTTAATGATTGTGAGCTTCCTGCTTTGCTAGAAGAAAAACTCAAGAGTAAGTAAAGTGAGCCTAAAACTTCATTTTAGCAAGAAAAAAGAAAGTATTTCATCCTGGGAGATTAATTTCATTGCTGGCTCAAAATAAATGAAAAATCTGCTATCACAGCCACTACCAGAGCTCCCTAGCCAGAGCCATGGGGGTGAGGTTTCTGCCACTGAAGCACCAAGCACCTCCTCAATAGGTGACTAACAGCAGTGAAACAAGGGTTTTGAGCTTTAAATGAGTGCTTAGAATAAAGCATATGTAATCTCCTTCCAGCCTTATTAGTCTATAGTAATGTTTTTCCTTATGAAAAGATAACTATGATAAAAAAAAAAAACATTGTCAGGGCCAAATATCATTTCCCTCATATGTGGAAAATAAAGTAAATAGACAACAGAAACGTTTAGGTACAGAGAGCAGAACGGGGGTTACTAGAGGGGGAGGGGAGCAGAGGTGGGTGAAAGGGGGATAGGGGACCTAATGTATGCTAATGAATGGGAATTAAAGACTTTTGGTGGTGATCAAGATATAGAGAATACACAGGCTGAATTACAAAGCTGTACACCTGAAACTTCTATAATGTTATAAACCAACGTTCCCTTAACAAAAATTACTAGTAATTTTTTCTTGAAAAATTATCTAATTTTAATTAAAACTATTTGCAGAGAACTTTAGGATAAAGTAATATTTACTAATATTACCACTACGGCTAATCCACAGTATGGCTCAATTACTGTGTCTTTCCTGTCCCCTGCACTGATTAGGTAATCTATGTGTGTTTATATGTAAAACATCCCGTCCCCTGCAGGAATTATAATATAGTGGGAACATGAGCCCTAGAATTTTAATCCATATCCTTTTATTCACTCGTTCTGGTTAAACTGGGGTGACTTATTTAAACTTCCAAGTAAAACTATGTAGAGAAGCTAATACACATATACACCAAGGCTTTGGTGTGGCAAATATAAGCTTCCAGCTTTATCAAGATATCCCCATTTTATAGTCTTTATGGATCCTACACTATTATTTCACCTATTCATTCTGAAAATACTATTAACTATGCATTATAATGAGTAGTAGGGATAAAATTGAAGAAAAGAAATCTGTATTACTAGGACATGCACTACAGAAAGCCCTGGAGGTTGAGGATAGAAGTGAAACAATAAAATGCATTATTAGTAAGCTAGTCTTAGGTAAAATAATAAATGGTTAAAGAATGATTGGGATACTACTTTAGGGTAGTCAAGCAAGGTCTCTCCATTGAAGTGACATTTGATAAAAGTGCCAGAGGAAGTTTAAGTCTCAGACATCTGCAAGGGGCTTGAGATAGCAAGAGCTTTACAAATCTGGATTCAAAGAGAAGTCGAGGCTAGGACTATCAATTTAGAAGTTGTTGGAATCTCATGTGGGAATGAATGATCTCACAGTGATGAGAAGAAGAGAGAAGGCAGAGTCTTGGGCATTGAGGAAGTCAGGACAAGGCCAGGAACACAAAAAGGAGAATGAGGAGGGGTTATTCGAGAGAGAGAAGAATCATGGATAACTGAGTCTGAAACAACAACTGTTTCCCAAACAGTGAGAGATCAACTGTGCCAAGGAGAATTCATGGGATAAGCAAGGTCAGGTGTGCATAAGAGGATTAGATCTGGGAATGCTAGTTTGCTGATGAACTTTTAAAAAGTCACATTAGTAGAATTTTGGGGGGAAAGTTGGATTAGTTTGGGGGAAAGTCGGATTAGTTTGAGTTTAAGATATTAATGGGGGAATGGAACTGGGGTGGAAAGAGTGCACTGGGCTGTGGTGATGGCACATCAGTGAATTGGTGGTGGGAAGCCCATGGGGATTACAACGGAGATGAAAAAATGCACAAAGTGAAGAATGATGTAAGAAATTAAAAATATAATAAAAAACTTGAATGGACAAAAATAAAAGATAATGGCGCAAGAAGTGAGGACAATAAGTATAGAAAACCTTGCAAGAATTTTCGCTATAAAGAGAAATCAGAGAAATGGGATGGCAGCTGTCAGGGATAAGGGATAAAGAGAGGCAAGCCTTTTTTTCACATCAAGAGCTAGTACTGCATGTGTATGCTGATAGGAGTGATTCAGTAAGAATGATCCTAGATTACAGGGGTGAGCTCATGGAGATGTCCACGCAGTTCATAGTGGTGGCATTCAGTAAACATCTTCAGAGCTGGTCATAAGAGCCCAGAGAGTTTTTCTGATATGATGGGAGGGGAGATAAAGCATATGAGTGAAAATAAAATCAAGCTGGTAAGGGGAGAACTAGAGAATTATATTGTGAATTCACTCTAAATTCTGAATGAAATGGGAAGAAATAAAAACAGATGAGAGAAGGGGAGAAATGGCTGGATTGTCAGAAGTACACATCAGCTTTAATACACTGTAGGACGTTTTAGTAAAGGAAAACCATGTACTATCAAAAGTTCCTCACTCACAGTTCACTTACTTCTCTATCTCCCTTTTTCTCTGCCCATTTGTACATTCATCACTCTACCTAATGATTGTAAACATCAGAAAGTTTATAACTCCTAAGCAAATAGTAATCCACTGGCAGACTATTTTCCTGTATTTCTGAGGGAAAGAACACTGGATAATATGGAAAAGAGAAGTGGCACTGTACCTTGGGTTTCATTTTGTAAATGTAGACCTTATGAATTATTTTGTTAAGTCGAAATTCTGTTCTCCTCATAGAAATATTCTAATGGTATAAGCAGGCCTACATTTCCAATTATAGAGGTTTTCAAGAAGGGCTGCTACCCAGACATCCTTGCAAACCAAGAGCTGGAACTTTGTGTTTTACAGTAAAATGAGCCTCTCTGACTAGCTAGGAATCTACTGGCTCTATGCTATAAGTTGTAATTAAAAATCTATGTGATTAGAGCCTGAGGTGAGCCTGAGGTCATTTGTATGGAAAACTGGCCATGTGAGATAAAAGGAAGGGAAAGTTTGTGAGGAATGTGAACTCATGCTCTACTGCTGACATAATTTAATAAACACTCATGGCAATTATCTGAGACTAGGGCCTGCTTTATGGCAGGCGATAGCACTCATGACTAGCTGTCACTAAACACAGAGTTCTGAGACATTTTCCAACTCATAAATAGCAACATTAATTTACAAAACATTATTATTGCAAGTAAATTTTTTATTATTGATTGTAAAGCTACATGACATATGGTAATTAAAATCAACATGAGACATAGCAATTGTCTCATAACAAAACAACATCTCTTTTCTAAATGAATGCTATTGCTAGGCTTATGCTTATTTATCTCTAATTATTAGCAATCATTTAAATATAAAAGTTGCATATTATGCCTTTTAAAATTATATTCCCTATACCAAACATACTGGTGTCTTTAACGTTTTGACTATGATCTCACATATGATATAATCCTTATCCAGTACAAAGCATTTGTAAGAAATGAGAGATCCCACATCCCCTTTATCCTGTTATCTCTAATGGTAACATCTTTTAAAGACCTCCTAGTGGCCTATGGGTTAAGACAATGCTACCATTGCTTTGTCCTGAGTTCGATATTGGCCAGGGAGTTGATCCACACATGGCACAGCAGACCTCTCCTTTCCCACCCACTGCTCCCTTAGCTGTGTTTCAGTCCATTCACCTGTTCTACTCCCTACGCTGTCTCTGGTGAATGCTCTTACCCCCTGCACCTCTGGCCTGCTCCCAGTTCTTGCATGCGTAAATAAATAAAAATGAAACAAAACCAAAAATACCTTGTGCAACAATACAAAACCCAGTATATTTATACAGATATAGACAACATAGAGAAGAGTTTCCTCACCCCAAGGATCCCTCTGTTTGACCTTTAATAGGCCTTCCTCTTTCTCCCCCATGCCAATCCTGAATCATAATAACCACCAGTATGTTCTCCATTTCTATAATTTTGTAACAAGATTGTTGTAGAAAGGAAGTTATACCATATATAAACTTCTGCAGCTGACTTAACTCAGCATAATTCCCTGGACATACAATCAAGTTGTGCTTATAATGCCTCACTGCTTTGTATTTTGCTGAGTAGTCCTCAGGGTTATGGATGCACCATGCATTGACAGACATCTAGGTTGCTTTTAGATTTGGATTTATTAGGAATAACTCTGCTACAGACATTTGTGTTCAGGGTTTCGTGTAGCCATAAATTTTCATTTTGTGGGATCAATTCCAATGGATTCAATTGCTGGGAGGTAGGGAAGTTAAGTTTATGTGGATAAATACAGTTTTCCAAACGGCTGTACCCTTTATGTTCCCACCAGTGCTGTATGAGCAATAGCTTCTCTTCATCCTTGTCAAGAGATGACGTGACTATTTTTTTTATTTAGCCATTCTAAGGGTTTGGCAGTGAGACCTCATTGTATTTTAATTTCCCTGAACATTAATGGTGCTGCACACCTTTTCAAGTGCTCAATAGCCATCAGTATGCTCTTTTTACGGATAAACCTGTTTGTGTTATTAACTATTTTCTAATTTAACTGTATTTTCATTAATGAGTTTTCAATATTGTTTTTATATAATCTAGATACTAACACTTTGCTACAATGTGGCTTACAAATATTTTCTCTCAGTAATAGCTTTCCATTTCATCAACCTCTCATGAATTATTTTCTATTTTTTTTAAGATTTATTTTTATATTCATAGAGAACTGGGGTACAGCCAGAGGTGCAGGGGCGGTGAGAGGATTCACCAGAGACAGAGTGGGGAGCAGAACAGGTCGACTGATGAAGTACACTGCTGAGGGCGGCAGCGGGCCAGTCAGGAGAGGTCTGCCGCCATGTGGGTCAGCTCTGGGGCGGGGATCAAACTCGCACTGAGGCGGCTGCAGCTACTTGCAGTGCTGCGTCCTAACCCGCTGCGCCACCAGGGAGGGCCCTTATACTATTTTTTAAATGAAGTAACTTTGCATAAAATTGTTTCAGGTGTGCATTAATAATCAACATGTGCATCTACTATATTAAGTTGACTGCTAAAAATTCAATTCTGTCCTTTATCATGCCACTGCTCCCTTACATAAAGTATTTGAGGTTGAGGATGTCCAATGCATTAATTTTCCCTCTGGTGGAACATGCTATTCATAAAGTCTAAGAATTACTTGATTTCTGAAGTTCTAACCTTTCTTATATAATCATTTTCTTAGAAAATATCATTTAACTTTTCTTTAAGGGCTGATTTGCTTATAACAAATTTTTTTCTTTGCCTTCCTCTGAGAATGTCCACATTTTCCATTTAGTTATGAAAGATACATTCTCTGGATACAGAATTTATAGTTTATGATAGCTTCTTTTCACAACTTGAAAAATGTGTATCACTTGCTTCTGCACCCATGTTTTCAGATGAAAAACCACCTGTCATTTGAATTGCTGTTTCCTTATAAGTAATGCAATGCTTTTCTCTGGCTGCTTTCAAGGTTTGTTTGTCTTTAGTTTTCAGAAATTAAATTATGATGTCTTGCTATGGGCTTCTTTTGCTTTAACCTATCTGGAGTTACTCAGCTTCTTGAATCTCCAGGGATCTGTATTTCATCAAATTTGGCAAGCTTTCAGACTTTCCATCTTTGAATTATGTTTCTGTCCCATACACTCCTCTCCCTCTGGGACTCTGGTGAGACGAATATAACCTCTTTTATTATCTTCTGATGGGTTGCTGGAACTCTATTTTTTTTTTATTTCAGTTTATGATCTCTCTCTTGTTCAGATTATGTAAATTCTATTTATCTGTCCTCATATTCACTGATTCTATTCTCCATCACTGCCATTTGATCTCTGATCCCACCCATATGATATCTAACCTATTGTGATTTATCAGTTCTAGAGTTTCCATTTCATTCTTAATCTACCATATTTTCCTAGATTCTCTATTTGTCCATTTGTTTTAGAATTCAAAATCATTCAATGAAGCAGAAATTGGGGTACTGATTTAAACTGCTTCACTGCAGAAGAGCTTTATGGAAGGCTGTTTCTAAGAGGTCCTAAAGAAGAGACCAAGGGAAGAGATGGGAGGAATCAGAGGGGAGTATTCTCATCTCTCACAGCTTCACTCTTCCTCAGCAATATCAGATGGGCCCGGAGGCTGTTTCACTGGTTCTTACATGTGGAGAGAAGGCAAGTAGGATGCCAACTATCCTTATATTAACTGACTCTACCTTGTAGGCTTCGGTCCCCACTTGAGCACCCTGACTCCAAGGGTTGGGATGAAGAGTGCCAACTAATTCTGCATTACATCCTACTGAGTCTTACTGATACTACGAGTGGGAAGAAAATTGGCTGGCTTACTAAACCAGCTCACACCAATTTGCTCAGACTCATTGACAACAGATGCCATTAGAAGTGGTTAGGTCCCAAAAACACCAACTCTATAAGTCCCATCACTTCCAAGTGGGGATGGCTGTTCAGCTATGACTACTACCCTGTTGACATTACACTGTTGAAGACTGTGGACCTCCACCTCTTTCTACCAGGACAGAGAGACAAGATAAATTTCCTTCTCTGCCCCATCAACACTATGCTGGCAGAAGAAGAGGATCACTACCAAGTTCCTCTGGGGAAATAGTAGATTAGTGTGCTGCTTGTCCGCATCACCAACATAGATGGGGTGGGAAAGGAACTCAGAATGTTGCCTGTAGGAATGAGGGTAGGGTGAGTTAGAACGCAAAATCAACTATCTCTTCTGCTGCAGTGAAGTGATGAAGTAAGATAAGTGTTTTTCCCACTGATACCTGACCAGAGTAGAGTGAATATTGCCAAAAAGGCTTTCTATATTTAGGCCACCCTTTTCCAGCTCATTTAGCTAAGGGACAAGTACTCATTATGGAGCTTTCTGACTTTGTCTGTTGGCAGTTCTGGGATAGAGGCTTCTAAAGAACTCCATCAAAGTTGAGAAGCAGTAAGAAAGTCTAGGAAACTTACTACTTTATTATTCCTCAAGTTACAAGGTCTCTGAGCTGTTCACCTTTTTTTTCTGCCCTTTTTCCTATGCTTGTTTGTTGTGTTATGTCTAGGATATTGTAGTAAGAAGGGCAGAACTTGAAAGGAATGACATAAGCTATCTTGGTAAAACCAGACATCCGCTAAGTAGAAGTATCTTAAAAATATTTTGTCAGTGGGAAGCCCACAGGGATTACAACTGAGATGGGAAAAGGCACAAAATGACATAAAAATAAACTATTGTATTAGAATAAAAAATATTTTGTCAAATATAAATTGTTGGCTTCTATTTCAATCTTTATGGATAATCTCAATCTTTATAGACAGATCTTCTACACACACACACACACACACACACACACACACACACACACACAAACTGTGATTCTCTGAGGCCTATACTTTCCATTTGGGTGGGAGGAAATGAAATGCTGCCCAACATTATAACACAGTTATCAAGGACTATAGTGAGGGCACTTTATGTCACTGTCAATAATAATAACAGTGTATTTCAAAGTAGTCATGAGAGTTTGTCTAATTTTAGGGAAGCTCCACCCCAGGCAGAGTGGACACATGACCTGATTTGAATTCTCTTTGCTTGATGTTTATAGAACACATTTTAGAAATAACTGACAAACTAAGGAGATATGTTAGGTGCTATCATGAATAGTTTGCCTAATTTCAGGGAAGCTCCACCCCAGGTAGAGCAGACACATCATCTGATTTGAATACTCTTTGCTTGATATTTATAGAACACATTTTAGAAATAACTGAGAAACTGAGGAGATATGTTAGGTGCTATCATGAATAGCTCAGTGTACTGCTTTTCTGTGGATGCGGTAACAATTTACCACAAATTAGATCACCTATGACAACTGACGTTCATTCTCCAATTGTTCTGGCAGCCAGAAGTCTCACATCAGCACCATAAGGATGAAATCAAGGTGTTAACAGGGCCACCATCATTCTGGAGGGTTTAAAGGAGATGGTTTTCCATGTGTCTCCTTGTTTTTCGTGGCTGCTGTCTTTTTCCAGGTTGCATCTCTTCAAAGTCTGCCTCACAATCACATGATTTTGTGCTCTGTGTGTCTGTCTTTGAACTCCCTCTGCCACAACATGTAACTGAAAGTAGGGCACATCTGGATGATCCAGTATAATCTCTCGATCTCAAGAGCCTTAATTTAATTATAGCTGCTAAATCCTGGTCATAAAATATTGATAGACTACAGGAGCTGGAGCATAAAACATTAAGTTCCAAGCTTTTAAAGTCCAAGGTCCCCTTTTCATTGCTTGCTGTCATCTGAGAACATTCTCTACACTTGTGACTCGATGAGAACCACCTGGAAAACCTCCCTTTTGAAGGTTGACTATGCCTTAAAACTACAACATTACAGGAGGGTTATATCGTAACACTCACAGGTTCCTGGCATTGTGATCTAGAACCTTGAGGCTGGGTAAGTTTCCTGTGACTACTGTTACAAAACGCTATACACTGGGCAATCTGATGACTCTGGGACTGGACACCTACAGGCATAAATTTCCCTGGCCCATTGGTGTGTGTGTGTATGCATGTTACTGACTTGCACCCCAGGCTATACAGTCAAGAGCTATTTCTTTAAGTTCATCAAGTCAGCCTATTGGAGAAGAAGTGAGCTAAAGACTTTGACACCAGACCAGTGCAAAGAGAAGCTGTGGGCATAGAGCATCCATGAGATATTTACCCATGAGATGGTCACGAGCCCTGCACAACCACCAAGGGACAGTTGATCACTGCTTACAATTAGCAACAATACATGGGCCACAATTGGATGGGCAAATGGACTTTAGCCAAATCCATTCTCCCTACTTTCTCAGTCAAAAAAAGTTTAATGCCTTTATTCTCACATGTCAGCCCTAACTTCTAACTCTAGCTCTGGCAATATGGAGAGTCTCTTTGTTTAAGGACATCTCTCTCCATGGAGCTCTGCCTTATTTTTTAACCACCGTCTTAGTCTTGAGATACTCGAGGGCATAGATTTCTTTTAGGAAACAGGGTTCCAATATGTCCCTGGGTCCTATGACATTCACCCTGGACCAGGGCTTCTGGACTCCCACCAGGTGAAAGAGTGGGCTTAAGTCACTCCTGTGTTGTCAGGGTCCTGGGTGAGATGCTCCCTTTCCATTCACAGATTAAATGACACACATTGTATAGTGTCACTTGGAACAAAGATAGATGTTGGCAGTGAGATCATCCATCCCTACTATGTTTGGGAATGAGTCTTTGAGGCAGAAAGGAATGTATAATTTAGAAAATATATATTATATAGAAGGAATTGCTAATGTTTTGAAAGTAATCCAGGAATTATCCAATACTCTGTAACTACCTGAACATTTGTATATACCTTGTTATATATGAACTTAGCATTCCCAGAACTCACCTCTTCTATAGAGACAATATTCATACTTCAAAGAAGTGATAAAGGATTGATTTCAAAGATCCACAAAGAGCTCATACAACTCAACAAAAAGAAATAAATAATCCAGATGAAACATGGTCAGAAGGGCTAAAAAACCCCACTTTTCCAAGGAGGAGAATGGCCAATAGGTATACTGAAAATGTTCAACATTACTTACGATCAGGGAAATGCAAATCAAAACCACAATGAGATACCATCTCACACCAGTGAGAATGGACCATATTTAAAAATTGGCAACAACAAATGCTGGTGAGGATGTGGAGAAAAAGGAACTCTGGTTCACTGCTGGGTGGGGGAGGGGGGATGAAAACTGGTCCAACCACTACAGAAAGCTATGTGGAAGTTCCTCAAACTACTAAAAATGTATCTACCATAGGACCCAGCAAGTCCACTCCTAGGGATCTACCCAAAGGTCACAGAAACATTAATTTGAAAAGGAACCTGCATTACTTTGTTCACTGCAGAACTATTTACAGTAGGTAAGCTATGGAAACAACCCAAGTACTGAAAAATAGATGACTGGATCAAGAAGGGATTGGGACAAAATACAAAAATTAGCAGGTAAACTAACAATCTGAGACATTCATTTGGGGAGGAGACTGGAGAAGGACCCAGATATGGGAGGGAAAAGTACAGGCAATTATGGTGATGGTTCATGGCATCTCGGTGGTGGAAATTTTATAGGGATTACACCTGAGTGAATGGATAATAACATCAAAAGTATGTAAGTAATTAAAAAGCACACCTCTCATAAATGAACTAATGTCAAATATAGAGAATGTGCTAATGTAATTCAGAAATATACTGCTTGTCTCCAAAAATACATGCCTCACCATATCACTTTTTCTTCCTGATTGAAACTGTGATAATGATCATAGCACCATTTATATGTGCAATAAGATAAGCGATATTAATGACAATTTCTTCTGCTCTTCTCAAGGAGTCAGTGGTGCCAGCACCTGCCTACTTAGAAAGGAAAGCCATTATATGACCCAAAGTGGCTGTGCCCAGTCAAAACAGGTGCACTCCAGGATGTTTTCATAAAATGCATTCATCATATCTTCCTTAGGCGATAACTGAAAAATAAAATGTAAATCTAAGCCATTCTGTAAGATTAAACTGACTTGCCCTCAGATACGGTGACAGAAGGAGTTTCAATTGTGTGCTTATTTCCAACTTGTGGAAACCACAGTGACTCATATCCATTTGATCTTACTTTTATATTTAAATATACATTGCATGATTGCTAAAAAGCAGAAAAAAAAAACAATTTCAGTTCAGGTATAATTGGATTTTTGACATATCAGATGGAGGCCTGATTACATTTGACAGATGCATATTGATTTTCATTTTAAACTATATTTACCCCACATACTTTGTTATTTCTGGAATTTTTTGCTTTAAATTACTTGAAGGTTGATTTTAGTTAACCTTACTGAATGAATGTAATATCTACTGTGGAACTGGAATCTGATATTATATATATTTTTGTATAATAACAGATATCATGAGGAATTTAGTATTTGTGTAGCATAAAGTAGGAATTTTGCTTTTTTAAATGTATCAAACAGGTTATATAAGGCATGTCTTGGCTATATTTTATTTTTCAGAGCCTGAAGAAGTAAAACAAAATTGCAAAGTTTACAAAATTGTTTAATGTTTTCAAAAATCACCCAAATGTGCTAACGTTGTCATCACTTTTACTGTCTCTCCAAACTTTTTTTACAGCTTCTATCTCTTGAAGTTCTTGCATAGAAGCTAATACTAAAACATTCCATTTTTTGTACCAATGAATTCTATGCCAGTGATCATCATTTTGCCCTGATTTCTTCCATACCTTTCATATGTGGATAAATGTACACATGCT
This sequence comes from Condylura cristata, assembly GCF_000260355.1. NCBI lineage: Eukaryota > Metazoa > Chordata > Mammalia > Eulipotyphla > Talpidae > Condylura > Condylura cristata. The sequence continues at coordinate 19,307,584 of NW_004567128.1, read as the reverse complement.
TTATTATGTTATTCTCAAAATAGGCACCTGACATATGATCACAACATAATAAAAAAACTTATTAAGCAAATGAAGTCAAAAGAATTTAAATTATAAAACAAAATTTCACTGTTGCATCATCTCTGATTCTAAAACTAGTATAAAAGTATATAATTTAATTTTCACTTTACATCTGAGCACTTTTATTACAAGGTTTTTTATTTCTGTTTATTTTTTTTTCTAAAACATAACGGGGGAAAAACTCCTATTTTTATGAAAGATAACATATTTTAAGCAACACATCAAAATTAGAAAAGTGTTCACAAACTACAAATCGATATAGGCCTAATTTATTAATGTCACTAACACAAAATGACACAAAATTTGAATTCTAATGCAACAGTCTCATGCATAACCTCCCCCTCTTCTAAGAAGTCTATGGCAAACAGCCCCTCAATAACCATTTACACTCATCCTCTGAAGAGAATTTCCTATTTCTTAAGACAATCAGTTCTCTCTTAGAACAAAATTATTAGAAAGTTCTTCTGTGTTTTAGATCTTGGTGCTAGTGGCTGAAGTTCTGCTCGGCACCAACACAGAAAATTAAACTGTCTTTCACTTTCCTATGCTTAATATAATTTATTCCCTTAAGCACTAGACCCAGTTCTATACATTCATCACAGCCTCAGTGGTAATCCAGACATCAAGAATATAAAATCAGGATTGTCTTGTCTTGCAAGGTCCTTCAGTAGTTGATCCCAAACTGGTACATTCGGCTACAAGTTCCTGTCCCTGCATACTGTCCTGGAATTCCAATCTCTGCAGACTATTCGTCCACGTAACTGTTGTCTTATCTAAGACTTCCAAATTTCCACTTTCACTGTCTTCTAACAACTATGTCTAGTTTCTTCAACAACAGTGCAAATTCAATCAATAAGTTTCAGAGGACATTTTGGTTACAAATAGAGTTGTGTAGTCATTTAACAGGTATTCACTAGTCATTGCCTGAGACACCCACACAAACAAACACTCTATTCTCTAGTATCTTAATATATAATGCATGATTAAATGATCCAAATTTTCCAGGTATGATGGAATTAGTAGAAATAATTTTTAAAAAATAGAGTAATTTTACTACTGTGGCTCAACTTTATATTTATAGATAATATTATTATAAATTATGTTATCAAGAAGTCAGTCAAAATAAAAAAAAAAATGAGCTTCCAAGCCACAGAGTACCATATTCAACTTGTGCTATTGATGTTTTGAACCCACATGGCTGACATTCCATTATTTTCTTAATACTTCATCTTGAAAACCTCAAATAGTACAAAATACTTAGATTAAATATCCATTTGACATCCTGTGTATTGACTTTTTCTTCCTGTTTTTGTGACACATACATTTATAAAATATTCTATAATTTCACAGAATACATAGATGGTATGGTCTCAGGGCAGTATCACTCCACAATTTAAGGTAGCTATCTTTCCAGGCTAATTCATTCATTTATCTTGTCCTCTCACTAGGGCTTTTTATCTTATTCAAAAGAGCACCTCCAACATTATGAGTTTCCCGACTCCCCTCCTCTGCCCATTTTATTTCCCTATCCTATTTGATTATTGTTAGTCTCTGTCTAGTAACATGTAAATCCTTGTGGCCGTAATTTCTTTTTTTTTTTTAATAAAGTTTGAGGCTTTGATTTTTTTAACTTATTTTTATGTATTTGATCTTTTACATCATTGTTCATTTTTGCATAATGCTTGCTTTCTCCTCTCGGGTGTAGTTCCCATAAAATTCCCACCACCAATTCACCCCTGCACCATCACCATAGTCCCTTGTGCTCTTCTGTCCCTGTTTTGAGCCCCCTCCCACCAGTGCCAGTTATTTATGTCTCAGTGGATTTCAGTGGTATCGACAGAACTCAGAACAGGATCTGAGCATATACTAGTTTTCAGAACATAGCAATACATGAATACATGGAGCACGGAACTGATCTACTTGCTGAAGATACTATAGGAACTGCAACAACATATCCCTGCATAATGGAAGTTAATCATGATGTGGTTCAGTGTCATTCTATTACTTTCTAGTTAAGAGAAAAAAAGAATATTCAATCTTATAAATGTAGAAAAATGTCTTCTGAGATTACAACTCACCTATAACTGGCCTCATCCTTGGCTGCCTGATATAACTGGATGTGAAAATCTGGTGGTTAAGATTTTCCACTGACAGGAAGCCCCTTTCCCCAACCACGTTCAGTCTTGTCACAAATTTTGCAAGAAAGCTAAGAAAAGGAACCGTGAACTTACTAAAAACAAAAAGAAACACCTAGCTATCCATACCACAGCATAGAGTGATTATAGGAAAAAAGGTTTCCTTAGAGGAATAAAATGGATGTAAATGTCTTTTTACAATAATAATAATAATAATAATAATAATAATAATAATAATAATAATATCAACAGCTAGAATGCTACTTCTGTATGATATCTTTATATATATATATGTATATATATATAATTTTATTAAAGGATTGCATAAATGCAAAAGAATTTAAAACTTAGGAAGGAAGCTAATATAAGGAATAGATGCAGCAATTGTTTTCTCCAGGGCCTTTTGATATGTGTATATATATATATATATATATATATATATATATATATATTTATATATATCTGTTAAAGATAGGCTAAGCCTGGGATGAAGCATAGAAGCACTTACTTACCATGGAAAGAAGCAGAAACATTCACATTTGAGGAAATAAACTAGTCTCATCAGTTATTACTTAGTGTCCCTTTTAATATCTAGCACTTAAGTGAAGTGAATTAAATGGATGCATTATCACATAATACAACCGATTGTAAGATATAAGGTTAGGCTCTCTGTTGCTGAATCAGTTTATCTGAGAGTAACATTTACAAAAGGTATGTTTCTTGGCCAAATATGTATTCAAAAAGCATATCATTTCCTCTATGTGGGACTATAGATAGTATTAGAAATAAAGTAATGAACAAACCTTTGTTTAAAAGGAAACAATCCAGCCAAAAAATGGACAGAAGAGCTAACAAGACACTTCGCTAAAGAGGAAATGATCAACAGGAATATGAAAAATATTCAACATCATTTACAGTCAGGATAATGCAAATCAAAACCAAAATGAGATACCACCTCACACTAGTGAGAATGGCACATCTTAAAAGACTGGCAACAACAAATGCTGGCGAGGATGTAGGGAAAAAGGAACTCTCCTACACTGCTGGTGGGAATGTAAACTGTTCCAACCACTATGCAAAGCTGTGTGAAGGACCCTTAACCTACTACAATGTAGCTAACTTATGACTCAGGATTCTACTCCTAGGACTCTTTCCAAAGGTCACAAAAATATTAATTTAAAATGATTCTGCTCTATGTTTATTGCAGCACTATTTACAATAGGTAAGATATGGAAACAATACAAATGCCCAAAAGTGGATGACTGGATCAAGAATATGTGGTGTATTGTCACAACGGAATATTATTCAGCAGTCAAAAGGTAAAATTATGTCATTCACAGCAACATTGATGGAGCTAGAAGGGGTTATGCTCAGTGAAACAAGCCAGAAGGAAAACAAATACCAGAATATAGGGGGACCAAATGAAGGATGAGGAAAAAAATAAATTAGTAGGCAACTATAAATTAGACATTCTTCAGGGGAGGAGGAGGGATTAAAAAAAGGGAGGGAAGAGCACAACTGAATATGGTGATGGTTCAAGGGTGACTTGGTGGTGGAAATTTTCTGGGGACTACACTTGAGGGGAGAAAGCAAACACTGTACAAAAATGGACAATGATGTAATATATACATACATATATATATATATACTATATATATATATATATGTATGTATGAACATATACATGTGTGTATACACACACTTATCTCTGGCAGCCAATAAATACACACACACACACAAGCATCAGGTTAAACAATACACCTTTGTTTAACCCGACATATCCCAGATCTATCTGATCATAGAACTTAGTTTTGTTTTTTTTTTTAAAGCATCACACCTATTTTTATCCCTTGAAATTAGTATTCCTTCTATATGCTTAGGTGAACACAGGTCAAGAATAAGTTAATCTTTTCAGCTCTCATATGTTCACCAAGGAAATGTTTCGAGTAGATGTAGAAAGACTTAGTTTTAAGGGTACAAATGTTTTTTATGGTATATGAGATGATCCCTAGAGGTCATAGTACAATATGGGCAATGAAATCCAATGTCTCTAAAGATGTCAATAGTAATGTGAAAAACAGAGCTCCCATTTCTGCTGTGCCCTTAAAGTTTATGTTCCCCAAATCAGCAGGAATATCCCTCAGAGCACTAAAGCAAATAAGAAATTTCTAAAGAATAAACAAAACCCTTTGGAGATTTTATTATGTAGAGCAGCAGGGAGCATACATCCCAAACTGCCAACTCACTGCATAGGCAGGGTGTGCACTGTTTATTTAAAAGAAAAATTACAACAGAAACCAGAAAAGTTGATAAGGAATACAGCAGAAAGGAGAATTAAATTTGAAAGCCATATGAAGATCAATATGAGCAATATAAATGAGAATAAGAGAGTACAATTAACTTCTATTTTTCCTACTAGAAAATGTAAAATTAGAACACAAAATGTTGGTTTATGTGTTACAGAGAAATTGAATTACATATAATTATTAACTGGTCTATTTAATAATAATTTTGTGACAAAACATCTTGGAGACATTATGCTGAGTGTGGCTAAGTCTGAGAGAAGGACACATACTGTATCATCTTTCTTGTATGTGAAGTCTTCAAAAAACAGAAGCAAAAATGAAAAAAACAGGTTCATAGAGACAGAGAACAGTTATTAGCTGCCAGAGGAAAATAAATGAGTAAATGGGGATACAAACACTTAAAAGATAAAACTACCACTAGTGGAAGCTAAAAATGGACTTTATCAACATTTATAAAAAAATTATGCCTAAAAACACCGAGGAAATAAATGATCCTGGATAAGATTAAATAGTATAAAGATGTATTTCTCCCCCAAATATAAAAGGAACAGTGAAGAACAAGTTCCAAGTCAGTGGATGAACAAACTCCACACATTCCAACAACATTTCCACACCAACAAGATCTCAAGTACCTTGGACTACCGCTCCCAGTATGGCATGCACCAGACTTCCTGAATGGGAGCTCTGGGAAGGACTGAGGTGGATATACATTGATGAGGTGCTAAGGAAGGGAGAACACAGAATTTTTGAAAGGAGACACATGGAAAGGAGACAGAGAAGAGACAGCTCGGGGGAAAGCTGCTCCCTTTCCTTCATAGAGCCAATGGCAGCTGTTACCCTGATTCATGGTGGATTATGTGGCTCATTTTGAAATTTAGGTATTTCCTTCTGTCCCAGCTCTTTGGGACCTGCCTATCCCTTTCTTGTGTTTCCCTGCCAGAAGGCACCATAGACTTGTGGCAATCCTTTGGGCCTTGGCAGACATTCTTCAGGCCATGCCTATTTGGCTGGGCATTTGCCTACAAGGGTAAGGGAAAATATTATTTGAAATCCCTTCTTCTCTCTCTTTATGTGCTCCAATGGTATTAACGATCTTTCATAGTAAGAGTCTGCTTCCTTTGCTTTTGTCTGTAGGTGGCTTGACTCTCTTTTAGAGTAAATACCCCTTAATAGTGCGGGGTCCCTGAGTATCCCCCCGTTTCCTGCTAGCAACATTTGTGTATAACTTTAATGCAATGCAATCAAATGTTTATGTGGACTTCTTATGGACCTTGATATAAAGATACATATTTTTTCTATATGAAGAAATAAATGACAAAAGAAGTTATTTAAATGATATAGGGAAAAATAGGGTAAAAAAAAAAACCCATAAAATTCTAAGATTTACACTGTGTGGCACTGGAATAAGATCTGATATATATGATTTGAATATTGGGTAAGTCACATTGTGAACATAAATCTCAACAGGATAATTATTTAATGAAAGGATGGGAAATTTCCTAATTAAATAAGTAGGAATCAAATTATGTTGTAATTAGATACATAGCAAAAAAGCAAAATCTGGATGACTTTAGTTTATAAATGAAAAAGATGCCTACCTATCTGTTCTATCCTCTGCACTGTAAACAAAGGAGGAGGAAAAAGAAAATATGGGTAAATTTTTGATTGATTCCACAATGTGGGAAGACTTTGAAAGTATAGAATCAATGGAAGAAATATTAAAAATAAAGAAAATATATTTAATGAATAAGTAAAATAAAAATATAAGCAGATATATAGTTACCACAAATATAGCAAATGTGTCATTTTACCAATTTTTGCCTTTAAAAACAATGTAATAATGAACATTGATAAATCTTTTATTTCTTTAAAAGATCTAGTTAGAACTGTAATTATTAGGTCCAATGGTAATGATTTCTAGATTCCTTTATATACATTATATAAAGTACATTTCAGAAATTATGTAGAAATTGTATTCCCCCAAAGTAGTGTTTGACTGTTCCAATTTCATCAGTGTCATTGAAATATAAAAATAAAGAAAAAAAGAAAACTTAAGTAGCTATCATTTAAATCAACATCTAGCTGAATTTTAGTGACCATGAATATATTTACAATGATCCTTTGGTGACCCATACTTCCTCATTTGTGAACTGTTATTCATACTCCTTTCAAAGCATTGCAAAGAAAAACTATTATTCTGATTCTATACAGGTTAATTTTTCTGAAATGCAATCTCCTCAATTCAATGAAAATAACACAGCTGCAGGGAGTTGTATTAAATGAGATAAATTAGTGACATTCAAGATGCTAACCTCAATGATCATATTAAATTGAAAAAATCATGAACTTATTTGTATTTGGATATTAGTCATGATTACTGATTTCAGTTAGTACTTTTGTATTGATTATTTTAAGATGATTTATGTTTTATCATAATTGCCATAACTATTGATAACATTTTTGTAATGAAAAATGTTATCTTAAGAAAATTCTTATTTACTGAGCTTTAGATTTTTAAGCAACTTCATTATTTCTTATGCCTTAACTTTTTTTCTTATTCATCACTAGCTAGATGGGATGGTTATTATACAGTACAAATAGATATATATACACTCTTAAAAATAAATTTTCAGGGAGTCATTAGCTTTGCAAAGAGTAGCTTTGGTACACCAGTGATTTTAAATTTCCCAAATCATCTTTACCTCACACATATATGTGTTAAGTGGTATGATATTCAACCATTTAAAATCTCAAAACTCATATCTTTTGCAATATGTACTTATATTCTATGGAAAGAAAAATGATGTAGATGTAACGAACACACAGAGAAGTTAAATGTTCTATAGTTTCCTATCAACTTACTAACATTTGTGTCATTTTGTAGTTACATATTTAATTTTCAATAAACAACAAATAGACAACAAAATGTATTTCATCACCTCTGAAATGTGCCAGGGTACAGGGAAGATTATAAAAGGGAAAACACTGTACCTTTAGTGTGGCTAATAGCACTAAACTTGAAGGCATTTGTCTCATGGCAGAAGCTGTCCCAGAAATGGTCAATGGTGATATGACTGGGTCTTTCCCGACCTAATAAAAATGTAGAGATATTACACTTTGATATATTTAAGAGAAAAATCATCAACTTAAGATGGAAATAGAAGCACACTTTCCTTTCATATGATATTTCTTGAATAAATGGCTTCCATTTATTTTTGATAAGAGATTTTAGTGGTTTTTTTGAAAGACAAACATTATAAATGATTTTCTCTGTAATACTAAAAAGTAGTATCAAATTGTGGACTATATATTCAGTGGAATACTATGCAACTGTGACAAAGGATGAAGTAGTGGCTTTTGGGAAAAATAGATGGACCTAAGTGAAATGAGACAGAAAGTGAAAGATAATGGATGGTTTCACTTATCTGAAGATTATAAATTACAAAAATACTTACACTGGTGAAGCACAGCAAAAACAATTTTTAGAGAATGAAACACATACCAGTTACCAAAGGGAATGGGGCAGTGGGGTGATGAAAAAGGGGGTAGGAGAAATAAGAGGATAGCACATTAGTATGGGAGCTCTGGTGGATGGTGAGTGAAGCATGTGCACATGTGGGACCATGAAAATGACACCTCAAAGTTGCAGACAAGCAAATGGCTGACAAGTCAATACAAAATTACATTCCCACAGCTTTAATTAAACGGAAATGCATTCTATTATAGTTAAAATGGTGCTTGTGTAAGATCAACTTCTTGGGTATTAGAAAAAGCATTATAAATTATATTTAATTCTCAATGAAAAAGACATAAGCTCTATTGATAGTGAACATATACATTATATCGCATGTATATAGTTCATAAGTAAATACTAATACATTGAAGAGGATACTGAACATTATTTTAATTGATATGTGTGATTTTTAAAATATTTTGACACAATTGTCAAAAGAGTAGTATTTCTTAAAGTGCAGTCTTCTAAACCCCTATGTTGGGATAAATTGAGATGGTAAGGTATTACTTCAGAAATGATGAATCAGAATAAGTGAGTGTAGTCCTGGAAATAAAAAGTTTGGTAACTTCCCAATTATTGCTCACTTAATTTTGAGAGCTACTAAACAAAAGATTAAAAGATTAAAAGGACTCTAAAACACTAAGACTCCCAGATAGTAACTAAAATTAATTATAAGCAAGCTGAGTCTCAAATTACTTGTCTGAAAAGTGTCAATAACATATTTTCACATCTATTTTATCACAGTACAAAAACATTAGCTATTTTCCTTTTATGGTCAGAGAAAACTAACACAAATTATCTAATTTAACTGAGATACAAATAAATTGGTATGTATTTGATACAATCTTTTCATTGCCCACCAAGTTTCACATCTCCCAATCTTGTTTATAGCATTGTATATACTATAAACTGTACAATACATTATGTCATCAGTATCTGAATTCTGGAGGGATTTTGAGAGTGGGGGACTTTTTGCTTACAGATAATTATCTCTTTTCTTATGTATAAAGCTATATATACTCTGCTAATTTACAACGATTACTATATATTTAGCTTAAATATTTATTCCATTCCACTGGTGCTTAGGTAAGCTTCAGCAGGCCTCTGGGGACAAGATTTTCATAAAGTGACTCTAGCATGAAATCAAATGCACTGGGGACAACCTCTCCATGTCCCATAAGTGTGATTAACTTTTAACTATACTACACTGTGTGCTTTATTACTTTACTGCTGGTGAACATATTGTCATAATTAACCTCAAGTCAGTAAAAACTCAACAGAGTAGTTTATTTGCATTTATCAGTTCTCAAAATAGAAGTTGGTATTTGTAAAACTAATATGTTAACTGTCATGCACATTTTTATCACCACTGTTATTCTGTTTTGCTCACCCACAATCCATCAATGACTGATGTGTGGGAAAGAATCCATTTATATTTCAATGTTTGAATGAAATTACTAATTGTGTCTTTACATCTGGGTTAAGTAAAAAGAAATAATCTCAAGATTACAGTCACTTCAGTAGAAAAGTAATCAAAGATGCGACTTTACCTGTGTCAGTCACTACTTCATTTATGAAAACTTTAGATATTTCATCCACGATGATATTTCACATGTAGAATATCAAACAAAACTCACTGTGTATATCTAAATGTGTATATTCCAAAAATGAGGTAGGTTTAAAATGTGCATATGGAGTTTCTAGCACAGAAAAGATACTCAGAACACTAGAATTTCTATGACCTTTTGAGGAATAAATGTTGGGGTATTTTAGTAATATCAAAAGACACTTACACAATCACTAATTTACAGATAAAATTGGAAGAACCTGACTCGACACACAAATCGCTAATTTCTGATTCTTATTTCACAATCTATAAGCTGTGCTTTTAGCAAGACACTGCTCCTCTCATACTTTGCTAATTATATGAAGCTAATGATCTCTAAAGCGTCTACTACTTCTGAAATGCTTTCAATCTATGATAAAATAAATTGGATTAATCATTACAAAATTACATAAGAAAAACAACTTACTTGTTAGTATGATATCGACTAAAACATCTTCTGTAGTGGGATTTCGGAAAGGTATAAGAACAGATGTGTGAAGATGAAGAAACGTGGTTATTCTTTCTACATCCAGAGGCATGGGGTATAGTCCTACTCCACAGAGGCAGAATCGCCATTCCTTAAACTGTTTAAAGAGAAACATTCATCATACATTTATCCTAATTATATACATTTAATTTGCAATACTTAATGTCATGATGATAACATTTTGGCAAATAAGAAAACAATTGTTGCTAATATTTAACATGTAGTTTTATTTTTCCCAAATTCACTCTGAATTTACTAAAAAAAAATCAGTGAATATACTTTAACATCAAAGAGGACAAAAAGACTAATGTTGAAATTTTAAACATATTTAAATGCATACAAGGTAAGTTACAGCAACATAAAAGAGAAATCTTAATGAAAACCTTACAAGTATGCTCAAGATTTTGCAAAAGTCAATTTATCCAACAAAATGAGTAATAAATGTTCTATGAAGTTTCGAAAAGTTATGGGTAAATTTCAAACAAAATTCAGAGTTATCACATGAAGTCCAAGAAGATGAGGCACAGATAGAAATTCCACTGAAAGGAAGTGTGCACACTGCAAGCCCTATTATTCATGCCCCTGGTCTGGTACAGCTTAATTTCTGTTTTCATAGGACGTGGCTCAAAATTAGTGAAGGAGATTGAATGCGACCATTGTTCTTACGCAAGTTTCGTAGACCTATGATGTTCTATTTGAAAATGTTTTATTTCTATTCTTTCAGAATAAAGATTCCTTGAGAGTAGAACTGTCCACCTAATGTTCCAGATGGAGGAAGAGGTCACTCAAGGAAAATCATGAAGTGTCCTACTTTTATAATCTTTCAAACTACCCAGGTGTTCCTAACCCTAAATCCTGATAAAAAGAGGGAAACTTAATTTAAGACCATTTCAAAGTAGGAGAGATTGTGACAGGAAATCCATAAATGCTATCACTGAGTAGGGAAGATTAAAGACAAGTTTTATCTTCATATTATCTTTAAAAGATTGAATTACTTTCATTAAGAGACTCTACTAACTGAAGTTCTTTATATTTTCAATTATGATAGCCTCATTTGATTACATGTAATTCACTGACTGTAACCCAACAACATGGTCCAAGTTAAATGAACAAGCAATTTATGTAAACCATCTACTTTTTTACTCTATTGTAAACTGAGCTTTGGGTGACAGAAACCCACTGGAAATGAGCCAATCTACCAAAACCAGAGAGAAGGTCTGATGACAATATTTGCTGCTTACTACTTCCCTCTTACTCTGTTATGCTCTTGTTGAGAGGAGCACAATGTCAGTTCATGATACTGGTATTTATGAAGACCTAGTGAAATTACACTCTGTCTTCAAAATCTTTACAACTGTAGCCTAAACTTACAATTTTACAGTGCAGAGCTTCTTGCATGAATCCAAACCCCAAACAAATGAAACAAATAATAAACCATAGTTATTTCCTTAAGTTCAGCAAAAAGACATCTTTAGCAGTAGTTAAAGCTTATCCTAAAAGCATTGACATTACTGCATTTTAATTCAGCACACACTCACTATGTGCATCACCAGACATATTTATCAGTGGACTCAAGAGAGCACATAAATCTATATGAAGTTTGCCCTAATGTTTAAAAGTAATTAAAGCAAACTCTTAGATTTAGAAAACTGAACTCTAATAGATTTTTATTTAAAAACTGTCTTCTGGCTCTCACTGCAAGCCTGCCACAGCTGTTTCAGTGCAAGTTCGATGCCCAGCCCTGGAGGTGATCCACATGGCGCAACAGACCTCTCCTGAACTGCCCGCTGCTCCCCTCAACAGTATACTTCATAGATTGGCCTACTCTGCTTCCCTCTTTGTCTCTGATGAATCCTCTCTCTGCCCCTGTACCTCTGGCCGGCACCCCAGTTCTGTATGTATAAATAAATCTTTATAAAAAATTGTCTTTTTTAGATGCCAGCATGCACATGAAGTATACTTTATTTTCAAGTGTTCATTTGCTTAGTACTTTTAGGATGACCTGGTTTTGCTTGATAGGATGTTGACCAGATGAATTAAAAGAGGAAGACCTGAATGACTGATAGATGAAAAGGAAAAATAAAGGGAAGAAAAATCACAAACGTTAGAGCAATATACTGAAAAGCTTAAAAGACCTGGTCCCAGTAGCTGAAAAGGATGAATTATAGGTTCAAGTCTAACCATAGATGATCCTTGGAGATTTGCTGTCACTTGGAATGAGATGCTCCAAGTCACTGTAATCAAGCACCAGTGTAGAAATGATTTACAAAAGATTTGTGTTGATTACTTAATTTATTGAGTTATTCCATGTTTGTAGAGAATTTTATGTTCAGCTAGGCTAGCTAGGATTTTCTAAAGCTATTAAGATGGAGAACTGATAATTGCCTGGGTGATGTGACAGATTGTCTTTGAATAGAAAAAATTTTCACCAGAAATTTAAGCAACTAAATTGTCCTCATTAATTAAGAAAGGGTTCAAACTGCTGTGAAGCAATTATTTAACAGACCTACCTTGTAAAAATTATTTTTATAACAGAAAATAATCCCCATTATATTTTCTCTTCTGATTGAGAAAGATTACTGTTTTTTTTTTCTTTACTATTTTGATCGTCAATCACTATTATTCATTCTTGTTGCTTCAGGTCATGTATGACAGTAATCCTGTAGGTAACTTAATAGATCAAAGTTTATTTCTAAAGGTAAACTATACATTTTGGGGAAGAAGAGGCAATTCAGCCACCCCACACTCCTTGCACTAACATTGTAAACATTATAATAACATTTTTTAAAAAGATTTATTTATTCATACAGAACTGTGGTACAGGCCAGAGATGTGGAGGGTGAGAGGATTCACCAGAGACAGAGCGGGGAGCAGAACAGGCAGATCAACCAAGTACACTGCTGAGGGGAGCAGCGGGCGGGTCAGGAGAGGTCTGCCGCACCATGTGGTCACCTCCGGGGTGGGCAGGTGGGAATCAAACTCAGGCGGGAGTGGCTTAAGCTTCTTAGTGCTGTGCTTTAACCCGCTGCGCCACCAGGGAGGGCCATAGTAACATTTTATTACACTCCGTTCAGATGGTAGGGTGTAACAAGCTTGTTGGTGTCCCCTAATCTATCAAGTACATGCTTCTATTTACTTTTTTCCTCATTGACACTTGAAATAATAAATAATGATAAATGTGAAAAGTTTCAAAAGTTTTTCTTTGGCACTGAGAGCTACAACCATTCAGGTTCTGTTGGTAAGTGTAAAAATAATCATGAAGATGAGATAAAAAGTCTTATGTCCTCAGTTCAAGTTGGGGTTGACTACTTACTAGTTGCTTAATCTTAATTTCTTTGTGTCTGAATTTCCTGATCTGTATAATCGGGTTGATAATACTTTCAAGATAGGCCTGGGATAAAGAATGCATTGAAGGCCCTTCCTGGTGGTGCAGTGGGTTAAAGCACAGCACTAAGAAGCTAAAGCCATTTTAGCATGAGTTCGATCCCCATCCTAGAGGTGACCCACATGGTGCACCAGCTCTCTCCTGACCCGCCCGCTGCTCCCCTAGTCGATCTGCCTGTGTACCTAGTCGATCTGCCTGTTCTGCTCCCCACTCTGTCTCTGGTGAAGCCTCTCACTGTCCCTGCGCCTCTGGCCTATACCCCAGTTCTGTATGAACAAATAAATTTTTAAAAAAATACATTGAGATAATTCTTAAAATGGTACATAGCAAGTTTAGAGTTGCTTAACCACTACATTTTGTTGTTTAAAACATTAGTGTTATTCAGGAACAGTGCAAGACAAAATAGAATGAATACAGCCACAAATATTTGCGAAATAACATTTATTACAGTTTTATACTTTAAGTTCATGAAAATCTGAGTATTAAAACCCAAGTCAGTGGTGGCCAGTGATTTGGAATTTGCATTAACCCACCTATATTTTACACCTGAATTAGCCAAAAGGCTGAGAAGTAATGCCTATAATTTATATTTGGGTGTATAGTTTCCTTCATTCAAGCAATCTAAAACTACAGATTTAAGGACTGCATACACATGATGTATACTGGATTTCAAAAGACTGTGTAATTACTAGTTTACAATATATGGTTTTGATTTATAAATTTATTGACTTTGAAATTGAATGACCTTGACCTGATCCCAGGATACTCCATCATACCTGGCTACAGTAGAAGATGATACAACCTTGATGACCAGTCCTTCCAAGTGCAGAAGGAAAAAAGTAAACAGGTACATTTTTTGTAGAGTAAGGAGCTACAGTGAGCTGTGGAAATTCAGACAGAAAGAGAAACAAGTTAATACATTCGGTTGCATCACCATCTTTGCACATAAGCATATGCTGGCTGATACTTTCGTGAGTGATACGCTGCCATGCACATATTCTCCATCCCCAGTCTGGCTGCTCAGTGAATGTGAGTAAAATGGTTCATGGTAAACAGACAACAATCACAAAGGGACTTACTCTATAAAAGGAAGTCAAGACTCATTCTTAAAGCTGAGTTAGAATCACCAGATAAAAAATATGGATTTTATTTAAGGATCCACAGCACACCAATCATCCTAAGCTAAAGGTCAACTCACTGGGAAATTAATTTGTAGGTGTGATGATATAAAAAGAAATGAACTGATTCTAATCAGAGCTGTAAAATATGCTTCTTTAGTGCATGATGAAGTTTTCCTCTTTGCCCTATGACCTTGAATAATTTGAGTCTGAATGGTGCTCACTTGAGTTATCCCTTTAGGGATTGTCAAAGCATAATATAACAAGGGCCCAGGTTGCTTATGCAATCAAAATGTTATATTGCAGATAAACCAGTAGTTTTCGCTTGTAGCAAAACAAAAAAAGATATGTGGCACATACCTTAGAAGTCAATTATATTTTTTTACTAAAGTATTTTGCCAGATAATTTTAGAAAAATAAAACTGCAGATTGGCAGTGTAGTTCAATCCTTGTCACTCATTAAAAATCTGACTGTTAGCATGAAATACAATAAAAATAATTTTATCTTGAGAACTCCCTGCTCTATATACATGTTTGGTTTATTTACAGAAATTATTTTTGTATCAGACTGACACGCTCTCTGATATGTTTAACGCTACGGGATTATCCATCAGTGCACACTTAAGAACTGTGAATTAATTTCAATAAAATACTAGCAAAAAAAAAATAAAAGGTACATTTCATATAATCTTTCAATTTAACAAATATGAGCCTACTGGCTCCTCCCTTTATACACAAATGCATACATATATGAAGGGACACATCCATTTTGTTGGAAAAACTATGCAATACTACCTAACAAGGATTGTAATTCTCTTCTAGTCCCACTACTCACTAAGCAGATGGTTTAAGTATTTTAGTTACTTTAGCTTCAAATGCATTTTCTAAAAGACATATCAGAAGCATGTAGTGAAGACTGATGTAGTATAAACAGTTTATATTAGTTGGCAACCAACGACTGATGATATTGGTATTAAGATATAAAAGAGACATCATACTGTAAATTTCTTAAATAATTACAAATGAAAAAAGCCTTTATTTATTTAAATACCATACCTATTTAGGAGGGCTTCATGCTTTATTGTGAAGTCTACTTAGGGAAATAATCTACTATAACTGTCATTTTGAAATTTACTTGAAAGAATGGCTTTGGCATTCACAGCATATCTGGTATCATATATTCTAGAAATACAGTAAATGATATATCTTCAGATCATGTTTTGTTACTTGGGGGAGAAAAAAGTGATTGAGGATCACTGGTTGCTTCTAGCTTCTGCCATGAATCAAAGAATGAGAAAAAGAGAGGATCTGTCAGTAATGTCTAGAAGATGAGGAGTGGGTTGGTGGGCAGGAACCCACGAAAGACTGGAAAAGAACTGTCCACTTCAGACCTTCGAAACACAGTATGACTGTTGATTCAAAATCATGAACAGCATGACTGTAAAAACTGATTTACTAGAATGGTCAGCAATAAAGTACAGTACAACCAATTTATTTAGAATCCAGATAATGAGCCTAGATAAATTAAAAAAAAATCTATGGATATAATCATGGCAATGATTTTTTTATAAAGTTGAGGATGTGTGCATATTAATACATACATATATACACACACACATACACACATGGTCTTTTCAAATATTAGACATTTTAAACCTTTTTAGTAATTCAAATAATGAAATGACAGTACTTTATATTGCCCCAAAATTAGAATTGGAAAATACTTTAGTGCTGGTAAATTATTTGGCCTTCTGAATAGACTTCTGAATATACTTACTGGTTTGTTAATGTGCAAGACAAAATTGTCTGGGTTACTGCTCATTCCTTCCAGTTGTAAGGTTTCATGTGTTGGATTGACTAGAGAAATGATCTCAGTGGCATATCTGAAAGGAAAAATAAAGCTAGAAAGTTCATCATAAATTTGTCAATTTTATAAACTTGATGATGTTTATGCATTGACTTGTATCCTCTCAAAAAATATGTCTCATAAAGTGACTATTTGGTTAAAGGCTCATTTCAGTTATAATTAGATAAGATGTGGTTGTACTAGAATAAAAGAGTCCTTAATTCAGTAAGACTGATGCCCTTATTAGAGGACAAAGCAAAGAAACACGAAGTGGCACCCTATGGTAACGGAGGGAGACTGGAGTGGTGCACTGAAAGTCAAGGAACATAAAGAACTATCGGCAAAGGCCAGAAGCCAGAAGAAGCAAAGTAGAATTGCCCCTTACAGGTTTCAGCAGGAGCATGATCCTGCCAAAATCTCGAATTCAAACTTACAGACTTCAGAAGTAGAAGACAATACATTTATGTTGTGTTAAGCCACTCAGTTTGTGTCATCTGTTATTAGCTAGTAGAGCAGTCCACTGCAGTGGTCTCCACTGGCCAATATAGCTAGGAGCAAAATAGTAGAGTTGCTTATTAATTGTTCACCCAGAAAAACTTTCTGAATTGAACTGAATCTCATAGGTCTTGCATTTCACTGCTAGTTTCACCAGTAACTGGAACTGAAAGTTGTAAACTGTAAAGGAGTTATGTTCTTGATGCTCTTCAAATATGGAAGGATTGGATATAACTAACTGATAAATTAAACTACTTTAAAATTAAGGATATAAGTTCATTAAATGATGTCATTAAGAGATTAAAAAGGGGGAACTAACAGTATAAAAAAGGTATTTAATTTACAGGAAAGTCTATATACAAAATATATAAATGAGAATACACAGATGCTGTGAACAGTGAAGGGAATAAATAGAAGAATGAGAATGACATAACTTGAGATTTCCAGCAACTGAAAGTCACATGTTTCTATACTGAAAGAGACCTCAACTACTCAAAAAGTCCAAAAACAGATTCACACTAGTACACAGCATTAAGAATTTTAAGGGGACTAATATAAAGAACTTGCAAATTTACAAAGAGGTTAAAAATCTGGCATAAATCTAGTTAAAAAAGATGCTAAATGGGCCCTCCCTGGTAGCGCAGTGGGTTAAAGCACAGCACTAAGAAGCTAAAGCCACTTCCGCATGAGTTTGATCCCTGCCCTGGAGGTGACCACATGGTGCAGCAGATCTCTCCTGACCCGCCTGCTGCTCCCCTCAGCAGTGTACTCTGTCAGTTGGCCTGTTCTGCTCTCCACTCTGTCTCTGGTGAATCCTCTAACTGCACCTGTACCTCTGGCCTGTACCCCAGTTCTGTATGCAAATAAATAAATCTTTGAAAACAATGTTGCTAATAGTATCAAACATCTTTTAACACTATGTGCCCTAAAATTGTATCAGTATGATTTAGATAAAAAGAAATTAAACTTTAGAAAAACATTCAAAAGTAACAAAACTCTAAAAGAAAGAGAAATGGCTAGCCCATTTTAGTGGAATGAAAAAAAAATCATGCTTGCAAAATTGGTTTCAAACAAATATTTCACATAATAGTCTTAACATTTATTAAAAATTTCATATGGTTTTCATGTACTATTTCTTTTAAATAATAATGGTAGAAACAAGTTGTAAAAAACTGGTAGCAGCTATTACTGGTATCCCACCTATTTCCCCTAGATTTCTACCAGCTCTTCACCCCTATTCCCCAACTTCAACATATGTGCTATTAAATCTTTCATCTGAGAGGCTTCAGATAATCACTCTCAGATCCTAGAGTCTCCTCAACTTTATAGATGACAAAGGTGCCTGAGAGTTTATGCCTCATGCCAAGGAAGCCTATAGTGAGTAGTTAGGGGCGTTGAAAAGCCCAGCATCTTGACATCAAGACAACACAAACTGAGATGTAATTTATGTTCCACAACTACCTTGCAATATCAGATAGTCTGGGGACACACCTACAACCACACCCTTGCTTAACCTTTTCCCTTTTCTCATCCTGCTTCCCCTATTCTATGACTGATTTTCCCCATTTTCTTACTAGATCTACTCCTTCATAAATCACTTGCAGTGATGTTACAGTAACAGATGCTCTGTTACGCAGAGACTCCAATATGCTTTTGTTGGGCTAAGGGAGGGAAATTAGCAAAAGGATGCTAGTTTGCCCATTACAGCACCTACACTTTAAAAGGGGGAATTGTGACTTGGTATCCAATGTACTAAGACCAAAGGCAGTGCCAAACATGTAATAGAAATCCAACCATAAAAAGTCTAATCTCAGTGGGGCATGATATTAACCAAGTGGTGACATGTTTTCACATACCCATTGCTTGCCCGCTCTTTGCCTTCACCAAATTTTAGTCAACCTTTCTCCTTCCTAGAGTTTCCTGGACTCTCTTGTTTCTAAGTCTGAGTAATGGGACAAGTCCCCTTATTGGCTTTCCTGGGAATCAGCTCCCTCTGGTCAGAACCTTTCCTCTCTTGTCAGTCTCCACCGGTCATTTCCCTTCCTGTCCATCACTCCTCCAAGGAGTCCACTTACCTCTTCTGGCTCTTCCTTTACTCTATGAAATGAATGTTTTCTGCTTGATATTCAGATACTTGCAGATTTCTTAAATTAGAGCCTGCTCTCTAATTACAACACTTCCTTTCCAACTATTTAAATGTTTCTTCCCCCCATTCCTCGCAATAATCACGTTGAATAAAAGCCTATCCTTACTATCACTTTTTTTTTTTTTAAGATTTATTTATTTGTCCATACAGAACTGGCGTACAGGCCAGAGGCTCAGGGCCGGCGAGAGGCTTCACCAGAGACAGAGTGGGGAGCAGAACAGGCCGACTCATGAAGGACACTGCTGAGGGGAGCAGCGGGCAGGTCAGGAGAGGTCTGCCATGCCATGTGGTCACCTCCAGGGCAGGCGGGATTCGAACTCATGCAGAAGTGGCTTTAGATTCTCAGTGCTATGCTTTAACCCGCTGCACCACAAGGGAGGGCCCCTTACTATCACTTTTAACCTGACTTTCCTTCACATAAGTCTGCCATGGAGTAATTTAAAAATCAAAATTTTCTTGGAAGGAAAATAGATTCCTAAAAAATGATTTGTCTTATTTAGAAGGATTAAATGCATTATAAAAAATACTCTTATAGATACATATTCTTTTCCCATGAAAGAATTTTATCTATTAAATAGAACTTACTTTCCAAGGTCACATTGTACTTCTGGCATTATAGTTGGTCTTGGTAATTCAGTAGTTAATCTCAATAAATACCAGAACTCTACACACATATCAGGCTGAAAAATAACACTGGTGGAGAGAAATATACAAAATCTTGTCATCAGTTTTAGTTTGCAGAAAATCCCAAATAGGAGATTTCTAATACAATAACTGCTCTATAACACAGTTGGCTTTCACTGTGTGTTTTTAAATTTTTAATTTCTGGTGAGAAATTCACTTCATTGTTAGAATATTAATCTCTATTAGTGCGACTAAATTGATGAAAAATGTTTAAACAGAAGTAATTCAAATGTACATAGGAATGATACCATCCTGCTTTAAAGATTCAATAAATCAAATGTAAAGTATTTAATTGAATATATTCATATTTTCATGTGAAGGTTATCATGAGACACACAGCTCTGGGATACTTCCTTTATAATCAGCCAGTACTTACCTTTGGGGGGACAAAAGAATGTGTGACAGTCTAAAAGTACAACTGGGATTACACATATATTAATATATATGCACGGATATGTGTGTGTGGATACACATGTGTATATGTGTGGATACACAGATACATGTATGTTCATTAAACATGGTTTAATACCCTTAATTTACTTCCTCTATATCCTCAAGGTGTATGATTTTCATTTAACTGAGAATATAAAGTAGTATTCATCAAAAAAAAATTTAAATTTAACTCTCAAGTCTTTATGAATCTTTTTCATTTGGTTCAATTTTTGCATCCAGAAAAATTTGGCTAGTAAAAAGTAAATGCAAGTAGATATATCAGGAGTGATTTAGGAATTATTTAATTTGATGGTTCAACAAATAGTATTTTTGCACTGAAGAAAACAATGTAACTCTAAATTAGTATATTTTATCAACAAATCATATACAACAAAGATAAACTATGAGCAAGTATAAGTTGAATTGTTTAGAATAAAAGAAATATGCAAAAATTGAACCAAATGAAAAAGAAACTATGAGCAAGTATAAGTTGAATTGTTTAGAATAAAAGAAATATTAATCACAAAAACTCAATTTTAAGGGATCATAAAAATTAATGCTGCATTCCTCCCATACCTTTCATCTTTACAGCCGGTAGCCGCTGGAGAATACTGTAAATCATAAGTGAGATGTTCTTGTGGATACAGTACAAGTTCCCTGAGCCCACTGAGGGCAGCACTTGAAAACTGCACAATTATGTGAATACTTTTATCTCTGGGATTAGAGAGAGGTATTTTAATGGAAGTGCTACCCTGGAATTAGAGAACAGGTGCATAATCAGTTTAGTGTCACCACAGAGTCATCTTTTAGTGGAAGCAAATGTATAGACTATTATACAATATAAGGTCATTTGTTTTACTTTCCTTGATTCACTACTCAATGTAGCTCACTTACTTTTAATCTCTTGTTTTCTTTGATTAGTCTTTGTAAATGGTAACTTTTTTGTCAACAACAAAAAACATGTATTCCAAGAAATACATGAAATTAAATGCTAGGGACATTGTAAAAGTCCATTCAAAAAATATTTTTCTTCAGGACCCTATTACTACGAGGGCCATTTACCAATGTTTCTTCCAGTGGAGGTTTTCAAACATGCATAGGAAATCACTTGTAGAAGCTGGTAAACCTTAGATTACTTGCTCCATGTATCAAAAGATTCCATTTGGGAACATTTGGGATGGGGCCTGAAAATTTTGCATTTCTAAACAAGGGGTTAATAATAATAATAATAATAATAATAATAATATCTACTAATAATCCAGAGGACACACTTTAAGTAGCTCTGTAAAACAGCATCGGGGAATAGGGCCAGTATGAACAAATTATGCTAATGAGGACTACCTTCCCTCTGGATTTCTCTCTTCTGTTCTGATTTCTCCTGTTATGACGCCAAGCTGTATCCTCTCAGTCCTGGAAGGCACTCATCAAGTTTCAAGACACTTCCTGATTCTCATTCTGACCCATTTTGGCTAATGACTTATATTTCATCTCATTATAGCCATGGGCTCCAGTACAGTAAGTCATTAACTGGAACAAATGTGTTAGTGGGACTAAGAGAACATATCTCAATCTTAATAATGACCAATTGTCTGCAATGCCTTAGCCTGATGAAATAGAGAATGCTGGACATTCCGGTCACACTGCACAACTTGGTAAGGATGCACTTTCAGACACGAAGCTATTTTTAAATGTATCAAGTTGCATTACCAGAGTGACAAGAAAACCTTGATACTAAGCTGGTGGGGACAGCTAATGTCACTTGTTACATTTAAAAATAGCTTCATGTCCTAAATTACACTTTTAAAATGCAACATTTTGGAGCATCCCTGGTGGTACAGGAGTTAAAGACACAGTGCTGTCCAGCTACTGCCAGCCACTGCAGCGTGAGTTCACCCCTGACCAGCCAGGGAGCTGAGCCCCATAGGGCAGCAGAATTCTCCTCTCTCTGCTGCTCCCCTCAGCAGTGTATTTCAGTAGATCTGCCTATTCTACTCCCCACCCTGTCTTTGGTGAATCCTCTCAACCTCAGGACCTCTGGCCTACACCCCAACTCTTGTATGCATGCATGCATACATTCATAAATAAACAGATAAATAGTAGCTCCAGAACTAAAAACAGGTATACCATATGACCCAGAAATGTCATTTCTGGATATCTATTGGAAGAGCATGAAACCATCTACTCAAGAAATTACATGTTCCACACAGTTTTTTATAGCATGGTATACACTAGTTAGGAGACAGAGAAATGCTAAGTGTTCAGTAATGACACGAAAACCTGACTCCAAAGAGGCTGAATACTCTCAGTGAACATAGGCTACCCTTTTTCATGAAAGTTACTAGGTAAGAACAGCTGTATCAAATGGTAGAAAAACAGTGGCTTAATTTTATCATTTGGTTGCTGGTGCACACATTGTCTGAGTAGGAAAAATTGAATTCACTGAGTATTTGTACTGAAAACTTCATTATTTTCTACTCTCACTGGGTCACAGTAAATAAAGATTATGTTTTTTTGCCCATAAAACCTTAATTGAGTCAATGACAATTCAATATGTACTAGTAGGAAGTATGTTTCACCATATCCACTCCCAGAAGATAATCATGAGTTCATTATAAAAGGATTATTTCTGAGGTACAAAACACACAATATCATCAATTTAAGTAAGGCATATTATTGAGGAAATCTTCAATTTTAATTTTATTCGATCTGAAAACATTGCTAAGTCAATATGCAAACTGTACCAAAGGGTATTTACAAATGTACCACGTAATTCAGAGGAAGTGATAATAGTAATCTGTCTCAGTAATTTTTCTAAATTGAGAAATTTGGTATTCGCAATTCACAGCTCTGAGGAACCTGGGAGATAAGTGCCAACAGAAACACTATTGTCATTCCTCTGTTCCTGCTGCCAGTATGTCACTATGCCTGAAGATGTCACGTCTCACATATTTCTCATCTATAACCCTCTGCCATCTCTCATAAGACATAGAGAATGCACAGGTGCAATCAAGATGAGTTGGAATGTGAATATGGGGGGGGGCAGGGGAAGGATGCACTGATAGACACTGAAGAGCTGTGAAAAAGCCAGAAACTCTTATAGAGTACACAGGTCTGTATAATGTCTGTATTCAGGCACTTCCCATAACCTTGAGGTGGCAGGGGTAGAGGGGAGACTGAACAGCAGTGTCAAATAGAAATATATCTAATTGCAGGGATATCTAGATCCCTAGGTAGTATCTTTCTGTGTAACTTTTTTTAAAATTTATTTATGCATAAATAACAGAACTGCGGTACAGGCCGGAGGTGTGGTGGGTGAGAGGATTCACCAGAGACAGAGTGGGGAGCAGAGAAGGCAGATGGACTGAAATACAGTGCTGAGGGGAGCAGTGGGCCAGTCGGGGAGGTCTGCCAAGCCATGTGGGTCAGCCCCCTAGCTAGGGATCAAACTCTTGCTGCAGTGGTTTCTGAGAGATTCACAGTGTGTTGCTTTAACCTGTTGCAGCACCAGGGAGAGGTCTTTAGGAAAGGTTTCCAAACTCTCCCTCTCTCTGTCTCTCTCACTGATACATATGGATACATATGGATCTATTGCCTCTTTCTGTATATCAATTATATGTTTATACACATGTATCTCGAAGCACTATAGATTATAATTTAACATAATTTGGCCATGATATATTTTCAAGAAAATACCCTGTTTAAAAAAATTTTTACTTCTCAAAATAAATTCCATGTAGAATGCTGATTTTACTATCTGAAGGAAGGAAAATTTCAGTATCATGTAAAATACCAACGATACAGAAAAAAAGCTATAAATATATGAAGAAAAAAGTATGTTACAAAATGAATATTTCAAAATCCTTCACCATTCAAAGTTGAGAGTTATAAAACTCAATTTTCTATCAGCATTTTCCAAAAGAGATAAAAGCTCTCTTCAAATAAACAGGCATGTTATATATCATTTAATGAAAAAATATAATACTTGTGTATACCTGCTTTCAGAATTGCATCTCTTTTTGGCTAATTTGGGCTGCATATTTCTATTCATCTCTATCCCAATTTGAAACATCTATTTAACAAGGAAGCCAATGTTTCCTATCTATTTATTACTGAGGTGGCATCAATTGACAACACTGATTGTGATTGAGAGGTACAGAATGACATGCCCCGAGTGGTTGCCAACACACCACACATACCACCAGGCACCTGAATTTCCTCCACTACAGGTCCCATTTTTCTCTCCCCCCATACTCCCCCATATTCCTCTTGTAGCCTCAATTCTATAGTCAGATTTCTAGGGCTTGTTACTGATTTGTTTTTATCTAACCCTTTGTTTTGTTTCTCTACTACTCAATTGTAAAAATAGGTCAACTCTTGACTGTTGCAACAACATAGATCTGGGGGTGGGGAATGGGGTAAGCGAAATAAGTCAGGAGAAAGATGCAAAATAAAGAGATGACTGTTAATTCAGTAATGATTTCCAACAGTAAGTGGTTTCATAACTAAAGCTATATTATTTTAAAATAACTTTTAAGATACATTTTATTCTACAGTTGATAACAGGGTCACAGAAATAGGATATTGTCATTGAGTGAAATGATCTGATTGTTAAAATATTAAATTATGTTCTACTTTGATAAGAATGTTTTTACAAGCTGCCCTTGAGCGCATTTCTATAAATTAACCATTTATTTTCTATGTCTCAATGGAGATTTGCTCAGAAATTAGATTGGCAAATGATTGATTTATAGACTTAAAGTGTCTAGTCTTTCCTCTTTTCACTTTGTTGGAAAGGAAGTTCAAGAGTCTAAATAATCAATTCTAGGTAAAAAGAAATCCAACTGCATATTGAAAAGTAAAAATAAACTTATCAATTTAAATATTTGAATACTAACAAAAGGAAATTAAATATAATTGAAACACAATTAACAGCAATTATTATTGTTCTCTGTTTCGTTTAAACCAAAACTCTTATGTTGGATTTTATTAAGTAATCCCGGACATAGATGTAGCAGTACTTTATTAATTAACATGAGTATACCCTATCCTTAACGTGATTTAAAAAATGGGCAGGGGAATGTGAATGCACTTCTCCAAAGTAGATAAAGAGACAGCCATATGCACCTGAAGAGATATTCATCGTTTATTTTTATTAGGGAAATGCAACCAAAACAAGATTACTGCACACCTGAGAGAATGAACACAAACAATAGTGTTGGGTAGCATATGAAGAGCATGGAAGTCTTTATACGCAGTTGGTGGAAGTGCAAATTGGTGCATTCACTATGGAAATCAGCATAGTAATTCCAAATAAATTTTAAAATAGAAATTTCATGAGATCCAATTATTCCACTTCTGAGTATTTACCAAAAAAAAATCAAGAACAGAAATATGAAGAGATGCAGGAATCCCACATTTATTGCAGCACTATTCATTATTCCCAATGGAGGTAAGCAATTGACAGATGATTGGATAAAGAAGGGGCAGTATATATGCACAGAATTCTACTCGGCAATACAAAAGATGAAATCCTGCCATGAGAGACAACATGGATAGACCTAGAAGGTATTATGTTTACTTAAATAAGTCAGGTGGAAAAAAGGTGTGCAGATGATTCATAATGAAGCACACCTGAAATTTATGCATTCTAATGCAAAGTCACTATAGCAATTTTTTTAAAAATAAGACTATCTTCTTAGTAACTATTATGTAAAACCTCAAATCTTTGCAATTGTTCTAAATATATTCAAAGTTAAAGGCCTTTCTCTACAAACCAGGAAGAATTGATACTGAAAGCCTAGAATAATCCTGCTTTTATCCTATGGGCAAGAACAAGCATACAGACTAAGTTTAGGTTTGTTAGAGTAACTCATAAAGTATGCAAGTAGAGTGCTAATCACTGCAGCCACTGTAAGACAATGAAAAGATATTTTCCATAAGCATGTAAGTTCACATTACTAAATTTAAAAGTAAAATTGTTATAACCTAAATAATTTATCCCAATATACTCATTAGTAGTGGCTATATTTTAGAGATACCAACTGAAGTGCACAATGAAAGCTCTGTTTGTAAAAACATGAGTCTATGAACACTTAGTGGTACTTACCAGAGCCTTGCATCTCATTTCTATAACAGTTACAGGTGGTCCGGGAGAGCTATGGATCTCAAGATAATACCAGACTCTTAAATTGCTAACAGCCTCAACTGAAAACAAACAAACAAAAAAGCACCACTACTTAAAAATGACTCCAGAATAATTATACTTAACAAAAATTTTGGAGACACATGAACAGATACCATTTTCAAACTGCGTTTCATGAATTCAGTTATCAAAAGCACTGAGGGGTGAGTGAGAAGCTGATTTCATTATAGTCTTTGAGTGACAAAGGAAGCCACATCCTGCAGGGTCATGAAAATGGCCTGTGAAAGGTCCTGACTCCATGGCTGATCCAGAAATTCATTAAATTCCTCATTAAAGAATTTGTATAAGACTTATTTCTATTTATTTATGAATACAAAAACTGGGTGGGGGGTAAGCCTGAGGTGTGGGGGGTGAGAAGATTCACCAAAGACAGAATGGGGAGCAGAACAGCAGATCTGATGAAATACACTGCTGAAGGGAGCAGCAGGTGAGACAGGAGAGGTCTGC
>NW_004567128.1:19246570-19280621 GCF_000260355.1 Condylura cristata | reverse complement strand
TCTATTTATTTATGAATACAAAAACTGGGTGGGGGGTAAGCCTGAGGTGTGGGGGGTGAGAAGATTCACCAAAGACAGAATGGGGAGCAGAACAGGGGGTCAGCTGAAATACACTGCTGAAGGGAGCAGCAGGTGAGACAGGAGAGGTCTGCAGTGCCATGTGAGTCAGCTCCCCGGCCAAGGATTGAACTCAGGCCACAGCAGTAATAGTATGATAATACTGGCTCTTAACCACTGGGCCACCAAGGAAGCCCAGAATTTTTTCTTTTATATGAAGGGTAAGTATTTCAAAAGAAACAACCAATCATTCTCTAGTTTCCAAAGCACTTACACATTGTATACAGAAATGTCTAAAAGTGATATTAGAATTCACAATGGTACGTTTTCAGTACTAGAAGAATCTAGCCTAAGGCCAAAGTTAAGAATAGACTCTCATTAAAAATGGGGTGTTCCCATTATTTTTCATATTTCCTTATGTGTAAGATGGAAAAAAAAACCTTATTTAGATTTAGTCTTTTTCATTTTCCAGCTTTATTGAAGTATAACTGACTAGTACAAATTACAAATACTTAAGGTATGTACCTTGATTTGATATACATAAGACATTGGGAAATAATCACCACAATAAGGCTAGTTAACATATCCATCACCTCAAACAGCAATAACATGCATAAGAGTATGAACACATTTAAAATTTTCCTTCCTGGCAAGTTTTAAGTATACACGATCTTATTGCAGTTAATTCTGCAACTGACTCAGTTTGCAAAACTAAAACTTACTAGTTGAAAAGAAATATGCTGCTAAGCATTCTGCTCTGAAAAAAGACCCATGTAACTACAGAGAATTGGAAGATTAACCTTTAGAGTAGGGATGTGGGCCTTCCCTGGTGGCACAATGGGCTAAAGCACAGCACTGTGAGGCAGGCCTTGGCATCTTCAGTGTGAGTTCGATCCCTACCCTGGAGGTGACCCACTTGGCACAGCAGACCTCTCCTGTCTCGCCCGCTGCTCCCCTCAGCTGTGTACTTCGTTGATCTGCCTGTTCTGCTCCCCACTCTGTCTCTGCCCTTGTACCTCTGGCCTGTACCCCGGTTCTGTATGCATAAATAAAGCTTTTTTAGAAAAAGTTGGGATACGGGAAAGGCTTGTTGCAGACTTATGGTAGCAACAATGTTAACAGATGTGTTTTTCACTGCTCTTTGTAGCTTTTCATAATGCTGCTGAGTGGTTTTTGCTTTTTTTATTAGCATCACTTCATTTTAGTCCAATAATATGGCGCATGGCGCACTTGTCTTAGCTATTAGACATACCTCTATGTTAGTCCATTAACAAAACTTCATGGTATTGTTATTTTCTTTCAAAATTGTCCCCAGGGTCCTTTCCCACTCCCTGCCGTGACCTCTGTGTGTGCTCCTTTGAGGTATGTCTTGTACCTTCCAGTACCTGCTCTAAAATCTGTGAACATCCAAATTCCCTATTTCACTTTCCCTTGTAGTCTTTTGTTTGCATTTGACACCCAGGGGGCCTCTACTAAAACACTAAACAAATTCATAGTGTTTCTCAATTTTTCTATTAATATTTTCCTATTTATGAATATTTTTGGAACCAATCCCCTCTTGTTATCTCCTCTTCCAAAAGTAAACTAATGCTAGTTTCTGAAGCATTTTCCTTCTGCAACAGTATTCTTTTTAGCCCCATCACCAACACTGTTCCCTTTACTTCAACCCCACTTCGTTTTTTGTAGTGGCCCCAACAGTTCTTCCCTTTTTCAAACAATTTTGATTATTGCCTAACTACTTCTTAATCCATATATGCTATGATGATTTATAATATGTGTCAGCTTGGCTAGACTGATGTCCAGTTGTTTGATTAAACAACCACTGTTGTAAAGGTAATTTTAAATGTGGATAACATTAACATCACAATACCAGGAATAAAGTCGACTGTCCTCCACAATGTAGGTTTAACTCCTAACCAGTTGAAGATCCTAACAATAAAGTCAGATTATCTGAGAAGAAATCCCAAATCAAAATTAAAACTCAAACCCTTCCAGAACTTGCAGCTTACTCGGTCTGCCCAGGGGAATTTGGACTCAAGACTGCAACAGCAACTCTTAACCAAACTTTCTACCTTTCTTGCTTGCCTTGCTTATTGCGGACTTGCTAGTTTCCAAATAATAAATAACCATGTTAGCCAAGTCCTTAATCTCACTCTCTCACCTACTCCCATCCTATATAGATCAATATGTAATGGCCATATGTGCTTCTCCTCTGAAGAATTCTAATATAAACCCAATCAATAAAGATTTGCTCCTCTTAATGTATCGCACTCTTCCCTAATGCCATTTTCTGTTCCTGCTACTCACCCATAAAAGACCTCATTCACACATCCTTCAGGAAAGCTTCCCTATTTATTTCAACTCTCATTACATTTGCCTTTGGAGCTTAAACATAAGATGTTTAATAACCTTAAAATAAAACTATAATACAGGAAGGAAAATAATAGTATTTTCTTCTGCATATCAGGAAGACTGCTATCATATATACTGAACTAAGAAAATGTATTATATTTTTGAAACAATACATTAATATTTTCAGAAATTAGCCATAATTTTTTAAATTAAAAAACTGTAATTTTTTCAATTATCAAACAAATAGCATTCAGGTTAAAATATCATGATGTGTTAATGTTAACAGCAGTAGAAATCCAGCAATAAGCTACATAAAATTAATACAAAATACAACACTAAGATTCTTGCCAATGTTAAAACATATTTGTATGTGTATCATAGCATATATTTATTTAAAAGTGAACAATAAAGGTTT
The DNA here is from genome assembly GCF_000260355.1 of Condylura cristata. Lineage (NCBI taxonomy): Eukaryota > Metazoa > Chordata > Mammalia > Eulipotyphla > Talpidae > Condylura > Condylura cristata. Next base: position 19,277,797 of record NW_004567128.1, on the reverse strand, counting down.
ATGAAAACTGATTGTGAAACTCTTCATAATAATAAATTTACCTGAGTAATCCTCATCAAAACTGTGGAATAGCTCTGATCCTGACCCCTGAAGGCTGAAATCTTGATATATACCTTGATCTGAATCTTCCTGAGAATCATCATCTTGTTTGCTTTTAACAGAAAATGAAATTGTACCTACAACACATAGGTTCAAGATATCAGATTAAATAGGTATTAGTTAAAACTTATTTGATCTTCAATGCTTGCTATTTCTAAGTCATTTTTAACATGCTACTTCTTACCTCACTAAAAGTTTTACTTTATGTTATATAAGATCCTATTATGAACTCTTATTACTTAATATGTAAACCATTAATATGCTTCAAAAACTTGTTAACAACAAAAGGTGGTACTCTCTGGAATCTTTGTTATACTAAAATTGACTTAAAAAAAACTCAAATAGTATTTCAAAGAAGAAATCACAAGGGAAATTAGAGAATATATTGTAGAAAACATGGCATGCAGTGAGAGCAGTGCTAAGGAGAAAATCTATGCAGCAAATCCATGCATTTAAAAATAGCAATTTCAAGTCAACAACCTAACTGTATATTGCAAGGCACTAGAAAAAGAAGTAAACTAATCCAAAAACAGCAGAAAGAAGGAAATAATAAAGGTTAGCATGAAGACAAATGAAATGTAGGATAGAAAAGCTATAGAGAAAAATACACAACACAAAGGCTGACTCATGAAAAGATTGACATAACTGGCAGACTTTTAGCTAAATTAAGAACAAAAGGAGAGAAGACTTAAATCAGAAATAAAGGGGGGATAATGTGATGGCTTGCACCAAAATAAAAAGCATTATAAACACTATGAACATTTAAAAACTAGATAATTGGGTGAAGTGGACAATTTTCTACAAATACACGAATAACTAAAACTGAAACACATGAATAGAATATGTGTATTTGAAAAAAAAAAAGAGAGAGACTGAATCAGTAGTAAAACTCTTCCTACAAAGAAAAGCCCAGTACCAGATGACGTGACTATTAAGTTATATCAAATATTTGAAGATGAATCAGCAACATTCTTTCTCAAACACTTCCAAAATATTTAAGAGGAGGTAGCTCTTCCTAACGTATTCTGGGAAACCATCAATCACCTGATATATAAAGCAGACAAAACAAAAACTAAAGTCCATTATCCCTATGAACATCAATGCAAAAATTGTTAATAAAATTTTTAACAAACCGAACTCAGCAGCACATTATAATCATTAGATAGATAGATAGATAGATAGATAGATAGATAGATAGATAGATAGATAGATAGATAGATAGATAGATTATGAACCTGCAGGAATCATTTTAGGAATGAATGAGTGAATGAATGGAAAGAGCAAGGAAAGTCTCTATACAAACAGCATTCAATAGAACAGATCATGTTAAGACAATGAAGTAAAACACACAATCATCTCAATAGATGGATAAAATTTATTTAGCAAAATTCAGCAAACTTTCATGGAAAAAGCATTCAATAAATGAAGACTTGAGGACAACTACCTAAAAAGTATGATGGCTGTACAGGAAAAACCCACAGCTCAAATATATATTCAATGTTAAAATACTAAACATGCTTCCTCTAAGAGGAGGGCACTCAGTAAGGATGTGTGTTTTTGCCACTTTTATTCAATATAATATCAGGATTTCTAGCCAGACCACTTACGTAAAGCAAACAAACGTAGCAAAGGCAACATAATTGGAAATAAATCAAGTTATCTGTTCATAGATGGTGCAATCTTACAAGTACAAAGTTAAAATGATCACATATATACACACTTTATCTCTCTCTCTCACATACACACTCACATTAGACCTAAGAAATACACTTAACAAATATGCAGGACACAACATCAACATAGAACATCAGTTCAATTTATACACACTAGCAATGAACAATTTGAAAAGGAAATTTAAAAAGTGATTCTGCTAGATAAAACTATTATCTGGATAAACTCACATGTGTTAACAACCTATGTGCACTGAATAATAAGAAAGTCTAATCAATATTTTAAATACTGTGAAATATTCTCAAGAATTAAAAGTAGTACACATCCTCCATTCTTTTCTCTTTCAGTCCATTACTATACTGGCATATTCTTTCTTCCTCCAGTTCACCCACTGAAATGTTATTCCATTTTTATTATTCCTTAGCAAATAGAAATTGAACAATAGGCTGTTAAGCAGTCCAAAATCCCTATATAAGTATAGCAGGACCATATATTACATACCAATGAGAAATTAAGTATTCTAGTGGCTAATCAATGAAGCCTTAAAATAAGTATTTCTTTCAAAAATAGAAATGGGTGAAGAGAACTATAAAAGAAATTACAGGCGTATCTTATCTTTTAATTGAAATAATACTTTTAAAGAATGCATCTTAGCTAAGAATTATGCCACTAATTTAAATGTATTTTTTTCCAGTGAAAAACCTTTCTCTTGGCAATGTAATTATAGTTTTATTTCTAAACAATTACATTTTAAAATTGCATCTTTATTTTTTGGTTACTAATTAGCTACTGTAGAAGAGGCAGTCAAATGCTTGTAAACTTATTATAAAGAACTACATTTGATGCAGCAATCCCAACACCCGCAATGAACCTTCAAACTAAATACCATAATGATTATGAGAGGAATATGCTTCAAAAATTTTTTTCCATAACATATGTCCATGTGATTACATTTATTTCCTTATTTTCCTCTGTTCTGTCTTTGGCCAACCAAATAATAAAAAAGAGATTTAAAAAAGTTTGATTGTAGTACTTGAGTTTATAAAAATGATAAGTAAATCATTAATTACTTTGAGAAGTTACTGCAAGAGCAATGGTCTAAGATACAGCATCCTGGAGCTAATGGAGATTTTTAGCTTGTTTGTAGAGAGTACTATGAATAAAGTCTAACAGAAATAGTAATTATAGGCATTATGTTTTTAATAGCACAGGCTTTTTAGTTTGACAAATAGTTTTTTCCTCTGCTAAACATTCTAAGTGGCTTCCTCTTCATATATAAATAAAATCAGACTAAAGTGTAAAGATGGAGCAATGTAATTTTATATTAATGGTTTCTTCCCAAAATAGGGAAAAAGCATTTACTGACTGCTTGTTGTGTTATGTACAACCTAAATACTACCCACTCATTACCTATTTAGCCCCTCTAACAAATGTCACATTTATTCACGGGGCCTATGTTAGTATTAAGCAACATGGCACACGAGGTTGGGTAACATCCTGCAGGTCACACAAGTTTAATTAACTAAGGCATATGTACTTAGCTGACATGGAGTATTGGAAAGGACCTACTATGCCCTGTCTAAATATCACCACAGAATAGCCTTTTGAGTGGGAAATTAACAAAATCATTCACATACTTACAAAACATTTATTTTGACAGAAAGTGGTAGGCTCATTGATTACCTAACCAATTTCATCCCTTAGAAAACATCCCAAAACAAGTTTCCATGGCAACAGTTAAACCTGGCAAGGTCTTCAAACTCTGCACTTCACACCCATCTTGTTCCCTCCACTGGCTTCATGCTTCATCACTCCCTATTACTAATGAGAAAATGCTGCTAAGGAAAATCTCTGCATGGCTGGGTGTTTAATAACTTGTAAATTTCTTGGAGGTACATTAATTCTGTCAAAAAGTTTTTTTCTCCCTAAGTATTTACTCTATGCATATTATATTGCCTATGACAAACACTGCATTGTTAGTTGGCTATCAAAGCTACCCTACAAAATCTGAGTGGAAGAATAAAAAAGAAAGGGTAAGGAATCTTTTGCTAATTGTTCTATCTTTTTAATACTTATTTCTAACTCATTTTCTTTTACTTTTTCCCTTTTAGTGGGAGCCTAAAGGCAGGGTAAAGAAACAAAATTATGTGACTACTATAGAATAGAGAGAAACCACGTGGCCACGTGTCTTTATTCTGTGTATAATACAGCACTTGTATCCTATTAGTTTTACATTGCAAATTTTTATGATGAAACAGAGTATTTTGACATCCAATTGTACTCCTATAGGTTTTATTTTTGGATTATGATACAACTTGTTCTTTCTATGACACATTATGGACATGGGAGTAACAGAAGACACCACAACCTTAAAAGATTATTAAAATCGAGGTGATTTAGATTTCTGCTTAAGGATGGTTGATGTAGTTTTTACACTTTTATTACTTGGGCATAATGTTACATTAATGGCCTAAAATGCTAATAAAACTGCATATTTCTCATTGGTCCATAGAAAAAAGGAATAAATTATACTTTATCAAAATTAAAAACTACTATAAAAGTATCAGTATCGGGCCCTCGCTGGTGGTGCAACGGGTTAAGGCACAGCACTACGAAGCTAAAGCCACTTCAACATGAGTTCGATCCCTGCTCTGGAGGTGACCCACATGGCACCGCAGACCTCTCCTGACCTACCTACTGCTCTCCTCAGCAATGTACTTCGTTGATCTGCCTGTTCTGTTCCCCGCTCTGTCTCAGTGAATCCTCTCAATGCCCCTGCACCTCTGGACTGTACCCCAGTTCCGAATGCATAAAGAAATATTTAAAACATCACAATGAATACAGATTATAGAGTGCAAACATATACAATTTTTAAGTTCTCCATCATACTGAATAAAACTGGAAAAAACAAAAATTAAAAGATAAGAGAGATTAGAAGAAAAATTATGAAAATATATATCTGGTAAAGGACACGGATCTAGGATATATATTTGAAAAATATGTCAAGCTTCAACATCGAAAAAACAAGCCAATAGGATGGGAGTGTACACAATTATTTTTTAAATTTTTTAAAGATTAATTTTTATTTATTTATGCATATAAGAACTGGGTGTAGACTAGAAGTGTGGGGAGGGAGAGGATTCACCAGAGACAGAGTAGAGAGCAGAACAGACAGGTCTACTGAAATACACTGCTGAGGAGAGCAGTGGGCGAGACAGGAGAGGTCTGCTACATCATTGGGTTAGCTTTCAGGGCAGGGGTTGAACTCATGTTGCAGTGGCTGCCAATAGCTTCATAGGGAGGTCCCAAAATGTTTTTAAGAGCCTCTCAATGCAAACACAGATGACAAACAAGCAGATATTTCAATAACACCATTTGTTATTAAATTAAAACCATACTGTAAACGCATTATACAAATAAAAGTGGATAAAGCTAAAATGACTAAGCCTACTAAGTATGGTCAAGAATGTCAGAGAACTTTCATACCCTGCTTGTAGAAACAGGAAAAAAAAATCTATCTCCTTAGAAGCTGTCTGGCAGTTTCTTTAAAAATTATAAACTCGGGCCCTCCCTGGTTGCGCAGCGGGTTAAAGCGCTGCACTAAGAAGCTAAAGCCACTTCCGCATGAGTTCGATCTCTGCTTGCCCTGGAGGAGATCCACATGGTGGCAGACCTCTCCTGACCCGCCCGCTGCTCCCCTCAGCAGTGTACTGCGTTGATCTGCCTGTTCTGCTCCCCACTCTGTCTCTGGTGAATATTCTCACCCCCCGCATCTCTGGCCTGTAACCCAGTTCTGCATAAATAAATAAATTAAAAAAAATTATAAACTCAACTACCATATTATCCAGCCACCCACAGATAGGGATTTACCCAGGAAGAATGAAAATATAAGTCCGTATAAGGACTTATACATAAATGATAATACCAGGTTTATTTGTAACTACCAAAAATGGGGGGCAAAAGTTTATCAAGGTAAATAGTGGTATATCCATTCCATGGAATACTACCCATCAATGAAATGAATACACTGTTGATATAAGCAGACAACTATAAATCCGAGTCACTCTGCAGGGAAGAGGGAAGGAGAAGGGGAAAAAAAATGAGGACAGGAAGAGCAGAAGGAACTATGGTGAACACATGAAATGGTGGTGGAAATTCCATGGGGACTATACCTGATGTAAAATATGCATCGATAAATTAATTAATAGATAAATAAAATATACAATGCACATTTCAGACATCATACCTACCACTGTTCAGCAGAATTTGAAGGCTGCCACTCAAAATCAGAAGTGCTATACAAATAGGATGTGTAAGCAGAGTTTAATCACCTATGTATGGGTAACAGCCAGAACTAGCAATATCATGTTCAAGATAATGCATGAAAATCAGAAGCCACAGAAGTATTTATCTATCAATGTATGAATCTATCTACACATCTATGATTCTATTTCTCTATCTAATATATCTATCTACATCTCCTCTTAAGTGTATAAATTCCTGTTTGTTTGAAGTCAGATATAACTAAGTAGTTATTTGCTCTTTTTTTTTTCTATTTTTTTTTTTAAAGATTCACCTATTTATTTTTACATACAGAACTGGGGTACAGGCCAGAGGCTCAGGGGTGGTGAGAGGCTTCACCAGAGACAGAGTGGGGAGCAGAACAGACAGATCCATGAAGTACACTGCTGAGGGGAGCAGCGGGTGGGCCAGGAGAGGTCTGCCACGCCATGTGGTCACCTCCAGGGCAGGCGGGAATCAAACTCATGCGGAAGTGGCTTCAGCTTCTCAGTGCAGCGCTTCAACCCGCTGCACCACCAGGGAGGGCCTATTTGCTCTTTTTTAAAATTCCCTACACTGTGCAGGTGACTTTTCAAGTAAACCATTTATTTTCATTTAAATTTAAACTCATTTCTATGAGTAATTTCTGCATGAGATAAAAATGAACTTCCGTGTTAAAAAGATGTTTAGGCCTGCTTCAGATAAAATAAAGGAGTTACTTTTCATAAAAGTGTAGAGTGATCATAGGTGAATGTTCATGGACAGTCATAAAATGTTTTGAAGAAGCTGCATGTAAAGAAAAAACAAGCTAAAAGCCAACAAAAATTTTTAAAGTTTCAGAGATTCTAAATGGCGTTATCCCTATTATTTCCAACAGGTTATATTTAACTCCTCGCAAATTAGGGCAATATTCTTAAAGAGTGCTTTGAGTTGAAATTTTTCATGAAATTGTATAGTTTACAATATACCCCAACCTTTGAGATTCTTTTGCAAAAGTTTTGTATGAGAAAAGTCAATGACCTGCTTAATTATATTTAAATTTCATTTTAAATAACTCCTCATAAAATATGTAAACCTCTTGATTGGTAAAGCAGCAGGGAGAGTGAGAAAAAGTTTCATCCTTCTCAATAGTAATGTGGCATCTCAAACACCAAAGATTTTAACCAGAATATCTTAAGTAGAATCATCAGCCACTGAAGCATTATTCCTAAGCAACCTAAATTCATATTCAGTAGGGCCTGTACCCTTCCTGTCCCAGGGAAAACACACCTCTAACACATAATGAACAATCACAAGTTAGTGTTGTGCTAATTAAATGTGGGCCTCATGGCAAACACCGGAATAAGTGTCTTCCTTCAGCCTGACAAAACCTATGTAGCTTTCAACCGTAATATATTTTTTTCTAGGATTGTAAATCTTCCTTATTTTCATATTTTACTGCACACTCCAATTATTGCACTACTAAGTAATTTAAAATGCCTATTCTGGTCTGGCAAGCAAAGGATAGATCACCTTGTATAAAGGAAACAACAGTTCATGTCATCACTTATTAATCTACTTGTATGAATGAATGTGTTGGCAGTCAATCATCTGGGTAGGGCTTGAAACTAACATTAATACTAATTTTGATTTGGGGGTCAGAGGGAGGAAGCAAATATTTAGCACTCATAAGCCCTTTGGGAGAAACAGCGTATTAGTGGCTAATATCAGAAACCTAGGACAGGCTTCCTGGGAAAGCAGAGATGGGAAAAACAGAGCAGCGCCCCAAGGACCATGAGAGAATCCAAGCAAAACCAATTCACTCTCTGCAGTGTGCCTCAGGGCCCTTTTTTGGACAAACCATGCCTGTCCCCTAAAGAACATGAAAATCTTTATAGCAACCACCATTTATTTTGAAGGACCAGTGGCATCTGACTGGTTTTTATGCTTCTACAACTATGCAGCAGTTCAGAGTGATGGGAATGTTAACAGGATCCAATTTAGTTTTTGAGAGCATCCTCCCTGGCACTGTCATTAAGACAAACCAAGACAGAGTAGGGGGACAAAAGAAGGCCCACACCCCCCATAAAGCCTTACCATGTTAGGGATTTTCAAAACCAGGAGTCAGTATATCACACAAGAGTGATGTTAATTGGGTACCTGATAGGCAAACACTTTTCATACATTGCCACGTAATGCTCATAACTATCCCGAAAAGTTAAACACAATCTGTGCAAGAAACCCAGCATTTAACGATGATATATAAGACCAAGGTCATGCAACCAGAGAATGATATAATTGGAGGTTTGATTTTTGAATGTTACTTTGCAATACGATAACAGTAAAATAGGAAGGAGCACAGTAAAAGATGTGTAATTTTGTCATCATGTAGTATTTAGCATGAATATACTGCCAAAGCTTTAAAGGAGAAGTGCAAATTCAAATATCACTATTTTTGCTGAGAATCACATTCTAAAAAGTCATGACAAGTAGTGCTGTTCGTGACATATAAAATTAGAAATCAAATTTTGAATTGAATTTGTGTTTTAAAGATGGTAACTGGTGACTAGCGTTCCATTTCACTAGTAGCAGGATGCCAACTATATAAAAACTATTTCAATCTTATTTAAACATAGGCCCAAACTAAGAGATTGACTGTGCACACATAAAACATTTTGTTTGAATATAAAGCAGGGGATTATTGAAGGGAAATTTTAGTACCTACCAAAGCTGAATGAAAGCTTGTTTGCAATTGTTTGGACGAGGCTATCTTGTGCCAATGTCATAATAGATTTTACTCCAGTATGCTAACTTCTGAATTGCAAATTTGTAGAAAGGACTCTTTGCTGTAATTCACAGCTGCGTTGAAATGAATGAATACAACTACTTTTCAGCAAGGAAGAAAGCACTTTTGGTTGCTATTGAAAAAATACAAGGTATTGTTGGCTATGTCAAAATTAATCATTGTTACCTGCTTTATAGAGTTACTAGCTTAGCAAGGGTAATGAACAAAAAGAGAGAATTTCAGGCAACTCCATCATCAACTTTCAGGGTAGAGATTAAATTTGCTAATATGACTGGAAACCACCATAAGTGCTGGTTCTCAGCTTTTAGTTTTCGAATGTGGAATAAACAGAGTACCTTGGAGCCTGTATTCAACTGTGTCCATTGTTCGGTAACATCTGAAGATTTAATATTGTAAAGCAGTGCTACATGAAAATAATTTTTTTCAGATATAATTGACACATAACACTTTATTATTTCTGAGTATAAAAGTATTACTGTATAATACGTGGAGATCATTTTAGGGTACTAGGTCATCTTTAACATTTTAAATTATTTCAGGCCCTCCTTGGTGGCATAACGGGTTTAAAGCACAGTGCTATGAAGCTATTGCAGCCACTGAAGCACAAGTTTGATCCCTGGCTAGGAAGGTGACCTACATGGCATGGCAGACCTCTCCTGATCAGCCTGCTGCCCCCCTCAGCAGTATATTTCAGTCCATCTGTCTGTTCTGCTCCCTACTCTGCCACTGGTGAAGCCTCTCACCACCTCCCCCCAGCACCTCTGTCACGTACCACCGTTCTGTACGCATAAATAATCTTTTTAAAAATTTGAATTATTTCAGCCTGAGTTTTGCTTATACAATTAAATGATTCATACTTCAATAAATTTATTTTCACTCTCTCAAGAGTATGTCCATTAACTCTGGGGACAAAGGTAATATCTACTATGAAGTTTCCCCTTCCTTCACTTAAACCCTCTTTTTTTTTTTTTGTTACAAATGAATGTCATGAATGATTGTAAGAATTTTAAAAGACTTTTTTCTTGGAAATGAAAGGATGTTTGCCATTCACAAGTAGAAATTCATAAGGGCTAATTATAAAGGCTAATGCTTAGTTTAATAAAATCAACTACCCTAGTACAGAGAGAGATAAAAGTTAAAAATATGTATTTAGGGATTGTGATGTCTTTAATAGGTTGGAAGAAATGTTCTGGGAATCCTCTTGCCATTGAAAATTAAATACACATAGAAATACACATAGAAACTAAGCAAGCATGAGTCCCTGTCAAGAATCATCACTGGAGGTAACATTTATTCTGGGATATCGGCAACACTGTGGTGGATGAGTCTTGGCTTTGGTCTACAGCTGGGATTCATGGAATAATATCACCACCTAAAAGCCCACACCTGCATACTTTGAGACCTATATTTCATATTTTATTTTTGGATCACCAAACTGAAAATAAATTATGTAGCCTCGTAACACTAGATAATGGTGGACCAAGAGGTAGCACTATAAGGTTAAACAGTCATCTGTATTTCATGAGTAAAATTTACTAAACTTAATTTGATGACCCTAATAGTCACATGTTAGAGGGGTCATTGAGCTGATTCCTGTGGCTTCTTCAAAAGAACTCAGCACAATTATGCCAGAGCCATATGCGTGCTGTGCAGATTATCAGAGTTAACTAAAGCAAATTATTTGAAAAGATGAAATCTAGACTATAGCAAAACGTACAGCTCTAAGTCTAGTATGTACAAGTTCATTTTTAAATGCTTTTATTAGAATTACACTATGCTGTGAACATGCATGTTTATAGCTACCTCTAAATCATATTTGTGAATATTATGTTATTTCAATTAAGCTAATTTAAAGATTATGATTACTGAAGCAAATGCTAACTGCTCAGGTCTAATCATCTCCATATAACTATTAGGCTGGTGCTAAAATAAAGCTTTTCCCTGAGACAAACAGAAATTTAGTTGCATACTTCATCATACAAATAAGCAACATTCCATTACTGCATACCTACAATTTGTTATATCTGAATACTGTAACAGATAAGGAAAGTCCTTTGCATTCTAATATTAACAGACCACAGAGGTAATTTTTTTGTTGTTGCTATTAAGGAAACAATTAAGCCATCATGCTTAAATGGATTGAGTAATTAAACCATTAATTCTACCTTGCCCTCATACCTGAGGCTTTTGTTTGCATGGTTTTGTCTGTTTCTCTGCAAGGTACCAGGCTTTCCTATCTAGGTTGACTAATTCAAACTTTTTCCATTTCTCTGAAAATTACTGATATAAAAAGATAACTTTCAAATCAAGATAGAACAGGACTTTCCCTCCTTAACTAGTAAATCCACCTCAAAGAGTTAATGGTATCATCTTCCTTAGCATTACTTAGTATCAGAAGGAGTTTTGAGTCCCTTTTTTCCCTTTTATCTCCATACGCAGTTTTCATAAAAGCAGCTGTGTTAGAGGCTATGCTGACTTCTTTCAGGAATGGAGGAAAACTCTCTACTAGCAATGGTGCCGGCAGGTCAGTCCTCTGTAGGCATTTGCCTTATTTGAAAAAAAAAAAAAAAAAAAAAGCTCAATTTCTCTCTCTGGACACACACGTCTTTACCACTCTCTTTCAAGGGATGAGCATTTCTTAATAAATGCCGAACATGCTAATGGCCTATCTCAGAGTTTTAATTCCTGGGGACCCAAGCTGTTACTGCATTATTTTCTCTTTTTTTCAAAACTATTTTTCTGGTTTTTTTTTTTTTACTTCCGATCACTGCTTTGTTTTGGTGAGCCCTTAATTCGTTCCACAACAAAACAGGCATTCAAATTCAAACCTCCACGAAAGCAAATATTACTATAGCTGACTATATAGGCTGAGGTGAAAATTCCAATTCTATCCGTTTCTCAAAATGTCTACTTACCCATCAGTATGTCAGGACAATCCTTTAGTATATGCGCTCAGTGCCCCCACTAAAATACCCTCTGATCTTCCAGTGGGGACGCAGTAGCATGGGTATCTGCCCTCAAAGCAAACTTCAATCAATGGACAGAAATTTGAGGATGCATACCCCATCTTCCTTGCTCTTCACTATGACCCTCCCTTAGAAGGCTCTCTAGATCTCTGCAGACATCTGATGTCTAACTTACATTTTTTTTTTTTACTTCCTTTTTCTGTGAGAGGGCTTTCTGGGATTACCACTCAAACTATTTGTTATTTAACTCTTTTTTCGGGGCTTGCTTTTGGAAGAAGAGGCACAAACTAACATTGAGAACTGAGCAACTATCAACAGAATACTGCTAAAGGTCTCTAACGGATCTCTTCGGTCTAACTGCCCTATCTTGCCCCTCTTACCTATCTCACATATTACTTCCAGACAATGCTTTATAATCATGTCCCTTGCTTCCTGAAATATCTTCAATGAATTCCACTGCAATAAGAAGTAAAACAAAATTCTGCCCAACAAAGCCAACCTGCACGTCATTCTGCACTCCTACCACACACGGACTTCAGCATGCCCTTCTGTCTGCTACTTGCAGAAAGCATCTGCTCTGTGTGGTCAATAAGACTGTTTCCCCTGCTGAAATGCCCTCCCTGTAATACAGGGTGATGAATCACAGCTGATATTTTAAGACCCAGATTAAACTCTTTATCCTTTAAGATGCTCTCTCAGGACTTCTCTGGTGGCCAAGGGGTTAAGTCTCTGCGCTGTCCCACTACAGCCTGAGTTCTGTCCCAGGCCAGGGAGCTGACCCACATGCGTGGCAGACCTCTCCTGACCTGCCCACTCTCCTCAGCAGTGTATTTCAGTAGATTCACCAGTTATGCTCCCCACTCTGTCTCGTTGATCCTCTTGCTGCCTTCCCTGAACTCTGGCCTACATCCCCATTCTTCTATGCATAAACCAATAAATCTTCAAAAAAATTCTCTCAGACCCCCACTGTTGGCATGAATAATTCCCTCTACTATGCCTCCCAGGGCCAACTTTAAACTTCTGGTAAATCAGAATATACTTTGTATTAAGGTGACTTATTAATATCTACTTCTACCACCAGTTATGAAATCCTAGAAGCCAGGAGTCAAATGATATTCACCTTTATATCTACTGGTAATATTTGAAATGATTAGTGCCTATATTCCAGTTGTAACCAATCAGAAAGGACTCGGGGTCAAAGCCCCGAAGCACACTGACGGATCATATGTTAACCCTTCAAATTGGTGCTCATCTCTAGAAAAAGTCAAAGGGTCCCATGTGGCTAGTGGGTGAAGCTAGAGTGTCAAGGTTACACGGCAGTGGAAGTCAAACAACCAAGTAGTGCTCAATATATAATATAGACAAGGATCTGTTGCAGTATTTCAGCAAAAAACATAGCTGGTTTAATGTCCACTGTGATTCACAAATACTATCCTTATCAAAGCTTTCCAAATTACCAGCCTACAGTAAATAAGCGTTGTATAGTTAAGAACAGAAAAAAAAAATCTGGACATAAAGTTACTCCCAACGACCACTATACATATGCATAGACTTGTATAGACAGCACAAATAGAAACATTCTCAGATACTATGAAAATCACGTGGATGAATTCTGCTTATGTCAGATTAACAGGAATTATATTTATAGTGCTTAAATTATCATAGAAGTCTTTCAATAGCGCTATCAATATAAATGATGTTAACATTTTTTTACAGGCTCAGCTTTTACAAATCATAATGGCAACACTGATTTAACCTTAAGAAACTACCCTAGGAAGAACAGTTACGCTTTGCCAATAGTTTTCAAAATTACAAAGCCTGCAAAATCTCTTCTATAACTGGTAACATTTACCTAATTCATCCTTACTTAACAATATACCCCAAGTTGTGTTCAACTTCCAAATTCGTTTTAAAGTTCTTCAAGCCAGGATGTTCAAAAAGAGTTCATGTCTGACTAGTGAAAACAGTCACTGGAATTATATGGTCTCCCAACTAATGTAAAATCAACAAAAATTGACTATACAAAAGAGAAGCATATCAAATCGGATTATTTACTTATTCTCAGGTCAATTACCATAACTTCAAGATTCTGAATTATGGGTGAGGAGATTGTTTAAGGTAGTCACAAACATTCCTAATTTAATAAGTTCCTCTTACCTTCCTTCTGATACACAGAATAATTCAATTTCTCACAAATAACAGAAAACTAAGACTTATTTTGTTAACCAAAAACATTAGTGGCAACTCTGAATTTTTTGCTACCCTTTACAAAAAAATGAGTTAGAATTATAAAACCTTAGAGAACGTACCAACTAGGAGGATTGTTATTTGGTGATTAAAATGAAAACAGAAACTGGTTCATAAGTTAGAATAACTACTTGAAAATAGTTGTCACAACTTTATAAATTGTTATGCCTCTGATATTTTTACTTTTAGGATTTGTCTCACAAAAAATTCAAATAAATGGCAAAGAGGATACTGCACTAGACAGAAAATAGAATGCTGCAATGCTCCAATTATTTAGAAAGATAATGGCTGAAGTGAAAACTAAATTTTCCTATGGGTAACTTATTAAAGGGGAAAATATGAATTACATTTTATATTTCTTCACATCATATTTTCATCCAAGTAACATTTTATTAGTGGATTTGTTACCTGTAACTACACCACGTTTCCAAGGGCTTATATGTAGAATATATGGAATCGCATTATCAGGTTCTATGGTGATGTGTGGATTTCCCCATACTATTGGAAGATCTGAAGATACCTAGAAGATTCAAAAACAAGAATTATACAAAATTCACATGAAATTATTATAACAACTTAAAGCATACAAAAATGAAACTTAAATCCATCAGTTAAAACAATTTACTTTTAAATGAAAAGCAAGCTAGAAAAATGATAATGCAACTGAAGAAAATCTGAAAATAGATCTATGAAAAAATATAACAAAGGATTCTTACAAGACTCCCAATGTGTATTGTCTATTGTTACTTGTAGAAGATCACTGATGCTTAGATATCTGAATGCCTTTAAATTCGAAGTATCATTAAATATTTATCAACTGTACTTTTGATGTCATATATAAAAAATATTATTAGCCCAAGGTCGTGAAGATTTACTTCTATGTATCCTTCTACAGTTTTTACAGTTTTAATTATTATTAAAATTTAGCCTATGATCCATTTTGAGTATACTTTTTTTTCCCATGGTCTGAGTTAGAGGTCCAAATTCACTCTTTTGTATGTGACTATGCAACTGTATAGTTGTTTTAGCACCATTTTTTAAAAGACAATTCTGTTCCATTGAATTCTCTTGATATCCCTATCAAAGCTTGACTGGTCATTATCATGAGGATATTTTTCTGAACACTCTTGCCTGTTTCATTCATGGACATGTTTATCTTATGCCAATGTTTTCTGTAATATCACAGATTTGTAGTTGAGTTCACAGTAAGTTTTAAAATTGGGAAGCCTGAGTCATTCATTCGTTTAATTTCATGAGATCACTTTGGTTGTCCATTGCCCCTCGTGTTCGTATATGAATTTTAGAATTACTTGTCAAATTCTGCCCACCCAAAAAAAAAAAAAAGTTGCAATTTGACAGATATTATCTTGAAGAAACACATCAATTTGGGTAAAATTGAGGAATCAAATAGAAAAATAAATAAAAGCCACCACAGTCCTAGATAACTACTGGAGTGAAAGTATGGATACTAGTATCTAGATATCTGTTAAAAGCTGGGAAATTTCCAAGTAGGATGTGGTATAGATCACATTCTGGAAGATGGAAACTTGATCAAAAATTATAAGGTTAGAGAAACAGAAGAACCAGATAAGTAATAACCAAGAAATCACAGGAAAATAAGGACTTATAGGGGGTATGAACTAAAAGGCAAAATGTTAAGACAGCTGATCAACCATAAAAAATACTACAGGAGTATTGAGGCTGATAACTTGGGAAAATAACTTATTTTCTTGGCTAAAAATTAAGGGTGATATTTGTGGAGCTAAAAATGGACTGCCATGGAACAAGAAGTAATTCCATGAAGTTGGTTTTGCTGTAAGTTAGGCATTATAGAAAACAAAAAGTTGAAGGAGTATTGTTAGTAAAAAGTTTTCTCTTATAATGGAAAATATTTGAGAAAATTTACAAATGAAGGAAAATAATCTAATGAAGAAAAGAGAGAGGCAGAGAGAGAGACAGAGAGAGATGGGAAGAAGGAGGGAAGGGAAGGGATGTAAATCAGTCTTGAATTCATGGGTGTCAACTTCACTGTAGAGTGAAAGAATGGAGATTGAGAATCAAAGCGTTTTGGCCATCACAAAGCAAGTATATAATGAATCTAACTCTACAAAGCAAGGAGTTTTAGCCTACTCCATCTCCTTAGCAGGACCTCAGTTGTTTCTCAATAGGATTTCTATTGAAATACAAACAATAAAGTCAATATGAATGAAAAGAAATTGCACATTAGTACACAGAGATTTAAATTATGATAATTTTCAAATTAAGAAAGGTGATAATTCATTGATAATATCTCTAAGAACAAGTGTCTCTTAGGTCTTAAATACATTTCTGTTCATTGGAGCTATTTAAATATAGATATATAAAAATATTAGGAAGCTCTGGAAGACATGAACAGCATTATTATTTTAATGAAATAATGTTCAATTAATTTTAATTTAATGGATAACATCTTTAATTACAGAATGAGCCTCACTGAAGTGTACTTTAAAAACAAAACCAGATTCTTCAGTTTAATTTGTGTATTTAAATGACAGAAATAGACTTCCATTGTTGTTAATGGGGATAATTTTGTGATTAAGAGGATTTAATTTTAACATTTAATTGATAAACAGTTAACAGTTAACATAGCATCACTATAGATACATTTTAAATGCCTACATTTTAAAAACTGTTTATTCTGTAGAATAAAATCCCAAAGCCTACAGACATCATCTCTGCAATTCTATCAAAATGAAATAATCAATATGATGAAATTATAGATTTTTCTCTATCATATTTTCATTGAATTCTTAAGACCTAAATTCTGGAAGGGGAGAAGTGGTAGAAAAACATGTTCCCCTTATTTATAACAAATCCAAATCAGTTATCACTCTTCTTTCTCCTTTTCTCTCTCCCTCCCTCCCTCTCCTTTCTTTTAAATGTCACCCACTATTTTTTATCTGTCCATTAACAAATCTTCTTGAAAACCATTTGTGTTGGATACCACAACTTATATGTATAAACATATGACACAGAGAAGCACGCTCCTTTCTCAGTTTATAGTTTGTGAATAATAATAAGCAGGTAACAGCAGTATGATGTAGTATTGTGACACTGGAACGTACTAAAAATAGTAGAAGCACATGAAGGTATCAGGTCCATGAACACAGGGACAGGGAAGAATTCTCGGCAAAGTGGCATCAACAAAATCCCCTAAAGAATGAAAAGTACTTAGACAAAGAAAAATGTTAAGAGAAAAGGAAGAATAATGTAAAATATAGACATATATATATAATTAAAAAAAGAAAAATCAAATCATTAAAAAAAAAAGAAGAAGGTATTTTCAGACTGCAGCAAAAGAAAATACTTTGTAAAGGAGGAGCTGCTGAGCCACAGGTGACAAGAGATGAAGCTGAGCAGAAAAGCAAGGACAGCGAGCTTCTGAAGGATGGTGAAGGCCATTCTAAGGGGTATGGACTTGATCCTGAAGATAAGAGGTGACACTGAGGAGTTTTAACAGAGGGGTGACAGGTGAAATTCTCACACGTAACTCTCACCTCATTTGCTATCCAGTAAGGAAAGAAAAAGAAAATCAAAGCAGGGCTTTTGTTTGTTTGTTTTCAGGGTTTTAAGAAAAAGCAAATTCTGAGGGCAAACTCAATTTTCAAGCTTTGGCAGTACACTGTTAACCTGAATCCAGGCACTTCTGACGGATAGCTTCTTTTTAGGACTCTATTGGGCACACACCAACTTGTAGTTAAATAAGGGAGTCGGGATACAGACATCACTGATACTTCATTTTCAAATTTTTCCATTTTTTTAAATTGAGGGCACAATGGTTTACATTGCTGTTTGTGTTGTAGTGTTTTAAGTGTTGTTACCACACCACACCCACTACCGAAACACCTATAGTCCATGCCCATTTGCATTAAAATTTTAAAATTGCAAAAACAATTTGAAAATATATTACTATGTACAATATCTTCATATGAAAATATAGAATATTCAAATAGATTTTAATGTCTTATGATTATGCATTAGTATTTAGATATAAAATTCATTTGATGCTAACTAGCAACTTTCTAATTGAAATTTAACAGCTGTTTTTGACATTTTTTCACCTAGTTAAATGTCTGAAAAATTTCATATAATTCAATATACTTCTTTGGAAAAATACTTTCATACTTAAAAAAAAAAAAAGGAAAACCATACCTTGTAAGTTAGAATTGTCTTTGTGTAATTGGGCACCATTATGGGTTTATTTGTTACGGTTCCCACTTCACAATTCACTGTGATGTGTTCCAAAGCCAGAGGTTTCTTTCCAATCCCCTTTACTTCAAATGTATGTTTCATACCATCTGCTTCATTTTGTAGAGAAAGCTTGCCCTGTGATAAATCAGCCAAATATCAGGCTTAGAGGAGTCACAGATAAATACCAAACAACTTTTGCTAACTTAACTAATCTTCAATTTGATTAATTAAATGATATTTCAAGAATTTGTTAGCGATTGGTTTTTCCAATTTATATAAAAATACTTCAACTGAATGAAGATGAAATTTCCTGTGTAACTATTTCCCTTTATTTTCTCTAAAATACAGTTTAGATGGGACTTCGCACATGTAATAACAATATGTGTATTTTATATCCTGGTCAAAGAAATATGTCTTATTAAAATATTTCCTGAAGTACCACATTTCTTTAACTTTACTTGTTAAATACACTATATAAAAATAATCTTAGATATAAGTTTTGAAATCCAGTGGTATTGTGGCTTTCAGGATATTTGTTCCTCAAATTAAAATATTTATTAATGTTTCAAACAAAGTGGACAGTAATAATCTGATTCATGGACAATATAAATTTTCTGCAAAACGATCCCTCTTAAATTATATAGGCTACTATCTCACATTGGGCTATTACCACAGCATGGCTGAGGGGTTAAAAAAATATACTCAGTGGATTCATACCATAATCTCACATTCCAAAATAGGTTTGAACGTGAGAGGATATTGCACAATTTCACCTGGTCTGGCATACAATATAGGAGGTCCATAAAACCATTCTCCTTCTATAGTAGCTTGACATTTCCATTCATTCTTTGTATGATTTTTCTGTAGCATGAAAAAAAGTTAGAGAACGATCAGGATGATGGCAACAATGTTAGGCTACATATTCATTCTTGGTACATTTGGTAAAATTATCTATTGTATTTCTAATTGCATTTTATGGGAATCACTTAAAATCACCCTTGTTAAGAATGACTGTCAAAATGTGAACTTCATCAATGAAGATGACAACACACCATCCCAGTGTGACCTGGAGCACTGCCTGATAGGTTAATTCATGGATTATTTAATATCTACTTCTTTAATGTCTTAATGTTTCATTATTTGACTACTAATTATTATTAAAATTATTAAGTGGTTTTGAAGTTACACCTTCTACTCCTGATTATAGGTAATAAAAAGGGTTCTAACTCATACTCTGTTCAGATAGCAAAGCTTACAAATTTCAACTGAACAAATTTTTATGTTTCAAGCAGACTTTTGCTATATCTTCAAACTATTTCTTAGTGTAAGAAATTCAAAGTTCCTTGTAATTATATAATCTTCTATGCTGTATTAGTACTTTAACTAACAGACTATAGCCAATCATTGTCTTTAGTGACTATGGACCCACCTTTATCAAGTACTAAGATCACAAGTGAATTTGGAATAAATTAACCTGAGGAATCATAACTTTTGCATTTTTTAAAATTTATTCTTGTATAGAACCGGGGTACAAGAAAGAGATGTGAGGATGAGAAGATTCACCAGAGATAGAGTAAAGAGTATAACAGGTGGATTTCACTAAGGGGAGCAGCAGGTGAGACAGGAGAGATCTGCTGTACCATATGGGTCTCCTCCCTGGCCAGGGTCTGAACTCCAGCCTCAGTAGTGATAGCACTGAGACTTAGCCACTAGGCCACCAGGAAGGCCCCATAACTCTTCTGAGTGGAACCAGGAGTGGAAACTTTTGAGTAGTAGTACTTCAGTCGTGGATAAGGAAGCTGGAGTTAATTTTGAAGGGATTGTGTAGGACATCGGCAGTGAAGTGGAGGGTGAGTGAAGTTAAGTGCAGATATGCAGGTACAAAGCTGTACTCCCCAAATTAAATAGTCATATAAATGACAAATTAATGAAATTTGAGAAAAAAAAAGTTCTGTTAAGCAACGAGATCCCTCAGAAGTGATTTATGAGGTAAGTAACAGGAATTTACACTCAGGAATAAAACTCTCACCTATGAATAGTCAACAAAGTACTTGGCAGCAAATGCTCACTACTGGTTCAAGATGAAACACTTGGAGGACGTTACATGTGACAGTGGTAGTGGCAATGAAGTAAAATCTTTGAACTTACTATTGTAATATTCTGAGTAAGAGCTTGAAATGCTGGTGTTTCAAATGTAAACGTGGCCTCTGGATGTTCTTCATTCACCACACCTTCAATGTGATAGACACGTACATCATACCTTGATGTCAACAAAATTTGACACGGATAGCGCCCAGGACTGAGAGGAACAAATCTCAAAGGAACTGCAATAGAGTCGTCTGCAACTGTCAAAATAATTTAAAAAGAGTTTAATAATTTTAATGGCTTAAATCCTAAAATTAATCTTGGGGTAAACCAGTATTTTATATTATTGTATTTAACTGTACCATGTGATCTAGAAGAGATGAAGTTATTTGAGGTAATATACTGTCCTTAAATCTTCAGGGCATAAAAATCAATTTTATTTATCAATGGTAGGATACATACCGCATAGGAACGTCTGGCCCACAAAGTCACTTGGGGACCCAGGTGGCAAAGGATACCACAATCTTTTAGCTGTACCATTAGAAACACCAGTTCACCCCCTTTGAAAGGATAGAGGGGGAGAAATGGCTAGATGTTTGTTCAAGTATTGTTCAGTAATCAGCTCAAAACATTCCCTTTAACTGGCCAGAACCAGCCACATGACTCTAAGTGAACAGCAGCTAAGGAATGAGAGTGATACATGGAATATTAGGCAAGAATACTTGTCTGATACAGTTCTATGGAATAGTGATACTTGACCTTGTAGCAAGCAAAATAATTTCTAATTTAAACAACAGAAATTTTTCACCGTTAATAACCAAGAAAAGCACCCAATCACTATTCTGAAGTCAACTTGTCATAACACGTACTTCACATTAATAACTTAGACCATTTCTTACTATCTATGCTGGTCATTTTCTTCCAAGAAATACCACTTTTGCACTGGAGATCACCATTCCCCATGAAATAAGATAATAGTTTCAAAAATCTCTCATGCCAAAACATTTAAGTAGTCAATGGAAACCAAATGATTACAAATGTTTAGAAGCTTGATACCATGCAAGTTCTTTGAAGACACACACACAAAATCAAGTTATCATCCAATGGACCAAATGAGTCGTCTCTGATTAATTGATCATAATTTTAATTCACTCACATTTAGTATCTCAAATCCTAAAGATAACAAACCTCTTTATATATATATATATATATGGAGGTATGTATTAACTGCAAAACATTAACTGCTTTAAATAATTTTTAAAGTAAGCTCACAGCTTGAATATATTTTAAATTTTTTTATGTACTATATAGACATAAATTGCTTTCTATAGCATATGTGGCTTTATCATACATTATCTATACCAATATGTCACATAATCATATATAATATTATAGTTATAGACTGTATATCACAACACACTGCCAATGGATTACATTTTAATGTACATTTTAACCAAAGTCCAAGATTCTCTGCTGGTTTAAAGAGGAAACAAAGACTATTAAGAATGTTATTTTCACCCTGGTGTGATTCCATTCTTCACAGCTGTTCTTTGGGATAGCAGTGATTTATCTCCAACCACCTCCCATCACCAAATCACCCATGTGCCATCACCACAATCCAGTGTACTTCCCCCGGCCCCCATTTTTTATCTCATTTTCCACTCCACCTCCGCAAAATGTCTCTGGAATATAGTTAAATAGTTGTTCATTATTATTATTATTATTATTTTCTCCCCTGGTTCTTTCTGCTACTGCTGTAAGTGAAACCATCTGGTATTTTTTTCTTTTTTCTTTCTGGCTTTTTTCACTAAGCATGATCTTTTCCTGCTCCATCCTTGTTGCTGCAAAAGACATGAGTTTGTCTTTTTTGATTGCTGCAGAATATTCCATTGTGTATATGCAATACATCTTTTTTATCCAGTCATCCACTTTTGGGCATTTGTATTGATTCCATGTCTTTCTTATTGTAAATAAAGCAGCAATAAACATGGAAACACCAGTTATCTTTAAGAACAGTCAGTTTAGGTGCTGGTGCAAAGCATGAACTGCACACTGCTAAAGCAGAAGCAATGAATGATGAAGACAGTCCTGCTAAAGGAGAAGCCACAACTTTGAAAATATCTGTACAGTCAGCAGCTTCCCTTGGGGCTTTGACATCCCACTGCCTTCAGCCTCACATCTGAAGTGTGGCTCAGGGCCCGTGCATATGAGTGGGTGGCACTTAGTGTCTGTGGAGGAAGATGGAGTCACAAGATGAAATGGAGGAGGGCATGAAACTCCTAAGAATGTCTGGGAAGTGTTTTGCCCCTGGATAAAGTAGCAAGTTTCCCCAGAAAAGAATAAAACTTGCTGCTGCTGAAGAAGAAGAAGAAGAAGATGATGATGATGATGATGATGATGATGATTTTAGTGCTGAAGAAAAAGCACTGGTGAAGAATTCTAGATGAGAAAGTCCAACCCCAGATGCACACAAATCAAACCAGAACAGAAAAGACTCGAAACCATGAACACTTAGATCAAAGACTTAGATCAAGAACCCTTCAAAAACCAGGCAAAATAAAAATCCAAAAATAACAAAAGGACATGGTTCTGTTTAAGAGATGAAAGCAAAAACACAAGCAAGTATATTATAAACACAGTGACCAATTCTGGGTACTACCGGTAAACTAAGCCCAAAGATGGGGAGAAAGGAACAGGAGAGAGAAGTGCAGGTCCTCCTGACTATCTACAAGGCACACTAAAGTCTCCTATTTTAATCTCAATTAAAATTCATTTATTTATGCATACAAGAGCTTGGGTACAGGCCAGAGGTGCAAGGGTGGGGGTGTGAGATGACTCATCAGAGACACAATGGGGAACAGAATAGGCAGATTGACCGAAATGCACGCACCACAAAGTGGGGAACAGTGGATAAGACAGGCGAGGTCTGCTGTGCCATGTGGGTCAGCTCCCTGGCTGGGGATTGAACTTGGGCTGCAGTGGCTGCAGATAGCTTCAGAGTGCTGAGACTTAACCAGGGAGCCACTCAATCACTTTTCTTAACTGAGGGCCCCTTTCAGGTTTGAAGAAATGTCTTGGTTCCCTAAAGTGCTTTCTTCTGGCTACTGTGATTCAGTGAAACTTAAACAATGCATTCTATTCCTTGTGCATTCACCCCACCTGGCCTTATTTTAATCCCCTTTGTATCTTCTGAATCACTTAATGATTTTTTGATAAAAAAAAAAAGGTATGTTGTTATCTCTATTCCAGTACAGATCTAATTTTAGAAGAAAAGTTTTTCTTGTCAAAAAGAACTGCAGGCACATTTCATCATCTGTTGTTCATTGATTACTTTCATTCTGAGAGGAGAATCTGAGTTGTGGCAACAACATTGGAACAAATCAGTAGAGGTAATCTCAGATCAAAACTTGGTGATTAACAGCAATAAAGAAAACTTGTTTTTCTCTTGCATGAATATACTCAAATGAAAATATTGCGATTAGGTCATTTAAATCAAATTATACTGCTTAAAATAGAAAATATAAACAGCTCAGTAATTATTTTCATCAAAGATAGTCACTTAATAGTAAGTAACTGAAATGCACAAGTTCAAGTACAAAGCTTCTGTGAACAGCTTTTGTTATACACTATCTCTCTTTCCCTAAAAATATTGCTTTCCTGATGATATTGAATCTGAAAGTGAAAACCAAGGACATTCTTTAGTGCACATTTTCCATTTATGAGCAAAGAATCTAAGGAATATACAGTGCCAGCCCTTCGCAGACAAGTCAAAAAAGAAATCCATCATAATGGAGGAAATCATGAAAATGATTTTTGAAGGTGCATTATATTCCTTTCTCAAATAAACACATGCCTTCTGCAGCAACATGGATGGAGCTGGAAAAGATCATGCTTTGTGAAATAAGCCAGAAAGAAAAGAAAAACCACTGGATGGTTTCAGTCATAGCAGGAGTATAAAGGACCAGGGGAGAAAATAATAAGAATAATGAACAATTATACACCAGAGACATTTTATGGGGGTGGGGTGGGGAATGGGATCAAAACAGTGGGGAGAGGGAAATGCACTGGACTATGGCAATGGCACATGGGTGATTTGGTGATGGGAAGCCCACAGAGATTACAAGTAAGATGGAAAAAGGCACAAAATGATGTAAAAATAAACTATATTATTTTAAAAAATTATTATGGAAAAAAACATGTTCCTTTTTCTTAAACACCTGTAGTAACTGATTCATGCTAGATGAGATGTAGACATAGGAGGATTTTCCTGTGTTATAAACAAAAAGCCACTTCTAGAATAAAGGGTTCAGTAGCCAGTACCTCCATCCCCTTAGATATATAAAAGCAGTGGTAGAAACCATTTTGATTTCCAGAAACTTGAATTTTTTACTGGCCCCATTTTGCCACAATAACCATCATTCTCTTTTAGAGACATCCCCCCACCCCCATCTCCTTTCTAATTCTGTCCATGTTCTACTATATCCTCAAGTATTTAATCCTCCTTGTAGGTCAATGGTTTTGTGGAAAACTGTGACTCTCTCCTCCAGGGCTTTCTCTAGCCACAGGAAGGTGCTGAGAACTCACATGGACTCAGGATACAAGTAACAGTTGACATTTACAGAGGGCCTCTTTAATAATGTCAAAATTGGAGGGAAAATAAGCCAACTACTATGTCCTTTGGTTGAAATAACTCTTATCTGAAATTTACCCTGCCTCCTAGAGATTCCCAATGCAGCTGGGCCCAAATTATGCATTAATACTTCCTAAATTGGTGACTTCTGTTTCCTGTCTTGGGTTCCTGAGTTCACTTGTCAAAGTTCTCAAGACGTGGTCTGAGGGTTTAACGTTGGGGATAGCACTGCAACACACAACCTCGGACCCAGAAAGAGAGCTTCCTGACCTAGGCCTCATTCTTTCTAGGGATTACTCTGATCTCCTCTGGCATTGTCTCTCTGCATGCACAAGGGTCCATATGAGACAAGCAGCCTCAGCCATGTTCCAGGTTCATGGGATCCCACAATTCCTATTCCAAAGTACTTTGATCCTATTTGCACAGTATAGCTTCCTATGTCAATTATGTCAATTTAGAAAACTCTAAAACTGGGGCCCTCCCTAGTGGCTCAATGGTTTAGGGCACAGCACTGCAAGCTAGCTAGACTAAGAAGTGACCCACATGGTGCGAGGACCTCAGCCGTCTCGCCCGTTGCTCCCCTCAGCAGTGTACTTGTCAATTCTGCTTGTTCTGCTCCCCACTCTATTTCTGGTGAATCCTCTCACCGCCCCTGCACCTCTAGCCTATACCCCATTTCTGTGTGCATAACTAAATAAAATCTTAAAAAAAAATACAGCTAGAACAAAAGGGTGTCAAAGTGGTAGCCATTAATTGGCAGATATGGACCAAGATACCCATGCCCATTTACAGAGGGTCCCGTATAGTACATGTTCAGAGTGGAAGGAGGGAAGAAAATAAATGGTCACCTGGCCAGAAGCAAGCACTCCTGTGCTGCCATAGTCTAGTGCTGATGAGTATAAGAATTATAAATGTAAACTTGGTCTTGTAGGTTTGTATAGTCATATTTATCAATTATAACAAAATGCTAGAATTTGATTTAAAATCTACTAGTATGATTTATAAATTTGAAAATTCAGACATATGGTATATGCACGGGCTTCCATTTGTACTTTTGATCATGGAGCCTTTCTTAACTTCCTTCAGGTGACCCTGGCTACTAGCAGTTACCAGGTGCTGTAATTAAAGGCAACTAAATTTAACAAAATACAGTTACAGAAGAAAAGAAAGGAATATAAAGCGAAAAAAGTCTCTAGTAAAGAATACTTAATTTCGTGTAACAGTAGTTACTGGAAGAAACCAGGGTGGCCCAGTTTTTAAAATGTGCTGTGCTCACACTTGGAAATAGTGTATGGATGGCATAAGTCAGTACTGCAGATATGGTCAGCTATTCCTGCAGTACTGACAGGTAAGTGGTTTAAGCCTATAAGAACTGATTTGCTCATGATTCTGTCGACTGACCTCTTATCTGAACTTACCTGCTTCATATGGTACTAGTAGGCTATGATCGTTCATGAACGGGGACCTCAACTGGGGATTCTGCCCATGAACTCGCCATTCTTCTAGAAATAAGCCCAACTTATTTCATGTAGTAAAGAACAACTGCAGTAGCAAGACTAGGAGCGTCCTAATGTATAAATGCATTCTCATATCCTTGACGTTTCTTAATCATCCACTGCCCAAAACAAGTCCCAAGGCCAAGATCAGTGTGAGTAAGGGACTGGGAACTACATGAGACATGAGTACAGGTAGACATGATCCACTGGGTGTTTACTGAAACAACCTGCCATGTCTTAGCTGGGAAGGGAGATAAATGGATGACAGTACCTGGAGAGATGAAAGATGCAATCAACTTAGAGTTGTAAATGCTGTTTTCTATTTGTTGTTCCCTTCCCTCATTTTGTGACCCTGGCAAACAACTCCAAAAAGATTTTTCTAAGAACTAAACTTAATTTGTTTAAGGTGTGAGATTTGATTGGTAGCTTTCAAACATTTGATTTTTTTTTTTTTTTTAGCTTGAAGGTACTGTGTCTGAACAGTCTGAACAGTATTTAAGAATCTCAATATATAAAACAAATTGACCCGGAGTTGATGTGATTGAAATACGACAATATTCTAGAAGCTATCCACTCACTTCCACAGCTGCACTTTAGAAATGACCATACATAATCATATCAAAATGTGCATACCGTATGTTGGTCTTAATCTTCTCTAGTTAGCTTTACAGGTATAATACCAGCAAACCACAGAAGTTCAGTCCAGTAAATTAAGTTTCAAGAGAATGAACAATATTTACATATTCATTTATACTAATGGATTTACAATGAAAATTTCGGTAAATATATGAATAGTTGTGTTTTCAGAGAATAGTTTTGCCTATTGGCCAGTCCTACTTCCATCTACAACTGGGATGTTTTCATGTAACTAGAAATATCAAATCACAGGTTAGCTGGAATTTTCTCCATTTTATTTTGTTTTATTATGTTCTTTATTTTATTATGTGCATCACCCTCATAAATACTGTGGTACAGTGATAGGTACACTGTATGTCAACCAAAGCTCATTACTGCTTCTTTAATTCCAAAAAATGAAATGTGGTTATAAACTTAATACAAAAGTATCTAGGTATCTATCCAAAGAATGCAAAAAATTATTTACAGGGAAATATACACTCCAATACTCACTGCAGCACTATTTAAAATGGTCAAGCTATGTAAACAACCTAAGTGCACACAGACAGATGAATGCATGAGGAAGATGAGGCATATGCACAGTGGAATACTACTCAGCTGGCAAAAGATAAATTCTTGGGCCCTCCCTGGTGGCGTAGAGGGTTAAAGCACAGCACTAAAAAAAAAACAAAACCCACTTCTGCATGAGTTCGATCCCCACCTCTGGAGGTGATCCACATGGCGCAGCAGACCTCTCCTGACCCACCTGCTTCTCCCCTCAGCAGTGTACTTCGTCAGTCGGCCTGTTCTGCTCCCCACTCTGTCTGTGGTGAATCCTCTAACCACCCCTGCACCTCTGGTCTGTACCCCAGTTCTGTATGCATAAATAAATCTTTTTACAAATGATAAATTCTTGACTTTTGTGACATTTATGGAACTAGAGGGGATTAAGTGAATTAAGTTAGGAGAAAGACAAAAACCAGATAGTGCCACTTAGGTGTGCAATGCAGAAAAACAGAGGGCTCAGATAAAGCCAAACTAACAATAAGCCTTAAAATTCTGACTATAAAACTAAGGTTGCCAGAGGGAGAAAGCAAGGGTGAGGGCTGAGAACCAAGTGAGGAGGGAACATAAAAGACTCTGGGCCTTCCGTGGTGGCCCAATGGGTTAAAGCACCACATTATGAAGCTCTCCGAAGCCACTGCAGCATGAGTTTGATTCCCAGCCAGGGGGTGACCCACATGGCCTGGCAGACTTCTCCTGACCTACGCACTGCTCCCCTCAGCAGTGTATTTCAATAGATCTGCCCGTTTTATTCCACACTCTCTCTGGTGAATCCTCTCACCCACCACACTCCTGGCCTTTACCCTAGTTCTATAATCATAAATAAATCTTTAAAACAAAAAAGACTCTGGGATGGGACTGTGGATGTTTTGTAATTGGGGTGGTAGAGTAACAACATCTCAAGGGGGAGATCCTACACCTCAATAAAAAAAAAAAATATATATATATATATATATATATTCCATTATACCTCAATTAAAAAGAAAAGAATGGGCAATTATTTTCAGCACAGCTAAGCTAGACTTAATTGGTACAAAAAGC
The DNA here is from genome assembly GCF_000260355.1 of Condylura cristata. NCBI lineage: Eukaryota > Metazoa > Chordata > Mammalia > Eulipotyphla > Talpidae > Condylura > Condylura cristata. The sequence goes on along the minus strand of NW_004567128.1, from coordinate 19,249,087 downwards.
CTAATTTTATTAGTCGTCTTGGTCAAGACTCCTACTGACTTAGTAATGTTCCATCTACTTGATACATCAATTATTGAGGAGATAAAATCTCCCACTTTACATTTCCTGTATCGGTCAATTTTTGCTTTATACATTTTGATATTTGGTTAGGTGGAAAACATTTCAGAATTTCTCTCTATGAGGTATTAACTCCATTTAAATTAAAACACTAGCCTTAAAGTCTAGTTATCTTTATCTTTATTTATTTATGCCAGCTACACTTTAATAAATACCTGGTATAGGCCTATGGCTATTTTTCCAGGTGATTTTCTAAACACCATAAAGTTACATTTCACTTTACATTATGAAAAAATGAACTTCTGTAGTTTGATCTACTTGTATCTATTGTAAATAATTATGTGCTTGTGCTTAACACGTCATTTTGTGTCTCTCTTTACCACATACATTTTTTAGTTCTTGTCTGTTCTGTTGGACTCATCATACATTCTTTTTATTCCTCCGGTGCTTCAGAAATTATACATTCAATCTCTTTATATTTTAGTTGTCTTAAATTTTCAGCATTCATACTTCAAACAGATCATGTCTGTTCCCTGCAAATATAAGAAACATACATGCCTCTAATGGCAATAACCCTATCCTTATAAAATTTATTATCTAATAATTAAGTTCACTTTGTTTTTCATACTACCCGAATTATTTATAATTATCTCCATAGCCAATACTCATTCAAAATCAGCCACATTTATTGACTGTTTTATTAACTAGTGCACTGGATTCCAATTCTTTCTCCTGAATTCATTTGCCTTCACCCATAAATAGATTCTCCATTTGTTCTTTCAGCAAATATCTGAGAGTTTTAAATTGTTTCAATTTCATTGTTGGGTTGAAAATATTTTTATTTCATCCTTACTCTTGAATGATAGTTTACTGGAATTTAAAATTATAGGCTGACAGTTAATTTGCTTCAGCACTATAATTCCTTTGTGTTCTGGCTTCTATTGTTACTGAAGGTAATTCTGCCTTCAGTATAATTTTTGTTCTTTGAAAATAATGTGTTTTTCTTGGGGGGGGTTGTTGTTGCTTTTCAGAATCTCTTGTCTCTTGTCTTTGCCATTTCATTGTTTCACTACAACCCATCAAAATGTGAATTAGGTGTCACATTTTTTGTCTCCTAGCAGTTAAAAAAAATGAAAACAAAACTCTGCCTTCTTCTTTATCTCATTTCCTACTATAAAGAGGAGAGGGTTATCTTTCCTAGGTGGTCACCTGTACAGGTTACATTCTTCTTTAGTTTTGTAGCAGTCTCATATCTAAATGTGAAGGTAGGTCAACACATGATCAGTGGGTTAATCTCCTTTCTCAAGAAGTCACTGATGTGTTAAGAATAGGAAAGATATTGTCTTGTACCCGTTAGCTTTCTTCTAGTAATAAGGGGTGAAATTAACATCCGCAAAAAGTCTCATTTTATCCTTATTAGTGGATAAATTCTAATTTTAATAACATGCAGAACAGATCTCTTGAACTCTTTCCATCTAAGCTATGATCACCATATCTATATGCCAGATTTGATACATCCTTGGGAAAATGAAATTTCTTCACATTTTCTACTATAGGAACAGTCATTTGAAGTCTGGTGGTTTGTTTTTCTGAGAGCTGATGACCAGGAAATGTGACTAGAGCATAAGGGCAACACCAAGTAACTAGGGAAGCCAGCCACCATGTAAAGTATTTCACATTTACTCAGCGATCAGAAAATAGGTTTGAACACCTACCCTGTGTCAGGAGATATGCAATGGGGAATCAGTTCCCTAGAATTTTGGTGGGTACAGATTATAAAATTTCTGAGGAAAAGGCACATCATAGGACTAGAATGATCCCTCTTTATACCTAAATTATGTTTTAATTGAGCATGTGCTTGCAGAAGCTATTAAATGTGTTTTTAATCAGGCCACATCAACTCAGTAATAACTGGGAATCCCTCACATGATTTATATAAATTGGTAGCCATCATCTTTCCTTTCCATTGTTACTGAGTTCTTTAATTTCTATATGTCTTTATGGAACATTTAGTAGAAAATTAGGAGAGAGCTTACCATGCAGCCAGGCATGCCAGTGCCTTAATTGGAAGTTGTCTTTTTAACATAATTTTTAAGACAAAGTTTCCCAAAAAAAAGAAGAAAGATCTGAGTTTCTAATTAACCCCCTCCATGAGGAAGGAAGCAAGGGACTGCTGATAGTAAATTAACTTTGTGTTTTGCATTTTCAATCCTGAATGCCATAAACTTTCCAGCTTGTATTAAAAATAAAATCTATTTTGAACAGAGTTGCACTTTAAGTTCTTGCAGATTGATTTACTAAGTATGCAAATTAGTTAGAATGAGCTGTTAGCAAGTGCATAAACAGCACTTTCTCTAGGACTTAAGCTAAGAGTAAAGGCTTATATAATTTTTGATTAAATGCCTTCTTAAATGTACTATTGCACTGAATATGTTCACTGCTCAATATCTAATGAAAAAA
>NW_004567128.1:19192678-19244913 GCF_000260355.1 Condylura cristata | reverse complement strand
ATGCAGTCTAGGATGACAAAAGCAGTGATAAGCCAAGGGTGGAGTAGATTTGAGTGTTTGCTCAGGAAATGCGAAATGCTGCCTGGCCTCCTACTTGATCTTCTAAAGAGATTAACATTTTCTGGATCTCACTTTATCCATTAGCAAAAAGGAGAGGTGACATGGAACACCACCTTGCGCAGCCTTGATGTAGTGAGTGGATTAACTTGCACTTGTTCTGGAGGGGGAACTTTCATAAGACAGGTTCCCACATCTTCTGAAACCTGGGACTGGTTCAGTAGGTAGAGTAGGGCCTGCAATATGCATGTTGGAAAAGGCACCCAGGAGCCACTGGTAAACAGCCAGGGTTGGAGCCTGGCAATGTGGGAAGAACACAGGCTTTGGGTTTTTAATTTGTTTTCAGATCGCTTTTGTTTGTAAGAAACCCAATTGAAACTCACAGGAACCACAGAGGATATTTTTGACTCAATAACTGGTGCGTACAGAGGGAAAGGCCACCTTTACAGAGCAGTCTCCAAGACTCACTGAAACTGTGAGATGTCATCTCTCTTCGTCATTTTTTTAAAAAGATCTATTTACTTACAGAACTGGGATACAGGCCACAAGTGTGGTGGGTGAGAGGATTCACCAGAGAAAGAGTGGGGAACAGAACAGGCAGAGTGACAAGGTAGACTGCTGAGGGGAGCCCCGGCTGGTCAGGAGAGGTCTGCCACGCCATGTGGGTCGGCTCCCTAGCTGGGAAAGAACTGGTGCTGCAGTGGCTTTGGAGAGCTTCATAACGCGCTGCTTTACCCTGCTACGCCACCAGGGGGAGCCCTCTTTCTCTGTCTTTTGGCTTTGCTTTTCTCTATGCTGACCGACCTCACTCTTGAAGATTCTCTTCACTCACTCCAGTTTAGCAATCTGGCTGAAAAAAAAAAAAAAATCCCTTTCCCAAATTCCAGCAAAGTTCCAAGTCTGATTCCTGATGAATCGACTATGGCCAACCAAAACATTGAAGCAATTTCTGTAGCCAGGGGGATAAACACTCCGATGGCCAGAAAGCTAAACTAAGAAGCACTCATCTGTGTAAATTATATATCAGGGCTATTATAACCACAGTTTCTGTCATTTCCACTTAGATCTAAGCTTCCTGAGGGCAAGAACGAATTTAAGTCAGATTCACTCATCCTTTGAATGTCCCGAAAATAAATCTAAATGTATGCATGAAATTCTTGCTGTTCTTTAATTAAATATAATGAATTTTCTAACAAAATAAGTTTTAGAACAAAATAATACCTATGAAGAATGGAAGAGGAACAAACCTAAAAGCAAATTACAAATTCTTAGAGGAAAGATAAGGTATACATTCCCCACAAAATTCTTTCCTAACTTTTCCAATAAGCATTTCCATTTTTTCTCTTCATATGATCTTAACATTTGTCAGAATCACACAACTACAGTTCAAATAATCCAATAAAAAATGACACATTAGAGTGTAATAATTTTTAAAAATCACAATGTGAGTAGCCTGTCTAAAATTTCCATTTCTGAGAAGCATCTTGGTTGTTGGTTTAAAAAAAAAAAAGGCATTTCTAAATGCAACTCATACTGAAAGGGCAAGAGAAAAAGAGAGAAAAGGAAAGAGAGAAGAGTTACCCTGAAATGGCAAGATTTGGGACATGATAATCTCAGCAGCTCAATCACTTGTCCATCATAGAGGAAGCCTGACTGAGGCCAGACTTCAAGAGCACATGACCCAGTTTTCTGACTGCGCCAAGGAATCTATGAGCAGCGAAAGAGACAGTCTTGTGAGGTGAGTATAGTAATACTTTGATCAAAAGGACTAAGTGCCACATCTGGAAATGTAAGTAGGGAACTGGCACAGAGGATTCAGTTACTGTGCATGAACCTATCAATGGCTGAAATTAGGGAAAAAAATATTGCAGGTAGCAGGTTAATCACCATACAAGTAGCAGATTAACCAATAAAATATAAATCTCCGGCCCTCCCTGGTGGCGCAGCGGGTTAAAGCCCAGCACTGAGAATCTAAAGCCGCTTCCGCATGAGTTCGATTCCCGCCTGTCCCGGAGGTGACCACATGGCGTGGCAGACCTCTCCTGACCCGCCCGCTGCTCCCCTCAGCAGTGTACTTCGTCTATCTGCCTGTTCTGCTCCCCACTCTGTCTCTGGTGAAGCCTCTCGCCGCCCCTGAGCCTCTGGCCTGTACCCCAGTTCTGTATGCACAAATAAATAAATCTTTAAAAATATATATATAAATCTCCATGGTCAAGCCTTGAAATTTACAGAAAAAGTGTTCACAGGTGTATCTTCTAAGTGCTTGCTTACTTAGCAACCCCTGAATTTAATATTGCTCCTACTCTATTGTCAGACTTTTCCTAGTGACAACCAGTTCTGCTTCTACATGAAATCAGTGGTTAGGTAATCTGGAGCAGCATTCCAGAATTCCAGAGGTGGTGAGAAGGTACCTTTGAAGGTACCTTTGAGTAAAGGCAGGTTTATTATTTCCTTCTACAGGAACTATCATTATGATATCTCCCCCAGTTCTTTATTAAAACACTAAATACAAAGATCAAAATGCTTGAAGCATTAAAAAAAAATCACACATGGGTGATTTGGTGATGGGAAACCCATGGGGATTACAACTGAGATGAAAACATGTACAAAATGATGTAAAAATAAACTATTATATTATTTTTTTTAAAAAAGGAAATGTTTCTAGCAGTACCCAGTAAAGACTGCAAAGATTTCTTATAATATAGAAAATCTAATATTTTTAGAAATAATTAAGTAATTTCATAGGAAAAAACAAATATATCATTTAATTCAATGTCATTTCCTGAGAATCCTCTTTGTGCCAAACGTTCTGCCAACTTCATGTTCTTATACAAAATGTTCTAGACTAAAATAAGCAAAAATTAGTAATAAACAATAGCTAACAATTACTGAACACTTAAAAAAATCACAAAGATTATATGCTTAGTGATAAAATAAAGTCACTAACCAAATGTGGGAAAGGTAAATGAAAGGAGCAGAGTGTTGAAAATTAGCTGACTTGCAATACTTTCCTTGTGTTTTTCCTGTTCCCAGATGCTATAGAGGAATGGATGTGTTCCTAGTTTGCATTCACTAACATTCAAAAGAGTTTAATAGTGCCTGCAAACTTCAGAACAAAAACTGCATTTCAGTCACTACTTCTATGCCAACTTTTGTTTTAAAAATATAAAGACAGGCCCTCCCTGGTGGTGCAGCGGGTTAAAGCACAGCACTAAGAAGCTTAAGCCACCTCCACATGAGTTTGATTCCCGCCTGCCCCGGAGGTGACCACATGGCGTGGCAGACCTCTCCTGACCCGCCCGCTGCTCCCCTCAGCAGTGTACTTCGTCGATCTGCCTGTTCTGCTCCCCACTCTGTCTCTGGTGAATCCTCTCACCCTCTGCATCTCTGGCCTGTACTCCAGTTCTGTATGCATAAATAAATAAATCTTTTTTAAAAAATGTAAAGATGTTTTATACTCTGCTTACTAAACAATAAAATGATACAGCAGTGACAAGCAAACTCAGAACATTTCCTAAACTATGTAAGTATGATTAACATACCTAATTACTTTCCTGATTTCTAAATGCCTCACAAGTTCTGTGCTTTAAATTTAATACACCTTAAAATCCTTTTGGAACTCACAGTCATGAAACTATAAAATGGCATCATAAACTAAAATTGCAACTTTGTTTATTCCAGAAATATATAAAGTATCAATTATATCAAAACCTAGCAATATTAGAAGAAAAAAAATCATCAAAAAAGGAAGACCATGTTTTCACTTAAAATCAAGTATTAGTTGGATACAAACAACTGATTTAAAAATATGCATAGCTACAAATGATGAAAAGCTAAAAGTTATACATAGACTTTTATCATGTCTAACCTTTAACTGGTGAGCTGTCCAAAAATGAAATGCCCTGACACAGAATAAAAGAATGAGCTGCAAAAGAGTAGAGACCAATACTGAAAATATCATTTAAAGTATATGCCCCAGAATGGAAAAGATGAGTGACAACTTTCCACATCATATTAAAAAAAAAAAAAAAGGATCGTCTGTATTGCGATCACTGTTCTACCTCTGGTATCTTAAACACTGCCTGTACAAAGCAAGTGTTCAATGAATATTTGCTGAAGAAACCATCCTATCACCTAGCATCTTAACTCAAAAAGATGCTTAGGGTATATCTTCCAGAATGAATTACTCCACTTTTACTTGATTCTAAAGAATTATTTAACCTCGCTGTGCTTCAACTTCTTTAGCAATATAACATGAAGATATTGATAGAACTAAAGTAGAGCCTTTCAAACTGTATCCATCAGAACTCCAGCTTTACTTGTGAACCACTGTTGGGGAGGCAGTAAGAGGTGGGGAGGTGCTACAGACAGGTTCTGTAGCATCGTCTATGCTTTCAAATAGAGAAACTTCACATTTTTCTAATTTACATGACTGATGTTTATTACTATTACTACCTGCCAATCAAAACATCTATTATTGTTGTAAATAAATTCTTAAAGGGCCTCCCTGTAGCACAAGGGGTTAAGTTTCAGCAGTATGAAGCTTTCAGCAGCCACTGCAGCAGGAGTCCCATCCCTGCCAGGATGCTGTGTCACAGGGCACAGCAGACCTCTCCCGTCATGCTCGCTGCTCTCCTCAGCAGTGTGTTTCAGGCAATCCACCTGTTCTGCTCCTTGTTCTGTCTCTGGTGAAACCTCTCACTCTCCCACCTAGTCCCTGCACCTCCGGCTTGTATACATAAATAAGCAATAAGCTCCTAAAAATCAGTGCAAACCTGGGGAAACTAGAGCATACTTTAAGATTAGTAAAAATAAAGATGAAAACATACAAAAATGGATGGGATTCAACCAAAGCAGTGCTTAAGAGATATTTATAGCTATAAATACATAAAAAAAAGAGAGAGCTCAGACTCCTCCCTTTAAAAACCCAAGGAATTTGAAACGTAATCAAAAGGTTCCAAAAAAAAAAGCCCAAGTCCAGATAATTTCACTAGAAATTTTTGCCCAACTTTTTTTTTTAGGCCAGGGGTGTGGGGTGAGCAAACAGGAAGATGGACTGAAATACACTGCTGAGGGGAGCAGTGGGTAAGACAGGAGAAGTCTGCCATACCATGTGGGTCAGCTCCCCTGGCCAGGGATCTAACTTAGGCTTTCATGATGATAGCACTGAGACTTAACTAACTCCCATCCCACCTGAGTGGCCCTTCTATCAGCCCTTTAAAGAAGATTTACTAAACTCTTCGGAAAAACTGAAAAGGAGGGAATGCTTTCAAATACATTTTGTGAGGCTGACATTATCCTCTACCAGAAGCAGGTCAATAGGACATCACAATAAAAAAACCTATAATCCAACATCACTGATGAATATAGATGAAATAGTCCTCAACAAAAACTTAGCAAACTGAATTCAACAATACATTAAAAGGATCACCCACCACAGCCAAATGGGATTTATCCTAAGGATGAAATAATCTTTTAACATATGCAAATCAATCAACCCAATTCACCACATCAGCAAAAGGGAAGATAAACATCCTATGACTCTATCAGTAGATCTAGAGAAAGCATGTGACAAGAGCCAACAAATGATAAAAAAAAAAGATCCAATCAAATGATAAAAATTTGCAATAAAACAGATAAAAGGAACACATCTCAACATAATAAAGGGCATATTGTAGTCAGTCAGTGGTGAAAAACTGAGCTTTTCCTCTAAGGTCACGTAGAAGACAAGTATGTCCTCTCTTATCAGGTTTATTGAAAATAGTTTTGGACATTCAAGCCACAGCAATTAAGAAATAAAATTACTAAAAGGGATGACTATGTCAATTTTAATCATTTTGCCCAAAGGAAATGCTGCTCAGTAGTGCAGAGGAATGAAGCGCTGAACGATGAATCACTCCGACTACCAGCCCTAACTGGTATAATACAGTTTTACCAGTTACCATGAGAGGGATTAAAAATGATTAAAATAAGCTATGCATTTATGAATTTAATAATACATTGAAAAGCTGAAGGTAATAAATATTAAAATAAAAGTCAGTGACTTAACATGAGGGGACTCTAATACCTGATGAGTGAAAAATTCCCTCACAGCTATTTGGCTGGCATATGCTATTCATTTTTTTTTTTTTTGAACTTGAATGATTAGACAGAGCACGCATTCTCCAGTTTGTCATAGGCTCAATCATCTCTACTGCCTAGACCAAACCTAAATCATAAATCTTTGTTACCTGCTTGGCATGGAGCATTTTAATCTAGGATCTCAGTTCTTCTAGGAAGGGAAAGTGAACAGAGATTATAGCCTGTTATTTGTCATTTGTAACCAAAAGTTAAGATTCAGAAATGCATTATAGATAACACAAATTCATAAAAAGAACACAAATGAAAATGGAACAAAGCCAACAAAGTCAGCAACTACATAACTCAGAATACATGACACTGGAGTTAGGATAAATTGTAGGAACAACTATAATAAAGAAATTACATTATTATCAGTATCCACTAGCTTGGAAAGAAGTGGAAGAAAAACATAACTTAATTGTGGATAATTTTAAATTACTTTTTCACGTTGTTTACATTTTATGTCATACTTTAAAATGTAGGTGTATTGATATTTAATTAAAATGGTTCAGTCCTTTCTCATCAGAAACAGAATAAAAGAGCACTAGACGGCCAGAAGTAAATACGCTAACAATAAATGACCTAATCCACATCAAAGATAAATTACTCAAATATGGCACTGTTCTTTTTAAAGTTAAAGGCTCTCGCCTTTAACTTCTCTCCTTTAGAGCAAACCTAAGACTTAACTCCAGCAGAATTTCAATAACCCAGTTACTGCTAAGGCAAGAACTCACTGTTCTCCAACAGTGTACCTAATGTCCTTATCTGATAACCATGCTCTAAAAGGTGATTCAGTATCCATATAGCTGAACTATCTTTCAATTTTATTATGAACACCTTAGTAGTGGGGAAAATACATTCTCTATATTTTAGTATTTCACAAAGCCTGGGATAGTACTAGACATTGCAACCCTACTTTGCTGATTACCTGTTATATTTTTGGGTGTAATTCCTTGAGGTTGGTTCAATTTATTTTTAATTTCTGGAAACTGAGGAATATATATCTTCTTGGGAAAATCAAAGTGTTCTGGAAGGCTCAGTTCTACTGTATATAAAACAGACTTTGGCTTCTTCAACTTTGAGATATTAAAGAGCATACATGACTGCAAATAAAAGAATAAAATTGGAATGTTATTTCTCTTTCCTTCTAACTTCAAAACACAGAAGATAACATTATGTATCTAAACTCCACATGGCGGGGGGGGGGAATCCACCAGGGATTGAACTGATTCACTTATCTGAAAACATTACAATTTAATTAGTAAAAGACAACACTGGTAAGTTTCAAGAATCAATGGAGTCATCCTTTGTGAGAAAGTGCCTCCATCGTGAGTTTGAGTTGACTATGCTTAACATTACCCATCATCTCTATTAATATGGTCTTACTAAAGATAATTTTGTGAGTATATGTGTGTATTGATACAAATGTTTATACGCATACATACATATGTATACACACATATACACACACGTACACAGCCATTACTTACAAGGTGAGTTACAAAAAACTCACTTGCATGCATTAATCTCCTCAAGATGTAATGTAGCACAATATTATCTTTCCTAAAATGGGGCACTGAAGATAAGCACAACTTTAAGAGTAAAACAAGCAATGCAGAGCACAAACTAATCATTTCTTCTGACCTGGATGTTTGACTGCTAGCTGGCCCACTGGCTAGAAAGGGCATTCTTAGAGCCAGCATTGTCTGCATTTACATCACACTTCTAAATAAGCATGGCCAAGTTATTAACCAAAGCTACAAAATCTCCATTTGTAAAATATGGGCAATAAACAGTACACACTGCCTATCCTTGTTATGAATATTTAAGGTACAAAGATATGTCAGGTCCTTGGAACATGTTTTATGTATTTAATAAATGTCTATCACTGTCATCACCATTGCTGCTGTCATCATCATCACTGTCCTCCTCCTCGTGTTCTCATTACTCCGAAAATAAACGTTAGTGCCTTTAGCAATTCCATTCACTGAGTTCATTATCTATAAAATCTGCAAGGATTTTATTCCCCCACAAAGCCACATTTACTTTACTTTGGCAATTAAAATCATGTAATTGCAGTAATTTAGATTAATTACTTTTTCTATTATTGTAAACAAACTATTCATATCTAAAACTACCTCTTGTGCCTAACTGTATATCATCTGCTTTTATAAATTCAAGTCATTTGATAAGCACATACGACGTACTCTTTACCAAGCTCTAGTCAGGTTCCTCCAAGATCTCTTCTCAACCAGACTTCAAGTTTGCCACATAAACACTGCAGATTCTCAGCATGAATGATTTTGTCCACCCACTTCCCTCTATACACACACTAAGCAGTAACACAGTTTTCAAAAGCTCAAGGTGATAACAATAGCCATCTTCCTAATGTGTGCTGTGCTATGAATTCCTTTGTTAGAGACAGAGAATAAGCAAAGGAATAAATATATTACTTTCAGGTAGTCAATGTTATCTGCTAAGGAAACTGAAGGTAATATAGGGTTTGAAGAGCAGCTGGTAGAAGGTAACTTAAAAGAACAAAAGAACACCTTACTGACAGCGTTCTAGCAGAGCCCAGACCATGAGGAGGCAGCCTCTAAGGTGCAGGGAAAGTCAGGGAAGGGAAGCACAGGCCAAGGAGGATTCTGAAGTGTTTGAAGAGGAGCGAGGGTGCCTGTGCTGAGGGAGACAGGGGAGTGAGTGGGCCCACAGCAGTGCTGACACCAGAAGGGTCATGAAAACCATCCTGTGGATGGTGCTTTTGTCCTGACAGAAGCTGGGAAGTCAGGAGAGGAATGTACAGACGAGCAATGTGTGCAGCCAGCATGTCAGAAGTGTTTCTTTGATAGCTTTGTGTTGACTACATGGAGCCTCAACTCCACTATAAAACAGAATTCAAGCTATAATTATGTCTACAGTATTAGTAGTAATAATAGTAACAATGCCATGCATACTGAGAATACTAAATGTCCACCAGGCAGCATGCTATGTATTTGTTATAATCAGCACAGTCAGTTTCCATAAACTAATAGTACTCTCAGATGAAAAATAAAAGCAAAACTGAAATTTGATCATTTTGAAGTAACCAGCTCATGTTAGTTTGGTTCTCAGCCTGGTAATCTGACCCAAAGGATGATTCTTTCTGATAGACAACAGAAAATCCTGGGTAACTTTTAGACTATTTCCCTGCCTACCCTCTCCCAGAGATTTTTATTTAATTGCTTTGGAGCGGAGCATGGGCACGTGTCTTCTGTTAAATTCTCCAGGGCAGTCTAATGTGCAGCCATGATTGAAGACTACTATGAATTAAATGGCTACACTCTAATGCCTAAAATTACCTAGTTGAATGCTTTCAGATTTATTATTTAATGAGATTTAAACAAAGAAAAAAGCCACTGTCTTTCTGGGGAAAACCAGCTTTCATCATTTTTTAAATGTAAAAATGCTGTGATAATTAAGTAGAAACAGCTCTGTGTTTAATTATATTTTTTTATTTTTTAAAATCATTCTTCATTTTGTGCATTTTTTCATCTCAGTTCTAATTCCCATGGGCTTCTCACCACCAATTCACCCGTGTGCCCTCACCACAGTCCAGTGCACTCTTCCCACCCCAGTCCGATCCAGCTCTGCATATTCCCAAAGAGAGAACAGCAGAAGTACATGACCTGTCCCTCACACCCACCTCAATCTTGGTCAGTCCCAGGAGGGCGATAGCCACGCGGACACTACTGCTCTCCAGGGTGCCTGTGATTAACCTTCGCTCATACTCTATCTTTGACATCTGTCGCTGTGCTGCAAAAGCTAAAGCCTTTTCTTTGGCTTCATTAGTCAGTGGCAATCTAAGCTCCACATCCAGGACTTGACGGAGTTCACACTGCAAATACAGAACTGGATCGGCCTTATTTAACCCTAGGAAAAGTAAAAACATTCGTGCTAGCAATGATCAGTTATGCCCTTGACACTGTGACCTATTGAACGGAAATATAAAGCTGCAGTTATAGTCTTTGTTTAACCATAGTAAAAAATAAAGAACATATAAAGAACTGTCATCTTAATTCAGTGACTTAGGACTACGTCTTCAGGAAAAAAAAAAAACTCTACTGATATTCTCTGAAATGAATTCTACTCAAATGGCAGTTTCCTAGAAATATAAACACACTCAAAAATTCAATGACCACTTTGTTCCTGTCATATGGTAGAGGGAATAGAAGTATCTGTCAAGAACTGGAAAGAACTGCCATTTTCTGTCATTAACAAGCTTATGCTTTAAACTAAAATGTAGGGTGAAAGTTCAAGTTATAAAACAATATATAGACATGGAGATATATAGCAAAAAAAAAAAATTGGAAAGCTGTGCTCAATAAATATTCGCACAATGCCAAATTTCAGTATTTATCCAAAGACTGAAAAAACGTATTTTTAAATTGACATTTTCTTAATTGCTAACATGGTATCCTATTCTATGGGTGCTGACATAATGAAGTTGAAAAGGAGCCTTTAAAAGTCTTATTACATATTGGAAAACTTGCTATGAAGATTCTTAGGTGACAATATGAGGCACAGTCCCATCCTTCATCATTATAAATGAAATAAAGCATATGTGTATTCTACCTTCTTCCGGAGAACTGTGGTAATCAATTGGAGTCAAAGAATCCATTGTCAGGAAGCTGGAAGGTAAGGGGATAGTTCCACTTCCTTCCAGAATATATATTAATTCTCCAATCTAAAACAAAATCACACAGTAATGTTAGATTATAAAATATCAGGAAAAAATTCTGATAAAACTGTTAATAGAAAAACCTGTATATTGTGAGAGCGTGACCAAGAGGTATCCTGGGATCCCCAAACTTGTATGCTCTAAAGAAGCCCAAGCATTCATGCCCATAAAGACAAGGGACAATAAGAAAGAACTTTGATAGCACAGTGTGCATAGAGAGAGAGGGAAGTGTATTGTTCCCAGTAAAATACCCAGAGTTACCCGCCGCCTTGAAGGTAAATACCCAGTGGGGTACACTGAATTCTGAAGTGGGGACAATGAGGCCCAGAAGCTTCCCTCATATTGAAGGCACCTTCTGGTGGGGACTGACTTGTACAGTACTTTGATTTTGCTCCTTTGTACCACACTGACCTGTCCCCTTTCTCGTGGGCTGGAGGGAACAGGTCAGTGTGGTACAAAGGAGCAAAATCAAAGTACTGTACAAGTCAAGATAACGGCTGCTATTGTCAGCTGCTCCCTTGGCTGTCTCCTCTAAATGTCTTTGCGTATCTCTCCTCCACGGCTCCCAGCTCTCCCAAATCTCTGGTTATTAGTCTGAAGCCAAGAAGCAAGTACATACTTTTTCTTCACATCTCTCCCCCTGAGACCACCTACTTCCCATGTTATATACATTTACCTGGCCACTCAGCTCTGGTCCTCATGAAGTGGTCTACTTCCCCTAACACTATAAACACGCAATGAACTATGCATGTTTCGGCAACACTGACATGAAATGGGTGAACATTTACATCCACCTCTATCATACTATAGTGGAAGATTTGCAGGCAACCAGAAGATGAAGTTGGGGCAAGAAGTTTCCAGATGGCACTGATAAGTTTATTGCTATCACTACAAATATCCTTGCTAGACCTCTAGCTTAAAGTAAACAAGGACCAAGCAAACATTAATATTTTTCCTCATTCTATTATTTATTGTTTGACAGTAATGTCATCAATTTTGCAACTGTGTATTTTAAGGTGTAGGTGTTCAGAGTGAAGAAAGGGGTACTGAAAATCTTTTAGAATAAGTAATTAGGCAAGAAGTACAAAAGATTAAATATAGAGAGTCAAAATGAAAGTGGAGGAGGCAGTCACACAACATAGGGAAAGATCAGTAGAGGTACACAGGCTGGTTTGAGTTCTGGCACTGCCACTGAGTAGCTACTAATGAGACAGTTTGGGTAACATTTCAAGCCACTAAGAAACAAACTGCCCCAATATCTTATTTAAGCAACTAAATTGGATCTCAGCATCTTGTTTAAACAGGTGGACTAAAGTGAGCACTAGAGTTCTGTGGTTTTGATCTTGTTCACACATTTGGGCTCACCAGACTGAACAAGCCTGTGCCAGGCTAGACAGAAAGCATTAATCCTGATTAATAATTGCCTTACAGTTTCCAAGAAGGGAAAGACCAAGAAACCTGTATGTGTACAGCCCCAACCCAAACAAAGCGAGACACTGCTCTCCTTCCCCAGCCACTCTGACCGGACTAAATGAATTTTTTCTCCTGGCTCTTGTGGTGTGATTACACCACAAGCTTCTGCATGATTTTCTAGTAAAACTTTACCGGGTCCACCTTGATCCACCTAAATCCAGCATTAGATTACTCAATCCCTGAGTTCATTTATGTCTCTGTATAAATGGGGTAACCAATAACTCAGTTTTAGGAGTACAGAGGTAAAACAGTTGGGAGAGAAGAGTCTTTAAAGACATATAATAAAAACACAACAAATGGACCTTATTTATGCTTTGATTCTGAAGGAGAGCAGAGTATGCCTGTGCCAAATATGGCACTTTGGTACATTGATTATTTTGAATCTGAAAACCATCAAACACCAGGAGAATCTTTTTCTGTAAACCCCTACTTTCTTACAGATAGATGCTCTAAAAGGAACTCAATTATCGCAAATCCCTTCCCTGAGACTTTCATCTCAGATTGACTCTTATCATAGAAGATAAGAGTCAATCAAGTCAACACAACACCTAGACCAAGTTTTCACAAACTACCCCCAATTGTAAGGGTCATTCATCTTTCCTGGACTCATTTACTTCCGAGAGGCAACATGCCACTCCCCTTTCTCTATAACGATGGTACCTGAGGCCATCCCTGATGGCATCGCTAGTCGGAGCACTGCATTGCGAAGCCAAGACAAACCACAGCCCCTTCAGTATGAATTCGATCTCCACCCCAGAGGTGACCCACATGGCGCAGCAGATCTCTCCTGTCTCACCCGCTGCTCTCCTCAGCAGTGTGCTTTGTCGATCTGCCTGCTCTGCTCCCCACTCTGTTTCTGGTGAATCCTCTTATCACCCCTACACCTCTGGCCTGTGCCCCATTTCTGTATGAATTTAAAAAAGATGGTACCATTTGTTTTTCCCTTTTATTATAGGGGTCTCAGCTGGAAACTCTGAAGAGTGAAGGAAAGAGTAGAAGAGCAGAGGGAAAATTATTTCTCTTACTCTACAACTTAAATAAAAGAACCTAAAATGAGATGCTAGAAAAAAGCATCACACAATAGAGGGAACATGAACAGTGTCTGCATGTGTGAGGTTATTAAGAAAAATAATTACAATTTTTTAGTAGTAATGACATCATGGTCATGTCAAAAAGTGGCTCATTTTATTTTACACACTGAATTATTGATGGATAAAATTATGTAATGATGGAATTTGCTTCATTACAATCATGAAGCATAAGCACTGCTGAAGGTTAATAAAGGTTGAGGTTATTGCACTCTTATTTCTATAACTATGTTTTTATTTTTCATAGTAAAATCTTTTAAACAAATATCTACATATTGAAAGAATGATAGTAAGTACACGATGACTGGAGGAGGTAACACATATCAGGAACCCAACCATACCAGCTTTAACAGATCCATTTAAATTGAAAGGGATTCCTTTTTTGCAAGCAGGATTTCCCAAACTTTTATGTACAAATAAGTCACCGGAGGATACTGTAAAAATGCAAGTCTGACTTAGTGCTCCAGAGTAGGTCATGACTTGAGAAGATCAAGGAAAACAAGGTAAGGCAAATTTTGCTTCAAGCTACATAATGAACTATCTTACATCAGAAAGCTCCTTACTTTCCAAGTCTAGAGAATGTGACAAGGGGAATATAACTGGTTCACTTGTATTTATGCTATTTCTTTTTTCCAGAAAGACACCAAAGTCCACTGTCAATTATAAGAAGTCCTCATCGAAGATACTTTATTTTTCCTATGTATCTAGTCAAATGCAGCCTACAAATAGTACAGCTGTATGGAACTTTACAAGATGACCACCTATTAATAACCTGGGCAGGGGAGATAAAAATACTGAATAGACAGGAAAGTTTAACGCCAGCTCTGCTGCTAATTAGCTGGGAAATCTTGGAAATGTCTTGACTGCCCTCTAGACACAACAATCTCAATCTTAAAAATAATTAAAAAAAAGCATTTCTATATAGAAAATCCCCATGTTCACAGATCTTAAATTCCACTCATTCTCTTTTTGTATGTCTAGATTTTCCAGGGTTTTTAAATGCATTTGTTTGAACTGATGCAACAATAATTTGTTATTCTGACGGCTAAAGTATTCAGACAATGTTTGATGACTAGGCATATGAAAGCTAAGTTAAAATTCTAAAATGTTAAATTCCACACACTCTAGAGAGAGATCATTAATCACTGTAGGTGACTCTTTGACTTTCCCATAATTATAATGTGAAACTGACCAGCAAGAATAATCACTGTTCTTTGAAAATACTATTTTTTCATAGAGTAATTGAGCTCAAATACTCAGTAATGGAGAGGAACACTAAAAAGATTTGTATGCTTGTACTGAAAAGTTCAACTTTCTTATCAAAATTTTAACACACTCTTAATTGCATCCCTCAAAGATGATTCCAAATTTGAGACAGTGGCATATATTTAAATGGCATACAATACAAAATTATTATTTAATAGAAATTCATGATACGTTATAGTTCACCAAATAACAGGAAGCTAGGCCTAGAACTAGAAGTCATTGTGGAAACGAAGTTAACAATCTCTCATCTGCTTTATCACATTTTTCAAAAGTTCCTATTTCAATTATTGCCATTAATTTGAAGTAAATGAAAATGTACCTCCCTTCCTTGTGAACATCACGCAGTGTCATTAAAAATGATCAATATTCATCTTTACAGTTCAATATTCACCTTTACAGTTCTTTCCCCTCTCCTCCCTTCCCTCCCAAATAAAACACCACCACTTCATCTTTCATCACTGCTTCTCACACCCTTCTCTCTTTACTGCTAGTAAACAAAAAGCAGAGTGCTGTATGGTATGATGGTGCATGGAGTAATGTATAGATTTCAAGGGTCTTTCAGTCAGTCTTTAAATCTTTCTCCAGAGAAATCTGCAATTTCTGCCTCCAAGTTTTAATCTACTCTCTGATTATGTTTCAGAGATATACTCTAAAGCAAAGATGAAAGCAACTCATGTCAATGCTCAGTAGTTTCCATTAGCTCCTGACTTCAACAACAATAATGATGCTAATGACAAGTTATTCAATTTAAAAGCTCAAAATTCACTGACTTATTCATTATTATTCTCTCTTACCCATTCAACCCATTTTCTGTCATTGCCAAAAAATCATTCTCATAATCAGCAATTCAAGTGTCCATGAAATTCCATATTTAACTATTTGCATCATGTTCTTTTTAGGATGTTTTTCTACTATACTTCTGCCTGAAATCTGTTTTACTGGAAAATTTCCACTCATTCTTCTTAACCAACTCCTCTATCCACCAACCATGCCTTCCTCTGCTATTAGACAGCAATGTACAACTGATTACAGACAATGCTATTTTATTAAAAACTTCAAAGTTGTTAAGAGACGAGAACTTAATTGTTCTAAACAAAAAGAAATACAATGTTATAAAGGTAGTAGCTTGTGCTACTGCAGTAGCCATACAACATATAAATACATAAAGCCAATAGTTTATACACCTAAATATGCATTATATTATTTCTCGATTTACAAAAATCACAGCCTCATACAATTAACATGGGGTTGGAAAATTAGGAATTACTGTCCCCTGTATTCTACTTATCATTAAAACTGGTGTGTGCTCTGAAGCTAAAATATTAGTACCTGAGACAGGGAGGACCTTCACCAACCAACTGGTAGTATTATCCAAAAGGAAACCAGAGGCGATCCCCAAGAATAAAGAGCTACCCACGGGGTTCACATTCCTCTTTCTCCGGTTTCCTTCACATTTTTTTTTTTTAAAGGCTGCAGTACTTATTGTAGGATGGTGATTTCACAATAACTGGGGAAGGAGATTGGTGAGGTGGGAGAAGGTCTTGCAGGATAGAGGGTGTTCAAGCCATGTGTAACTTTGTGAACATTTTGTGAACATTTATCACATTGATAGAGAATTTACAGTTCACATAACCTGCCCCTATGCTTTTGACAGGCATCCTCAGGTTAATAAAATGTTTGAGTGTTTATGGGATAGATGGAATTTCATCTTCCCTGTGTTACTCTGGATGACAACTCAGGAACTCAGGGGTACAGCCTGTGTGTAGGACTGCAATTACAAATAATAATAATAATAATAATAATAATAATAATAATAATAATACTGATGGAATGAATCAAGTGAAAAAATCAAAGGGCAAATGAAATGTGGCTTGCTGTCAATATCATGGAAAATAAAAGAAACTACCTTTAAAATATAATCAGTCTCAGAGCTATAAAAAACTAACTTTCAAAAACCTGAAATCACTTTGCCAAAATATAAAATTGCATATTTTAGGATAACATCATCTAATCGTCTTACCTTCCCATTCACGAAAATTACGCAAAAGTCAGTATTAGTAAGGTCTGTACATAAATATTATGATCGGAAAAGGTTGCACATTGATTGTAGAGTATTTAAAAATACACATATCAGAAACTATATTAACAGAGTCAGAAAAGCAGAGACTGAGTAAGAATGACACCAGTCATACTATAAAGCATTGGAAGAAGAGTACCATTTATCAATGCAAATATAGGGAAATAGGCAAATTGACATACAATGTATTTATGGCCAGGGTAACTGGTGTTGCGCAATCTTAAACCGAATGTAGATGATAAATCAATGAGAAGGCCTTGCAAAAGTCCTTACTTCTGGCTGCTGGCTCCCTTGTCATGTCAACTTTTTATTTTACTTAGCACAGCTTAAGCTCTGGAGAGCTAACACACAATATAGTGATTATAGCCAACGATGCTGTATAAGAAACTTCTTTGCTGGGCAAGGGTCTGGTGTGGAACTGGACCAACTTGAATAAGCCTCAGATGTTGAATTCCACTCTGGTTTCCTCAGAAAAGCAATAACCAGACTCGGGTTTCAACTTGTTTTGACCAAGCTTGTAGACGGAAAAGGACAGCAATGAACTGGAAGAGAAGTCTACAGGAGGGGAGAAGGAATGCAGGGACACTCAGCAAAAAGGCACATGGGCTGGTATAACAAGACTTGTTGGGCCACAGAAAGTGGATGCAACTGGAACTTATTCTTAATCCAGGGCCCAGGGCAAGGAGCTGTGCTCAAGTCCCACACACATATGACTCCAGAAATGCTGGTGGTTTCTCATTTGGGAACTCGGGACTACACAGGGCAGATGTTCTTGTGGGCAGCACAACAAGCATGAAAACCAGGGTCATGCTGGGATACTGCCGTGTGCTAGGCATTGTAGGTAAGGCTTTGTGTGGGGAATTCTGCCAGGCCTCCCTTCCAGAAGCTACAACTCTCCAGGGACTGAGTCATGAATCTGTTCTGGATTCTGCTTCTGTCTTTCCCTGCATTTACAAAAAGCAGAATTTCTTTGGATTTCGGGTATTTGAGAACATGAAATGTTTTAGGGTTTCTGTAAGCTTTTCCCAAAGGTTAAAAATTCTATAACCACTGATGGAGGTTTTGGAGAATGATTTTCTACTTTCATACTGTTGTTAGTCATTTGATATTTTTTTATTTGAAAGTTCACATTGAGTAGCCAAGATGAAATAAATGGTATTTCTCTGATAGCAGTGTTAGTAGAAATGTTTTTGTTTTGCACATGGCAAGCTATCAAACTGAAGTCTAATTACTTTACAATTTTTAACAGGTGGTTCTTAATGCCAAAGCAGTTATCACACATTTAATAAAAACAGAAGTTAACTAGGTGGACTTGGAAGTTTGATTATCTACTTAAGCGTGTAATTGCATTTTTCAATGTAATTAGCAATAAAATTGAATGTGTAGATTAATAGATGTGTTTCCCACATAAGTAATTGTAATTCAATGCAATCCTTTAGATTAAGGAAATTATTTCTCAATTGATGGTAATATAATTTCATGTTTTTCTTATTTTTTTTGACAAGGACAAAATATATGCAACCAATAGTCATATTTCAATAAACTGAGATGCCAAGTTAAGTGTAATTACTCTGATTAATTTAGATAAAAGTTATAGAAGCAAATATTAATATTCCAATAGGATGATCCAAAGAATAAAAGCCTCCTTACTATGCAATCCATTATTAGACCAAACATGTTCTAGGGTAATTATATACTTTGAAAAAAAAACTGAAGAATTTGATCACATTACAGTCATTATTTTTCATAAATATTTAAATAGAGAAATTTGGTTAAATCCTGAACTACTTTAAAGGAAACTGAAACAATAAAATTAAGCATTACCATACCATAGCATTTTTACCTCCTAAATAGAAACAAATTCTATTCTCCATTATTTCTTGTACAGATGATCTGACAGACACCAGGCAAATACAATACCTCTTTCCCATTACCATTATCTCAACATAGTGCATAACCGCTACACCTGGGGCTATTTCTTGGGGTGAGCAAACCCACCTCAGGTGAACAAACAGCAGTGTTTCTCTAGAAGGGGTAGTGCCATAAAATGTTTCCCTCAAAGTCTCTCTCTCCCCCCAGCCTTCTCTTTGGTGGCTTCTAAGAGGATGCGCAGGGTTCCTAGGAAATGTCTTCTGGCCAATATCTTTAGGGAGCTTAGAAGCATATCCTCCCTCAATTGGGACTCTGAGGACAATCCAGCACTGGCGAATTCCATGACTGAGGCTTGCTAGCTCATAAGAGAGGACCCACCTAAATCAAGTCTGGGGCTCGGCACTATGGAAAATGTGAAGCGTGTGTTCTCAGCGCTCGGCGCCTGGTGACCTACCAGGCAAATAGGACACAGCAAGGTTGGGCAAGTCACTAAAGTGACAGCCCGTGATGAAGCCACAACTCTGTTCTCACCTGTTTGTTGCTGAGGATGATGACACAGTAGCGTACATGGATACCAAAAGGGAGGAAGAAGAGTTCTAGGCTTGATCCTTTCATTCCCAGGTTAAGAATGCTTCTGGAGCAAAAGAACTCTCTGATGAAATCAGACTTAATTGCTGCCAAAATAGGAAGCAGAGCCTGCTTACTTATCCTCTCAAAAGGGCTGATCAAATAAAACAACTGTCTCAATTAGTGATTAAAGTTCTGTGATGAATTAAAAAGATGTTCACAGCAACACACAAAATCAGAAGATGATAAATACATCTGTTAATGAAAGGACGGGTGACTTTAGTTCCAGCGTGTTGTAATAAAAATGTCATAAGTGTGACCCTTTGTTAAACATTTCTTAGCAAATAATCTCATTACAAAGGGAACCTCACTACCATTAGCCTGGAGGCACTCCCTGGTGGGCACAATGGGTGAGGATACAGCAGTGCTTGTGTGCAGCACCCACTTCAGTGCAAGTTCGATCCTGCCCTGGAGGAGACCCACATGGCACAGATCTCCCCTGTCTAGCCTGCTGCTCCCCTCAGCAGTGTACTTCGTCAATCTGCCTATTCTGCTCCCCATTCTGTTTCTGGTGAATTCTCTCCCTCTGGCTTTTACCCCAGTTCTGTATGCATAAATAAAAAAAAATCTTTACAAATTTTTTTTTGAAAAGTTTAGAAAATTAGCCTGCATATATAACAGAAAAATATCAAAGTGATCATCAAGATTATTCAATTGTGCTGAGTTTAACATTAAAGGGTACAATTAATGGATAAGTTCACCGCCATAGGTTTGACATAGGCTGGAACAGCATGGTTCATTTATCTGAGTTCTTTTCCTAACAAATGTATTTGACTTTTTTTTGAGAGTTGCAAACGTTTAAAGACTTGAAGATGAACCAGTGTGCCAAGAAATAGTGAAAAATTAAAAAGGTATGTCATGATTCATAAAACATCTTGTATAAAATAGTCTGTGTTACCATTTACTATCATAAAATGCATACAGAGCTATCATAAAATATTAAAATGTATTGAAACTTAGGCCAACATATCTGCAGACCATACGAGGCACCATCTGCAGAGAAATGTAACAAAGGGTTATCAATAAGGCTTCCAAACAACAGCAAGCTATTACTTAAGCTTTGGGGTAGACAATACTTAGATATGGTTATTCAACTGTTTGGGGGATGCTGCCCCTAAGCCCGGTGTTACTCCAGGGTCTTATAATATCTTCAGAAGTTTTAAAACATGTTCACAATTTCTTTAAAACATATATATTTTATTTATACATAGAAGAACAGAAATACAGGCCAGAGGTGCAGGGGCCTGTTTTGTATCCTCCAATAGAGTGTGGAGTAGAACAGGTGGATCTACTGAAATACACTGCTGTGGGGAGCTGCGGGCAGGACAGGAGAGCCATGTGGGTCAGCTCCCTGCTGGGGATTGAACTCATGGTGCAGTGGCTTTGGATAGCTTCATAGTGCGGTGCTCTAACCCACTGCAGCACCAAGGAGGGCCATGTTCATAACTTTTTTAATATTGCCTGAAATGTGCTGGTGTGATGGATCAGTCTTAGTGACTCATCGCTAACCAAACTCCACTAGAATACAGAAAAAGTTGGTCTGGTTCAGCAAATGTAACATGATTTCTTCCAAATTATTACTTACGTCAGGCTTAAGTGCTTTTAGAACCAAGTTGCCATCCCAAGAAGAAGCCTAGACCACATACGATGGCCACATGTAAACATTTAAATAGACAGTCCAAAGGCATTAACCATTAGAGACATGAGTGAGGTAGTGTTCCAGATGTAGCACATCTCAGGCTCCCACACACTGCAACTACAAGCGGAACCCCAGGCAGGTACCCCCTCACCTAACACTGTCACCCAGCAGTGTGAGTAAAAGAAAAATCATAGTTTATGTTATTTTTCAATGTTACTACATTTAGAATAGTATAACATAGCTACAGATGATCAGAGTATTTCTATAGCTGTTTGCTTAGTTATCTTCTAGCCATATTTTCTAAACTCATAGTTAGTTCACAAAAAAAAAGGAAAATAGGTACTCTCCTTATCATTTTAAACTTGGGTATACCAGGTTCCTCAAAAGTCTTGAAAAATTTAGAATAAGCTAAAAGGAACATGCAGGTCATTTTATCTAAACACAGGTCATGCGTGGATGAAGAAAATAAGACTCAGCAGTTAAAGGCAGAGTCCTCAAAGAATCAAAGGTTGGGACTAATGTTTGTTCCCCATGCAGCCAGAAATACATCATTTTCACCACCTTTTGTTGATTATTTTACTCCATATTAGGTTTTGTACATAAAAATAAAACATGAAAACAAAGAGAAGCTTTAATTTGATATACTCACAAGTTTTTAAAGTATTTGGGGTGTGGGGACAGCCCTCAGCAATATCACGTTTACTTCCATGCACATAATCACTGTCAGGAGTAAAATAGGAAAAGGATATTAACAAGGCAAAGGAGAGTCAGAAACAATTCCCTATTCTTACTTCAGTCTTAAAGATCCATTATTGTGGCTATCTACAATATGATAAGCAGATACCAGAGATGTATTTCCTGTATTATTTGAAGTTGATATTATTTTAGAAATCTTAAAAAGATAAAACACATAAAACAGAAGCTTAACAGTATCTAGAGTTCCACTGTCTTTGAAATTTGGTAAAAATGATTCTTCTTTGTTTCCAAATACTGTTAAGAAATAAAACATGTGATGATGCTAACAATGATAACCTAAATCTTAAGATTTAAAAGTAGGTGGTCTCGATTTAGGATTGCACAGGTACCCTCAAAAGCTGTTTCTGCATCTTCTTGAAAACACCTCTGAGTTTACTGTTTCCACATTTGCTTCTTTCTCATAAAGACAGAAGGAGACTTGGATAGCTGTGTAATCTCTAGTTGCATGTCTAAACATAAATTAACAGGTCGCAGCCTGAAGCAACAGCACCCCTTGAATGGTTTCATATTTTCTAGAAATTATCAACTTTCTCCAAATTGCTCTTCCCTTAATATTCATGATTACTTTGTTCAACAAGCTTCAATTAATAGCTGGGCTCTCTGGTATTGCCTACCTGACTTTTGTTTTTCTTCTGAGACTACAAAACCTTCATATTTTCTCACCTTGTCATTAAAGTAGATGATACAAAAGTATGTCTGAATCTGATGCTGTAAAAACTGACTATTTCCAAGTCAAGTTTTCCCAACCATGCCCAATTCTTTTCTCCAAACCCTGTCTTTTCCTCTATGTCCTTAATAAGGTTATTTACTACAACTTGGAAGTATTCTGTGCTTTACATTATTCACAGTCTGGCTAACATTTAAGTAACAGCAATTAAAGGTAAAGAATATTTAATATTTATGAAATTTTAGCATTTGACAGATACTTCAGACACAATAGAGGATATTTTAGCCCTTACAAGGGATACCATCCACAGAAGAAAGAATAACAGATTATTATTTCTCCATGCATGACTCGATTGCTCTTTCATAATGGAGTTCTGAGAATTCTTGATTAAAATCCACAGATAATCTCTAAACCTCATTTTGTTCAGTACATGCAATCTCTAGCCATTCAGTCATTTTTCTACTGTGAATAGAAAACAGGCCAATTTAGGCATCATCTCCTTTTTCTTTACCTATTTTGTTGGAGAACAGCTAATGAAACTGTCTTTTGAATGAATCAATGCACTACCTCATCCTCAAAGGAGATAAACCCAGAAAAATTGAGTTACCTATACTGCTTCTGGAAAAGATAGAAAAATAAAATATCTGCAGATCTTCAAATTTGTATAGATTTGTTCATAAAGTTATGATCATCATGATTAACTGAGAGACATAAAATAATTTGGTTCAGGAAAATTCCATTTTACTTGATTAATGTTCATGAGGCTAGAAATTCAGGGATAAATCGAACTTATTTATAAAATCATTATCTTGCTTGTCCCAAACACAGAACAGAAAACAAAATTCATTTACATTTCTGTTACTCCCTGCACCTCACCTCAGGCCATCCATCATTTACAAACGTGTTCATCGCTATTGTTGAAGCTATGGTAAAGGGAACGTAATTAAACTAGTCTGAAGGAAGAAATAACACCCTAAGATGCTGAAATTATACAAAACACCTCCAATGAAGCAATGGAATATTTTCTGATAATTTAGTAGGGGTCAAAGTCAGGGAACTGTATCCCCTTAGGACACGTAAAGGGATGAATTTCCTTTTTCCCTTGCCCTACTGGTATGCAGCTAATTTCAAGCTAAAGCAATCAAAATGATATTGAACTGGTTCCATTCAGGACATAAATAAATCAAACTTCCTTATCAACCCTTTCCCAACAGAAAAGGAAGATTTTTAGCAGAGCCTTCGTGCAGGGAGTCCTGGACCAGCATTCTGGAGCCTGTCTAAAGCAAACAGCAAAATATTTGGTTCAAGTATAGTCTTATGATGCATGGGAATGAAGATTAAATGATCAAATTTTAGATTCATTCCATCCTTCCTATGTTCAGGAATTATTCATAAAAGGATGCAGTGGATATCTGGAAGGCAGTAAATATGTGGGTGTTTCCTGCTCTTTGCACTGTTAGAACCTGAGAAGGTGAGAAGACTCAAAATCAAGGGACCCTAACCTTTACTTTTGCATCTGAAAGATAAGACTGAGACTATCAAGCATTATAGAGACAAAAGTATAAAATAATACACTATTGTCAACAAATACATGCATTTCACTGATAACACCTACATGATTTTTCTTTCTGCCTGATTTCCTTGAGCCTTGGTAACATTATTTTTATTCTATTCCACATTAAATAGCTATTCTGTAGTATGTAACAAATGAAAAACATAAAGCCATCTAACTTTTTTTTTTAAAGCTGCTTCTCTATTTAGAAGTCTACGTTCTTTTCTAAACAAAATGCAAATGTCATTAACAGAATCTTAAACAGTCAATCCTCATTATCCACAAAGTCTATATTTTGAAATTCGCCTCCTCAGTAAAAAGTCTTTGTCAGTCCCAAATCAACACTCATGGTGCTCTCATGGTGTTTGTGGACATGCAGAGTAGCAAAAAGTTTTGAGTTACTGGTCATATTAATTACTAAGTTGAGGTGAAATGAGGTGATCATGGGGCTTTCCCGATTCGGAATTCATACAAAGATGACGTGAATGGGACACTGGCCACACGAGATGTTTCAGAAGTGCAAGAAGCTCAGGTAAGGGGCTTGATGGGCAAGGGTTGAAACTGTTCTCTGGTACTGTTAGTGGCTAGCCTCAGGTAGTCATTTATATTCCTGCACTTCATTTTCTCATTGTAAAGAAGGTAGCATCTACCAAGATGGTTTGACTTCAGAACTACAATTATAATCTATGCAAACATACATATTTCTTTTAGGAGAAATGGTTCAGTATTGACAAAAATGAATATCTGCTACAATTTTATAGAACATAACTTCATTGAATTAGAATCCACTGTGTTGAGTCAAGTGCATATTTATTCAATTTCCAGTTTCCATGCAGGTGACTAATACAAAGTATACATACATACATACACACACACACACATATATATATACACACACCAAAAATGAAATAATTCAAGTAAACTAAAATTATTGTATATGTATCTAACAAGTTTACTTGAATGCTATTTCCTTAGAACTTTCCTAAGGTAATCATTAGCGTAAAATGTACAGATATTGACCTATGGGTCATGTGGTCCATGACTTGTTCAGGTCCAGTCAGCTGGGACGGCAAAGAGATAAATGTTGAAGATTCCACCAAAATGACACTAAAACAAATGAAGAAAAGACTGTTTTCAATTGCACTGCTGTAAAATTCAGACAACTACAAAATACTTTTTCTTCACATTTTCACTACTGGTAAAATATAATTAGAATCAATTACAGTTCAGTAAGTCCATGTGTTTTCATTCTGCAAAACAAAATACATGCTAAAAAAAAAGGGAAGTTCTGGAATGGAAATAAGCAAACAGTAATATTCTTTAGTATGGGAAGACAACACTAAATTCTCACAGCAAAAAAATACAGACTATGAATAATTGGCCAAATTATATTCCAAAAATAAAGAGGAAATCACACACTGATCTAAATACATTGCCTGAGCTGTACATTTGATAACTTCTAATCCTGTTTCACAAAAAAAGTGCAATGTTTCTTTCAGGAGGAGATATGAGAAGTTGGTACCCATTAATTGGTGCAAAATAATTATGATCCTCTGGAGTTACACAGGAATTCATTCCTTCTTATATGACAATACTCATTTATTCGAGAAACAGTTACAGAGCCTCCATGAGTGAGTTATGAGACTAGGAATTATACATTTAAAAACATGAATACTCATCCTTTCTGCCTTTAGTTGGTCACACTGTATTGGGAAGATAGTATGGAAGTGATACTCTGAGAGTACGTAAAAAAAGTCATAGGAAGTCATATCAGAAATGCTCAATTCTTCCTGTAACAGTTGAACAGAATCTGTATAATACTGTTAAGAACTATAGCAAACTATGAACTATTCAAGACATGTGTCAGACTATTAGATTTTCTTACATAATTGTAAACTTACAGTTAAGGAAGAGTTCCTCTCCAGAGAATAAATGAAATTTAAAGTCAGGTACTAAATTCATATTTGAATCTTACAAAATGATGAAGGCAGGTAAAAATTACAAGGTATCTTTAAATTTCTATAAATGCAAGGTCAATCACTGAGGCAATTTACCTTGGTGATCATGTCATCTTCGCAGTTACAATGACTACAGTTTGACACACAAATAAAAGTATTAAACCAATCAAAAATATTACTTATTTTTGCACACTGTATATGAACTAGTTTGAGATAACATAGCATTTCCTATACTTCTGATGGAAAGTTAGTTTAATTACTATGAACATGTTTTTTAAAAATAATTAGAAACATTAATTATAAGAATGAAATACAAAATGCTATTAATAATGGAAATAAAATCCTACTTGATTGTTGCAATTTCTAAATCAGGGATTTTCATGTTTCAATGTAATATAATATTCTGGAGCTCTTGTTCAAAATATAGATTCCCAAGTTCCTATCTGCTGAAATTTGACATAGAGTGTCTACTGTGGGTTCCAGGAAGCCCCATTTAAAACAATTCTCTGGATGGTTTTCAAGTAGTTTCCCATGGATTAATCCTGACTTAAACCAGCACTGGCCTAACAGAAATGTACAATACTCCAGAAATACTGTTAAGTCTGATTCAACTGGACTGGATGGTCTGAGGTTCTGTTTTTCAAACAGGCTCCTAGGTGATGTTAATTTTGAGGATTCAAATACCTGATTTTGAGAAGCTAGAGTTACCAAAAAAAAAATTGTTTTCCAATCAAACATGGCTATCAGAAAAAAAGGCAGAAAGTGGCAATTAGAAAGTATTCCAAGGAACAAATTATAAAATCTGAACTTGAAACGTTCAATATCTGAAATTTAAAAAAATCACAAGAGGAACCCTAAATACCAGGTTTCATATTGGAAAAAGATAAGGACAATGCAATGGGTGTTGATGGTATACGTGGAATGGTAACATGCATGTGAGGACGTGTGAACATATGCCCCTAGGACAATACAGTGCTGTGAAACAATGCTACCAGAATAAAAAAGAAAGAAAGAAAGAAAATAGGTCAATGAAAATAGTCAATTCTAAACATCAGAAATTACGGAGAAATATTTACAGAACCTCAGACAACTGCAGGGGCATTATTAAGTGTACAAACACAAGCCTCATTAGAATCCTGGAAAAAAAAAAAAAAACAGGAGAAAGGAGCGGAAAGAAAATGTGAGAAAAAATGAAAACCTTTCAGATATGATGACAAGAAGTCTGCATGTTGAAAACAACACACAAATTTCTAAGCAGAATAAACCCAAGGCAATCCAAAACAAGACAGTAATAGTCAAGCTAACGAAAAGCCAAATCACAGTACACAAGAAAAATATCATTGATCGAACACCCATCATGCTCTTCAAAAGATTAACTCAATTAAATCCCCATCAGAAAACTTGGAGAACAGAAAGCAATGTGACGACACATTCAATGTGCTGAAAGACTGCAAAGAAAGAACACTGCATACATAAAACATTTCTTCAAACATGAGGGAGAAATTAAAATATTACCAAATAAACAAAACCAAAAAGAAGTTAATGCCAGCAGACCTGCAACAAGAAATATTTCATCAATTACTGTTTTAACAAGAGAATCTTTGTTTGGGTGACAATAAGGGATACTGTTTATTAGAAACTACCAGACAGAAGTCTTGCCCCTCCCTGGTGGTGTCAAGCACTATCAAGGTATCAGCAGCCACTACAGCACCAGTTTGATCCCCAGCCAGAGAGGTGACCCACATGGTGTGGCAGACCTCTCCTGACCTAGCCGCTGCTCCCCTCAGCAGTGTACTTTATCAACATGCCTATTCTGCTCCCCTTTATGTCTCTGGTGAATCCTCTCACCCCCCTGCAGCTCTGACCTATACCACACCTCTGTGTGCATAAATTAATCTTAAAAAAAAATAAACTACCAGAAGTCTTGAAACAGTGATTATTATAACTGAAATTATTGAGTACTAAATAAGCAAGTATATAGGTCTCAATACAATTATTTTTATGAGGACATAATTTTTAAAGCTGAAAGAAACAGAGTTCATACTTAAGCTGTACATATTATTGTACATCTTATTCAAGAGAGATTTGAGTAAACTTATAGAAAAGTAAGTTTCTATTGTGACCTTAAATAACATTTCAGCATTTTACTGTGTCATATCACCATAGATTATGTTATTATTGTTGTTAAGTACAATATATCAAATAGTATTTCAAGAAAAATTGACTGAACTTAATTATTTGTGCTATTTTATATGATGCTGGTAAATTTATAGCAATATAGATACATAAAATTCCTCCTCAAAATCGTTCACATTGAAAATTATATATCCCCCCTATATAGGAGATGAGCGTAAAAAATTTACAGCAAAAGTATAAGTTACCTGAAGTCCCCAGTGACGTGGAAGGGGTTTTTAATATTCACAGTGATTTCTTTCCATGTATAACAAGGGCTTTTGCATTTTATAATTTCCTAAAAAACAAAATAATAATAATAATATACTATATGATAACAAAACTATCCAGATTTCTAAAATATCAACTTCAAGCATATAAAAAATTGTCCATTTAAATATTACAGCTTTATTCATTTATAAAATTACCCTTTCCCCACAAATATGTATACCCTTAAAATTTGGATGGGGACTGATAAAAAAATGCACTTTTACCTTATCATTGACCCTTAATACTGGGCTATCCAAACTTTAACATGGTGTCCCCAGAAAAGGAGGATGTTCCAGGTTCCCTGCCCAACCAAGGGAGGATGGAGCTGAGCAGGAGGGAGAAAATGGAGAGGAGACTGGGGAAGGAAGGTAAAAGGATGGAGAGCCAGAAGGAGCCCTGGAGGAGGCATGCGGAGCAGAGAGACAGGTGAAGAGGCTTCGCTTGCTTCTTGGTCCTGGACTGGGAGACACAGATGTGGGTGAGAGACCGTGGGAGGTTAACTATGGCAGATTTTATTTCAACTTTGTTTTGCTCTTTTCCTCCCAGAACTGTCTGTTTCTGACACTTTTTGATAGCTTCCCACCAGAATGTGCCTTAGGCTTGGGCAGGTTTTCAGGCCTCAGAGGCCCTGCTTTGGGCCAGTCGTGTTTGACATATACCCATGAGGGGATGAGTAACTCTGGGTCCTTGATTTGGAAACAATATTCTTTGTCTTTTCTGTATTGAACACTCATTGTGTTAAAGTTCCTTTCCATTTAAGGTCTTAAATGTTTTGTTTTGATGTGGTGATGGCATAAATATTTAGAAAAGGCAGGTCTAGAGGTTTTGGGGTGTCCCAGCCCTATCCTGTTACAAAATTATTTTTGGTCACAATAGTGCCTGCAAAATTGAATTCATTAAAATTGCTTTCTTACTGATTTATTATGAGTTCACTTTTTCCAAATCATTATATATCATTATATATATATATATATATTTATACACACACACACACACACATATGAATATAAGTGAACATGTATATATACATGTGTGTATATATATACATACACATATATATACACACATCTAATATATACAATGAAAGAACATGATCAACTCTAAATATGTCAGTCTTAGTGTTATCTTTGAAGTAGATTTGATCCATAGAGTACTCAAATCAAACTGATAAATATTCCTATCACAGAAGAGAAACATTTTCTTTGCTGTGTGAATACTTAATTCAAACCTAAACATTCATACATAACTTAAATCAGAAGTCTCCATGGCAGAAGGACATACAAGTTCCTACCCACTGAATGGTTGACCCCACTAAATATATATATATATATATATATATATAAATTTCTGGCCTTACAATATAGTCCTTTCAACTTCTCTAATAAAATTACAGTCTTATTTCCACAGAACTAGTGTCAAAGTCAGAGTATCAGGGATACAGAAGTCAAGAACTGTACAAATGCAAATATACACACATTTTTGTGCCCATAGAGGAATGTGATCTCCAATTTAAAAAAAAGCTGCATAGTGATAAAAATTGAAAAAACAGCAATGTCTGGCTAATAAGAAAAGCAAAGACTCACAAAACAGGCAAGGTTTACTTACAAAGGCTTTGAAATTGAGGACTTCGCCTTTAAGAGCAAAAGTCATTGTGGAGCCTCCTACGGCATGCTTAGACTTTGAGATTAACAGCAGTGTAGCTTCAGCAGGACGGAGGAAGCGACTTGTGAATTTTAGAGTGATGGTAATTTGGTTTCTGTTTTAAAAATATAAAAAGAAAATATTTTAGTAAAAAAGACATGGAACAAATATTTATTCAGTGTATATAATTTGTCCACTGCCTGCATTCTCTAATATACTTACTCACTTACAACATAGGTATTATCATCAGTTAAAACATCTTGATGCAATCTGAAAACCCAAAGTTAGCACCAAATGGACATACAATCTATTATATTTACTAATAGCTAGCCACAAATATGTGTGTAAAACCATGTATGGTTCTTTACTACTGTGTAGGCAAGTTTTAAAATTAATATTTATTTATTTATGCATACAGAACTGGGGTACAGGCCCAAGGTACAGGGACAGTGAGAGGATTCACCATAGATAGAAAGAGGAGCAGAACAGGCAGATCGACGAAGTACACTGCTGAGGGGAGCAGCGGGTGGGTCAGGAGAGGTCTGCCACGCCATGTGGGTCACCTCTAGAGCTGGGGACTGAACTCACACTGAAGTGGCTGCAGCTAGCTTGCAGTGCTGCAGTCTAACCCATTATGCCACCAGGCAGTGCCTGTATAGGCAAATTCTTAGTAATATCACTGCTTAGTAATGTTACATGGAGGGAAACATAAACACTAAGAGTTCACAAAATATTTAAAGCTGTGCTTATAAATAAGATTCAAATCTCAAATCAAAATAAAATTATAGGGAAGTAGCATGGTTTTATTTGAGACAAACAAAAGACAGAATAAAGAGATATCCACCAATATGGCAGGACAGTGAAGACGTGGAGCTCAGCTACCACCCACATATAAAACAAAATACATACATATAAAAACAATAGTTCTTGAAAAAGACCAACTGGATGGTAATTTTTTGCACCAGGAAAACTGACAGAAAAGTCAGCGAGGGTAGAAAGCAGGAAAACAACACAAGGGAGGGAGGGATAGCTGGAATATAGAGCACCCCCCCTTTTTTTGGGTGATTGAAGGGCTCATGCCCATATTGCAGACCCTAGAACCTGAGGGCTGTTTGGGGGGGAGCACACACAATTAAGTATGGAAAATAGAAGGACATTCTTGCAGAGAATAATTACATATTGGGGATCCAAGATCAATGGTTGAATGCTGGGAGAGCTAACAGACACTAGCAAGAATAAATAGCATGTGGTGAACACTGGCAGAAGTGGGGGGCACTATGGTGACTTCACCTGGTGAGAAATCCTTTACTGTGAATAAACAAACAAGGATGTTTAGTAAATATATCTATTAATTTTTAACAATTTTGAGTGCATCAAATTGAAAAGCTTCTGCATAGCTAAAGAAAAGAGCACAACAAAAAGCCTTCTAAACAGGAGTAGAAAATTAATTTCATATGCTATCATTAAAGGACTAATATTCAAGGTATATGAAGAAGTGATGTAACTAAACGACAAAAAGAGAAACAATCCCATTAAAAATAATCAGGTATGGTGGCGCAGTGGGTTAAAGCACAACATTAAGAAGCTAAAGCCTCTTGAGCATGCGTTTGATCCCAGCCTGTCCCAGAGGTGATCCATGTGGCGTGGCAGACCTCTCCTGACACGCCCGCTGCTCTCCTCAGCAGTGTATTTCAGTAGATCGGCCTGTTCTGCTCCCAGCTCTGTCTCTGGTGAATCCTCTCACCGCCCCTGCACCTCTGGCCTGTACCTCAGTTCTGTATGCATAAATAATTTAAAAAAAAAAAAGCAGGCATGACTAGATACTTCTCCAAAGAGCACATATGTCAACAGACATATGAAAAAATGTTTAGCATCAGTTATTATTAGCTAAATGCAAATCAAGATAATAAAATTCCATTTCACACTGGTAAGAATGGTGAACATCAAGAATATCAGAAGCAACAAGCATTGGCAAGGATGTAAAGAGAAAGGAGCCCTTGTATACTATTGGCGAGAATGAAAACTGGTAGAATCACTTAGAACACAATATGTAGCTTCCTCAAAAAAAAAAAAAAATAGATCTACCATATGATCCAGCAATCTAACTTTTAGGTAGTTACACAAAGAAACCGAAATCAATTCAAATACCTTTATGTACCACAATGTTTACTGAAGTATTATTTACAATAGCAAGAATGAGTAAATAACCCAAGTGTCCTTCATAGCTGACTGATAATGTATAAATGTGCAATGGATTATTACCTCAGAATCAGATGAACTCATCACATGGATGGAGCTAAAATGGAGTATGCTCAGTGAAATATGCCACAGAAGAAAAATACCAGATGGAAGAATATAGAGGAAATGAATAAAGGATTGGGGAGGGGAAGTAATTATAATAAAAAAAATCAAAATCACAGGCAACTATCAATCAGACATTTTACAGAGGAGGAGAAGGGAGAAGGATCAAAACAGGAGAAAGAAGAGCACAAGGGACTATGGTGATAGTGTGGGAACTGGTGGTGGGAATTTGACGGGGACTACATCTGAGAGGAGAAAGCATACATTGTATAAGAATATATATAATAGAATACTACATTTTCAAAAGATCTAGAAAAGAAAATGTGACCAGCTCTAATCCATAAAACATGCAGGTGTCCACCCAAAGCAAGTCACTGAAACAAAGATGTATGATGCTAGATTTCTGCAACCAATTGTTTACTAACTGAATCTTTCAGTGTTGCCTTGACACTGATATGGGTGGTATATCTTGGATAATTTTACCTTTGCTTTTGCTCTGACTTTTAAAATAGTTAGCATGATGCACCCTATCACATTTATTCTTATACAATCAAATATCACCTACTCATACCCATATTTGGGAATGGAGATGGGAGTAGATTTTCTTGGTGTCAAACTTTGACTTAATTTCCCTAGAACCTTTGTAGAATTACTACTGAATAGTGAGGTTAGGGAGTAGCAAAGAGTAAAGAAGCCAAGTCAGTAGCGATATCCTCCAAATTGTTTTGAGCTCACATCTGATTGGAGTGGGAATGGTTTTTCTTCAGTTATGTATGTCACTGTTAATCTAAATTTGAATAAAAGGACATTTTCTTGGTCATTATGAAAAACTCATGGACTTAAGTTTCATTGAGAACAAATAGTGGCCTTTGAGACCTCTTTCTGAATCACATAAGTGATTACCTTAAAAACCACACAAACATAAATTTCTTTAAAAGACGGGAAAAATTTCAGAGTCAAATGGTGAGTCAACTTCAGGCAAGTATTTTACCTCTCTAGACATGTGTATCATAATTATTGGCTTTATCTTAATTCTCTTATCTTTTTTTCTTTTTTTTTTGATTTGCTTTTTTTTCTTTGGGAAAAAAAAAAAAACCTGATAATTACATGTGCCTTGTAAGCTATTTCAAGTTGACTTTAGAAAAGATGGAGAATAACAAACCTATCAATGTCAGCACACATATGGCTCAATGAGAATAATGAGGGGGGAAAAGGAAACAGAATTGTTTTCTAAAAGTATTACTTTCACTTTTATGACATTCACTCTGTGGTTATAGCTAAACTTATTCATCAAGTTAGATGCAGAAATAAACACTTTGATTATATGCTAGTGTAGCCGTTTAATCTTTTCTATATAATTTATATCTCTTGAGTTAAAATCCACAGCTGGCAGAAAGATCCATTAATAATTGCTATTTAGATAGAATCTAAGACAGGAAGTGGTACACAGATACTTTTATAAGATCTGATCATGATAAAGTTGACTTTTTTTTTTAAAGAATACAATGTTTTCTCAGTCTTATTCATAAAAGTCCAAGGTTATGAAAATATGTAGCCTAGCTAAAGAACTACCTAATGGCAATACTCTAGCCTTTAAAATAAAATGAAAATAAAAAAAAGTTAATGTTTTTCATATGCACTGTGAACAAAGCAAGACCTCTTCTGGAGAGCCTTCTATGGTTTCCCCAAGAATACTTAGGTGCTTCAATTTTCCTCTACTCTCTAATTCTACACACATATCAGAGAACAAAATATCAAATTATATTCTCATTGTGTATCTACTTGATAGAATTCTATGAGGTTGCAAACACTTGTGAGGAGTGTTGATATATTTTTATCAACGAATCATCACCACAAATTTATAGGAGAGAGGCAAGTTGGAACAGTAGACTAAGCAAAGCATAAATCAAAAGTAGGAATACCATAAACACATATTTTAAAATGCAAAATCATAGATTTTTCACTTATATACTTTTTATGAGGTTACATAAAGATGCTTTTTAAAGTAAATTGGTAAACTAAGAAAAAGCTATTAATTTATATAGAAACAGAAATACAGCATTTTCAATATTGGCATCACTTAAATGGGCCTCGAAAGTGACCAATCCTAATAAGAAAAAAGAAGCCTAGAGTTCCAGAATGTAGTAAACGAGAAGGAAAGAAATTTCAGGATTATATGAACATATTCCAAATTTACTAACTTTCTTGGCTTCAAAGGCTTGAGAAGATTTTTTCTATGCAGATGGCATAAGAAAATAGTGAGAAAAATACACTTTTAGAAAATTAATGAATACAAGATACAAGGTAAAACTGGTGGTATTTGGTGGAATACATGCAGAGGAATAAACTAGACCATCAAATAGTATAACTATATTTTAATGCATTATTTCTGAAGTAAATACTACCACTTCATAGTTGCAAGGATATATAATTACATTTACAGAGGTAACCATCGGAAGAACTAAATAGGACGTAACTGAAAGAAATCTAAGTAGGTCATTTAAGTGCATCACTGATGAGGAGGGATTTGAAGAAGAGGGACTCGTTTTTCATTCTAAACTTCTCAGTATATTTGACTTGTTAAAGCACGTGAGAGTTAAATATTGATTAAAAAAAGTTGAAAACGGCCATCCATGGTGGCACAGTGGGTTAAAGCACAGCACTGAGAATCTAAGGCCGTTTCTGCATGAGTTCGATTCCTGCCTGCCCCGGAGGTGACGCATGGTGTGGCAGACCTCTCCTGACCAGCCCACTGCTCCCCTCAGCAGTGTACTTCGTCGATCTGCCTGTTCTGTTCCCCACTCTGTCTCTGGTGAAGCCTCTCACCGCCCCTGAGCCTCTGTCCTGTACCCCAGTTCTGTATGCACAAATAAATAAATCTTTAAAAAAAAAGTTGAAAACAAGAATACATGTACACATATAATATTGTTCGAACTGTGAATACATACAGTTCTGATTTTACATGTGCAGATAGATGTGCATGTATATGTGATCACTTAATGTTCACTGGGCATGTATAAAAGTTTGACAACCTAATATTTATACACACATCCATATCATATTAATATGGACCATAAATGGTGCAATAGTGAATAAAGAGAAAAAAGTACTGTTGAGATGTTCAAAGGAAGGAAGGTTTGTGCAACAGTCTAACAAGCCAGCTCCTAGAAAAATAAGTGATACAATTGCATGCCGTGGGTCTTCAGGAACACTTAGAATTAGCCAAAGTCTTACATTCCTGCTCTGAGTGAAACCATCTTGTATTTTTCTTTCTGGCTTATTTCACTAAGGGACTATGGTGATGGCACATGGGTGAATTAGTGGTGGGAAATCTACAGGGATTACAACTGAGATGAAAATATGCACAAAATGAAGAATGATGTTAAAACAAATATATTTTTAAATAAAATAAAAATTAAGTGTGTATATATATACATATATATGTATATGGATGTGTGTGTGTATATATATGTATATATAAATATACATACATATATATATATATATATATATATATATATATATATATATATATATATATATATATATATATACATACAAACAAAGAAATAGCCAAAGCCAAATTTTACTGAATGTCAAGGGCTTTGTATAAATGTGATAGACATAATTATGCATATGTTATAATAAACATATTTGGAAAGAAATTAACTTGTTTTGAGAGAATGCTGGGTGATTTTTGTTTTCCTCTTTATACTTTTCTGTAAGCCTATTTTCAACAATGTCTAGGTTTTACATTTGTAATAAAAATTATAACTGCTTAAGTTCATTAACAGAGATATGCTCTGAATCTAAAATCTGAGAGGTTTAACGTAGTTCTTAGGAAGAATTTCCACATAATGAAAGCTTTGAAATACTGGAAGAAGCCATTAGAATATGAATCCAAAAAAATGGGAAACCTAAATCTTTTCCACTTGTATCAACCTACTTAAAGGACAAAGAACAGATCTCAAGTTATCAAATTCTTGAAGGAAGAGGAATAGCTCTGTGACAATACTCAGTAGGGTCTGTTTGTATCACCAAAACTGTGCTTTATAGTGACTTATGTAAGAGGTCTAATGTAGAAAACGTATAGGTTATTTTTACAATGAGCTGTATTCTGGGATATAATTTATAATATAGAAACTGATGCATACAGAATTGTTTTCCTCATATTTAATTTAGACTGGACATAGTTCCAACCATGAATATTCATTGAGACTTTATAAATTATATATCCCCCTGGCATGGAGCAGGAACTGAAGAAAATAAACACAGGCTAAGAACACAAGCCAAGGACACCACTGCAACTGGGTTTTGTGGTTTTAAAAATACGATTAAAAGTGGCCACCATTTCCAATTATTTCTGTGTTTGCTATACAAGTAGTAAAGATGAAAATATGAAAAGTATGCCATGTAAGCATAGTTTTTAAAAAAAGAATCTTGCAAGTAACTTTCATAACTACATTCTGTTATTTTGTACTGGGAAAAATAATTGAATACAAAGATAATGACTAAAATCCAATAGTGGTTAAGTTCATTAGTGGTTATCAAATCACTAATGAACAGGATTAACAACCCTGTGATACTGACACAGTTATTCTTATATCATCCTTGCATTATGTAATAAGGATATTTGTCATTATTAAAACCTATAGGGCATATGAAAAAGGATCTGCTAACCTGGAAAGAGTCCAATATTATGCTTATATTTAATTTCTCAAGACTATTCTCTGGGGGTCTAATTTGTACCTCATGTTTGAGAGTGTACTAGAAGCGTTACACAAGTATCACGAGAGCATAATCAACTAAAAGGAGAGTTTATAGAAAATTGCCACAATTTGGGAGTGTATATACATATGTGTATGTGTATACACGTGCATCTCTCTCCTTTCTCCACACTGTTACTATGAAGGTACACAGAAAAATGGCAACGATAAGGATGACTCTGAAGTGAAATAAACAGTTTTTACCCTCTTTTATTCTTACTACTTTTATGGATCCTAAATTTTCTAACAAACACTACTTCTATAAAGACAAACATGCATATAATGTATAATATCATTATATATATGATAAATACAGCACACACTGCTTCCAGTCTCCTGCAGGAAATCAAATTATAGTATCTAAAAAATAATTTATAGTCTCATTTCTATGGCCAATTTACATGCAAAATAAACTAAAATTAAATGAGCATATAAAAAGGAGCTGTTTTAACAAAATGGGTGAACGATATTAATATATGAATAATTTATTTATACCTGAGAGACAGGCTTTTCATCTTATATATAAACACACATATATCTGTGAGAAACAAATTCAGTTAACTCTGTTATAACTAAATCTTAGAGTCTTGTGGTTAATGATAAAAAAAAAATTAAATGCATACTTTGGAGAAATTGTCACAATATTCCCTGTTTGTGAGAGGGAGAAGTCAGCTGCATCTCTTCCAACAATTGTAGCATTATACACTAAATTTTTCAAGCTTGGATTTTTCAGGAGAATCTATATTGAAGATGAGAATATAAATAAACCAATTAATTTTAAAGATATATAACATCTAGTTTTTATTAATGACAGTTAACATTAATATACACATATTATGTATGTTATATGTGACTTTAAATCCATATACAAATATATATATATACATTATATATATATATCTTTATATAGAGATAAAATTTTCAGTCTAAAGTTGACAACTTGGCTTTTATTCTTATTGCAAAGGGCTATCTTTAGAGAATTTTAAACAGAAAGCTTATATAACTGAATTTACTAAAAAGATACTTCAGCTGTTTGATGTAAAGTATCATAAGGAATACAGGTTTAAAATCACAGGTCCAGGCTGGAAATGACAGTGGTCTTGTCTTGAGCAGCTGTAGGACAGGCCTCCCCTCAGATAGGTTTTTTCCAAAGTGCTCAGAATAGCCTTTTTTCCATGTTGGCATGTGGAGCAAACGTAAAATGAGCTCTTGTGTGTCTTAGGGACAATTGCTGCCATTACCTCAAGACTTGAAAAGTCTCCAGAAACCACCCTTTTTTTAATTTTTATTTTTTTGAGAAAACTATCTTCTGGCCAGGCCAATGCCCAAGAAGGGTTTCTGTCACATGAAGTCACCCCTTTCATATCACGCGAAACCCCTTCTACTCCCCTTGACATTGCAGTTGCCTGCCCCATTCCTTAGCTGAGGACATGGACCTTCAACCTTTCATTTCTCTAAAATTTACAATGATGTAACTTCTTCATATACATGTGATAAAATTTGTCCTTTTTTCTACAACTAATCTGTATGATGTTAATTTGTTTGCTGGACCAGTCCAGGAAGAATCCACAGCAATGGGGTAATTTTCTCTTGTTCCTTACTGAGTAGGATAGGGTGTGTTTGGCTGTCCCTTCCTTGTTGACACTATGATGTGGAAAACATTACAGAATGAGTTAACTTCATTTTTAGAGAGAGTCAATGAAAAAAAAAAAGTGAGTCTGTGACCATGTATCACTTAGAATTTTTCAGTCAGCGATGGACTACAGATAGTACAGTATTGTAGGTGGAGAAAAGGCTTTATTACCTAGCCCAGGTGTGTAGTAGGTTTTACTATCCAAGTTGTGTAATTATACTCTAAGATCTTTGCACAGTGATGAAATACTCAAACAATGCATTTGTCCTTATTGTTAAGCAACATATGACTATGTAAGTGTTTATATATAGACTATACTGGAGATTTGGAAAACATACATATTAAGAAGAGGTGGAAGAAAACATGAAGTAAATCGGTGTTGAGCAAATTGGAATAAAGAAAAGATTATCACAACATAGGAAAGCCAGGCACTAGAGTCAAAGATATCTGAAGAGTTGATAATTAGCAATATGTGCAATCACAGTGAATCACAAGGGTTTCCAAAAGACTAGTTACTTTTACATTTCACGACAACTTTGGTAACTACAAGGATAAGTATGCTTTTGCTAAAGAGTTTCACCAAGGACTTGGGGGTCGTATTTGGCTCACCTGCTTATAGCTATCAGTCACCATGAGGACAGGTCTGCTGAAAGACAGCCCTCTGTAAGAGGAGACTTCTTTCTAAGACATGTCACTTTGGTGTGTGGATTATTTCAAAAAGAAGTAATGGAAGCTGGTAGGCTCATAAGAAATTTTTACCACTCCCTAATCTAGATTAATGAAAATGGGGATATTACCCATCTAAGGTTTGTAGTTTTACTTTTCTATATCGTTGGTTTGAAAGGAGCAATACCTGTTAAGGATTATTTAAAAATATTGATATTTGTAATAATAATAAATAATAAAAAATATATTGATATTTGTATTAATTTTGGGTTTGCAACAAAATATCCAAAACCCATCTTAAGCATTTAACTCCATGTGTTGTTTACACATGGAGATATACTTACCTGTCTCAGCACAGTGTCATGTAATGTACAGTGGAAGGGCACAACCTTCTTGGCAAGATATGTAGGCAACCTTTCATACATGTAAACACAAAGCATGAGCATCAGGATGGGATTAGGATCACAAATGTCAGTGGCCTAGTTTCAAAGAAGGGAAATAAAAATTAAAGGATGTACAGCTTAAAAAAAAAAAACAGAGAGAGCTAAAGCATCATACATCAATTGCTAAATTATTTTAAAATATTTTAAAATGTTATTAACAATGACACAGAAATGTAGAAACTACAGACAAAATACTTCTGTGACACAGAAGAGCTTGACCCATGTGATTAAATATGATTTAGACATGTTCTTATCACAACCATGGCATCACAGTCGCAAAGACTCCATAAT
Organism: Condylura cristata; assembly: GCF_000260355.1. Taxonomy (NCBI): domain Eukaryota; kingdom Metazoa; phylum Chordata; class Mammalia; order Eulipotyphla; family Talpidae; genus Condylura; species Condylura cristata. The sequence continues at coordinate 19,204,861 of NW_004567128.1, read as the reverse complement.
AGTAAGGGAGAAGTCAGAAAAATACCTCACACAAGACATACTGAACAATGATGTGACTAAGATGCTGAACCCCAATCAATGATTCATATAATGCAGAAAAAGAAAGTGAGAGAAGTAATGAGGTTAAAAAAAAAAAGACAACAGATTTTCAAGCAAAAACTCAATGGAAGGTGATGTGCATGAGATGGGCTTGAAGATGGCTTAGATTTTCATTAAGTTGTGTTTGGCATGAGGAGAAGGATGTGTGTCATATAAAAGAAAAGAACTACTGAAACAGAGACATCTCCATTAGAGAAGAAGGTACCACATCTCCCTCTCCACTGTGGGGGTAGGGTGGTGGTGGGGCAGAACTGGGTGGCCAGGTGAAGCTATGAAACCCTGAGGGGAAGCCGGCTCAAAGTGCCACACAGAGAAACATGTGGAGAAGGCTATGTGGAGAGTATGGAGAGGGAGGCCCACTTACTCTTCAGCTTCGAACTTGCACAAGGGATTTGAGGAACTTGGAAGGAGATGCTTGGAAGAGACACATGGGAGAAACATATGGAAACACTGACAATGGCAGCCACTGTCTTGGTTTGTACTTTCATTATCCTTTGTCCCAGCCTTGCCTGGCCCCCTCTGCCACTTCCTTACGTTTCTCCTTCAGGAGGTGCCTTAGACTTGTGGCAAACTTTTGAGCCTCAGTGACCCTGCTTCAGGCCAACCCTGTTTGTCTAGGCAATTATCCACAAGGGAATGGGTAACGCTGAGCATTTTATTGGCAACATATTAACCACTCTTCTCTATATAGGTGTACTAGTTCTATTAAAGTTCTTTCACAGTAAGTCTTTGACTGGATGGCTGAATCCCTTCAGAGCAGGGATTCAGAGTCTGAGCCTCCTAGGGTGCTCACTGCTCTGAGTGTTAACACTATGGGGGTATGAATACAGAGAAGTATATTCTTTGTTTGGAAAAATATAGGTTGAATCTTGCAGAAGATAAAAATGGACAAGTAGTGGGATAAACACTAAAGAATTCCAGGGCCACGTAGTGAAGGGCATGGATAGCAGAATGATCACTCCTCACTACCTTAATTTTTGAACAAAGAATAACACAAGAGCAACCATTCAGGCAAATGAGGTAGGGCGTGGTTGGGAAAGTGCTTTTCCCAGAATAAAAAGAGAAGTATAATAAGACCGAAATTTAATTATACGGATAAGGTAAACTACTGAGGGTTGGTGAACAGATTTCGGAATACAGAAATTTCAAAACTACAGAGGAATAATAGTACGGGCAGTTAACATAACAAGCTTGTACACCGCGACCAGGAGAACAGAGGGAGGAAGAATTCATTCTATCAGTTTATGTAGTGCCTCTGATCTCCCACACAAAGGGGAAAGTAGTGAAGGTGAATTATTCATTGCATAGGAAGTACTGGAATTGGTTTGTGGCAAGGATTCAAAGATACAGAAAACACCACTCATAAGCAATTCTGTCATTTTCAATTACAGGAGCTCTCTACACTTCCATAAAATGTACAGAGAGCTATGACTTAATAGCACACATGCAAGTTAGCAACTGAAAATTAGCTGGCCCAGGCCTGGAAATGCAGATAGTGCCATAGCACAGAAAATCAAATGTGTTATGTGGAGCTAAAAACACTTGATGCTGAAATTTGGCAGCTGTAACCAATGAAGGCAAGCTGAAGAAGCACCTGTTTGGTATACTGATTATTTGAGGTGGATTCATCCTCTCCCTCACACATGCACTCTCTCCCCCCACCCCTTATCTTTCTCATGACCAAACCTCTGGAAACTCTTATCAACACATACAGCAAAAGTTTAAATCATGTAACTACGTAAGCTTGTTTATGGTGCTTATTCCTGAGAACCTGCTGTAACTGGCAACCCTGTTGAACATCTCTCATATTTAGCCAAAGATAGTGCTTAAGGTGGTGGTTCAGGAATTTTCAAGGAGTCAGTTTTCCTATCTCTAATATAGATAGTGGGTATATAGGGTACTAAATTTTGTTTGTTTTTCTCCTCTGACTCCTTTGTTTCAGGCAAGTATCAGCCAAGTACATAGAAAAGTAGGAGGAAAATTTACTTCCTTCCCTTTACCAGGTAATAATGAGATACTCCTCTGATTGTCTACTAGTTGACATTTTTCAATACATGCCTTTCCTTCTTTAAATGATAAGGATTTGTTCTTTTTTTTTTCCTTTTTGTTAATAAGCAGTATAGCTCACCAATAACTATGCCTGGGGAGGAGTTTATGAGTTTATCAGTGAAAATGAAGAAAACCATTTCCACAGGCTAGGAAGCTGCCAGGGAGCTGGATTTGAGAAAAACTGCAATATATACCAAGCCTCCAAAGACTTTCATTAGTATTCTCTAGTCTCACATTTCTTTAATAGAGATAATATAAGTCAGCAGAATGAGGGAAGTCATTTAATAACAAATTAAAAATCAAAATACAGACTTTAATCCCCACATTCACTTTTAAATTCTAAGAGGCTCTGTGTGAAAGGACAGCCCAGAGGTGGCCCCAAGAAGGCTATCTAGGGTGGTAATAAATACTTCTGTTGGGAGAAGGGGAGCACCAGCCGTAACAAGCTGTGCTCTACTCTGAAGTCAGTAAGAGTCTTTTGAACACTGTTTTAGTGACTGACACAGTGAACACATGGTAACATTTTCTATGACTCCCTCAGAGCAGGCAGGAGAACAAAGTCATCTTCACAAGCTCTATTCCTGCAGGCAGTAATCCACTGCCAGGAAGTAAAGTTAGTATTTTAAAGTAAGAAATTAAAAAAGAGAGAGTGATTTCACAATGGTACCTAGCCTTTCATTCTTTACAGTGGATACTTTAGCAGGTAAATAAATGACCCAGCATTACCTTCCTCTATCATCAGCATCTCTTTACATCAGGACAACTTGCATCTAGAAATCTCCTATCCGAAATATTATACTCTTAATGTCAATGGCTCCCTGTTCCTACCCTTGCAAACTGCATTCAAACACATGTTAACTGGATTAACTCTCACAGAGTAAATCTGTTGGAGTGCTTCCTCAGTTTGAATCTTCACTTCGATTATCCAATGAATTCTTTAATATATACTAAGAGATTATTTTCAGATCATATCATAAGTGTTACATAGAGACTATAAAAATTCATCTTTGAAAAATACATAATAGGATGAAAGTGCAGTGATATGGAAATATGCTTTTCTTAGAGATGCATTTGAAAAGGCACTAAGCTGAAAACTAGAAAAAAAATTTTTGTTTTTGTTTATAATAAATGTTAATGAAAATAAACTAAGGAAATTACAGTTTAGTCAGCCCGAGGCTTAAAAAGTCAAATGTTCAAATAAGTTAGTTGTTTTTTATAACAAGTATTTCATGTGAAATATCTTTCAGAGACATAATCATTATTTTCTTTATATAGGTTTAACCAAGAACTTTGATTGTATTGGTCTATTTTCCCCCAAGATTATACTATTTCCTACTGGATTAACAAAAGACAAGGAATTAAGCAACAACAACCAAAAAAATCATAATGGAGAAAATTCTGGAATAGAAATCTGGTAAACTAAATCCAATTTCTGTTACTATTCAGTGCCACAATCTTGACTTAATCAATTGGTTACCCTAGGCCTGAGTTTCCTCATAAGTCACAGAGGTGAGATGATCTTGAGCTTCATGGGGATATGGGGATTTAATTTGCTGTAACTGCAAACCGTGCCAACTATCACTAGAGAACCTTACTGATCGCCTTTCCCAGCGGTTTTCCTTTTACAAGAACACCACTTCATGTGTGTGTTCCATGACATATCAAAGTATGGGTGCAATTCTGGTCAATGACATGCAATGAGAAATATGCTATGGTACCACTCGTAAAGGTTTACAGTACAGAAAAAGAAGCAAAATATTTCTGTTGAGTTTCATCAGATCTTTGTATATCTTTGTGATCAGTCCTTTATCATTAGTACATGTGGAAAAAAATTCTCCCAATCAGTGGGGTTGTCTCTTTTTCTGTAATGTCTCTTTTGTTGTACAGAAGCTCTTTAAGGCAATGGCACAGGGGCGAAATGGTGGGAAGTCCATGGGGATTACAAATGAGATGAAAAAAATGTACAAAATAAAGAACGATGTAAAAAATACATATAAAAGAAAAAAAAGAAAAGTAAAAGATGCTGTTCACTTAGCTCTAAGCATAGCTGTATGAATTTGCTGAGAACTGCAGAAGTAATTTTGGGGCTATTCGTGTACATGCTTAAAACAAAGTCAGCAGGTAAGGAATGGCTGAGAAAAATGAAACTCAATTTGTTGAGGAATTCAGTAACTCTATAATAATTGTGTATAATTCTTTTAAATAATTTTCTACTTTCTGACTTATGTAAAATACTGAATTTCTTTTTTAAATTACTCATGGATTCTATTATTTAAGGCTAAAAGTGGTCAAGTAGGAAAAAAAAACAACTTATTTAGAAGAACAGTTACATATCTATTTACCCTTAGTTCCCATCACCACTCTCGGTTTTGTAAATAAACAACCTCCACAAATGTTTATTGTATCTCTTATCTCTCTCTCTCTCTACACGAGAATAAAAAAAAAAAAACATCGTATGCTGAGTCCATACTTTTTGCAGAATATTTTTGCTTTAAATAAAAAGCATGTCATGAAAGGGAGAATATGTAATAACTATATATTCCAGCTGTCAGGATTCCACAGAGAACATCCTACTAGCAAAGAAACTTATCCAAATGGATTCTGTAATAGATATAACAAGGAAACCTAAACATTACTAAATCAGTCTGGTCGTGAATTCCACAGGATTCAAATGTGAGCCAATGTTGAGCAATAATTTGGCTCCCCAAATTGATTTAAGAGTAATATTTTATAACTCTGACGTTAAATGTTCATAAATACAAGTGAATAAAAGGTAGGGAATTAGGAACTCACTGATAAAAACTAAGTAGTTATCTTAAAATTTAACTGTCAAGATTTCTATCCATCATTCTTGGGCATGTTTTATCTATCTTTAAAGAGCAGATGAGCATTTTGAAATATTTCTTGGCTACGTACAAAAACAACAAGCATTTTAAGTCAACACAGCTTGTGTGCAATCAATCTTGCCACAAGGGTCAGAGGGCTTTTCTCAATACTCCTAGAGTAGGCCTTGTCTAATCAATGTCACTTTGGTATGGGGAACGAAAATCAATCAAGATCATGTAGACCTCAAGAAACTGGTTACATTACCTAAAAATGCAGATTATTTTAAGTTAATGGCAATAAAGGCCCTAGAGGCTAAGAGTGGCTTTTAACAGATCTTTGCCCTTTTTCCTAATCAAAGAAGCAGTCGCTGCTCTCCTTTTTGTGATCTGGAAGAATTTAGTTTGGGGGTATCATGCAGAAAAGAGTTTATCTAAGAAACTCAACTTTTTATTCTGAGAGTTAACTAATGAGGTCCTCTCCTCAGGTGTTATGAGAGGTCTCTCCTTTCTCTCTCTTTGATGGCCCAGGTCTTTAAATATGTATGTCATGAAGTTTTGGCTTTTTACCCTTCAAGCCTGTCTGATGTTAACTTTTACTTTCATCGTGCCAAATGGGGTGAGGGCTGCATGACAACACTTTTGAACCCCTTTCAAGTTCTCAAGTACCTTAAAAACCATACCTCATGACGCTTCCTGGTTGACTTACTAGAATAGTCCTTCCCCTTTGACCCATGTTACTGTGTTTCTATGTCTACTGTGGCTTTGTTTTGCCAAGTTCTATTTCCAGGACTTGTCTCTATTATTTGGTAACAGCTCTGAAGACATGAGTGTGGCTGAACCACATCTGTATCCCTTGCGAGGTCTACTCAGTCATTTAAGGTGATTCAATGATTTATTGAATTTACAGGACCTGTAATAACTTGATTCTTCCAAACCAGTCTTCTATTAAGAGTTTGTTTCTTTAAAATACTCTTATCAACGAATTTTTGTTGACCAAAATCCTTGATTACAGTTTCTCTGTACAAACTGACAAAATAATGTAAATGTCTGACCTGGTACAAAGTCACTTTAACAAGCAAGTTCATTAGTACAAGGAAAATGCCAGTCACTGTGAAAAGTCATTTATCCAGCAGGTGTTAAGATCTATTTCATATCAAGTCATAAATGGACAATAGATTGTTAATTTCTATACTACAGAAACAAAAACTTGGAGTTACTTGAAATTGCCCTTTTCTTGTACCTCATTTTTTATGGTTACTTATCAGGTGTAGAAACCCCATGGAACTTCTATTGACTTACAAATTTAAGGCCCCATTAAAATGACATAAGTAAATATTTTCTTCCCTGACCAAATGAAATTCCACTTTGATTAGTCTGTTTCCTATCTCCAGCCCCTGTCTTCTGTCCATCCTGACCACTTATCTGATATCTAAGCTCTTAACAAATACATACACCTATTTTGCCCATCCCAACCCTAATGCCACTTTTTCAGATGTGACATTCTGTTTATGCTATTTACTCTGAACAATTCCCTCTTAACTTACTACTTCTAATCCAAATCCAACTCATCCTTCAAAGCCCCAAATAAATCCTACCCCATCCACAAAGTCTTTTGAGGTTTAGTGGATCAATCTAGATCACTCTGAGCTCTTCACTTATATGAATTTTGCAACTTACTTCTTCATACTTTCCTATTGACAATTAGATGTGTAAAGTATTACTGATTACTAACATGTATAAATACTGATAATCCAATGAACGTGCACAGTTTTCAAAGTCAGTAATCAATCATTATACAATTTCATTCTCTAAAGTAACAAAGAGCTAAAAATTGTGTTAGCATACAATGTATCCTTGACTACTGCCCCTGAAGAACTGATGTGAAATTATAACTGAGATATAATCAAAATGCATATAGCCATTATGAAACAAACCTACATGGATATTTTTTGCAAAACCAAAATGAAAATTTTTACTTTTTTGCTATAAAATTTCATAATAATAAGACATTTACATTCAAAAAAATCTCTTTTAACTTAATTCTTTGAACTCAGGTAATGATAATAAAGCACTTAGTTTCACTCTTCTGATTTAAGATAACTGGGCCTAAAACTAGAACTACTTTCCTATTACACAGTTGGATATACATAATTGTACCGTTTTTTAAAATCCAGATTTCTACTATTAAGCCATATTTCAATTTTCATACTTTAGCAATGCCCTGTGAAAAGACCTTTAGTCTGCCTGTTAAATTTAGGAATAAAGAAATAGTACAAAGGACTCAACTAAATGTTTCCAAAGATGACCTACAATAGCTAACAATATAGCTAACAAGTCCAAGACAAGATGTTCAACATTGCTAATGGGAAATATAAATCAAAATTACCTCATGCCTATTAAGATGGCTACTATGAAAAAGACAAGAGTTAAGTTTTGGCAAAGATACAGAGAAAGAGGACTCCTTCTACGCTAATTAGTAAAGAAATGAACTGGTAGCAGTGTTAAGAGAAAATGTATAGGTAGTCTTTAAAAAACTTTTTAAAACAGAACTACCATGTTGTCCAGCAATTCTACTTCTGAGAATATATTCAAATAAAATGAAATTAGTATCTCCTAGATGTCTGTTTATCACTTGTTTAATTACAACTACTCACAATAGCGAAGATATGGAACCAAAGTGACTGGATAAAGAAAATGTGGTATACACTTACAGTGTAACATTATTTCACCACAAAAAGAAGGAAATTCTGCTATTTGTGACAATATAGATGAATGTTATAGTGAATGAAACCAATCACATAAGAAAGACAAGTTTTATATTTCACTTATATGTGGGATCTAAAACTATCAGACTCAGAATGAGACAGTAGAATGGAGACAGCTGTAGAAGAAGGGAAACTGGAAGATAATGATTAAGATCATAAACTTTGAGCTGTAAGATGAATAACTTCTGGGAATGTAATGTATAGCAAAGTAATTAAAGTTAACAATACTGAAATCTGCAGAGAGTAGATCTTAACTGTTCTCACAAAATAAGTAAGAAATGATAACTGTGTTAATGAACAAATGGTAATCATTTCACTTTATATGTGTCTTGCACCATCATATCACATACCTCAAAAAAAATCATATCGGACAAACTAAGTATAATCAATTTCACTCATCAATAATATCTAGCAAAGCTGGAAAAAATAAGAAGAAACTTAAAAAATATTTACAAAATTTGTAATATAATGGTACCCACCTGTATGTCCATATCAAAACCAATTTCACGAAGAACATTCACAATAATCAGGCAATTGTGCAGATAATGTTCAGATCTTTTTGGTTGTGTGTACATATTTAAAAAATGAGAATCAATCTGGAAAAGAAAACATCAGATGTTATACTAATGATATTAACAATGACAACTTTTTAGCTGTTCTCTACAGTTCAGCAAAGAATCACTTAAATATTAATATTTTAAATGTATTTTGTAATGAAGCAACAAGAATAAGCAAAGAGGGAGTGCTAACATACACATCCACGTGTGACTTAAGACATATAAGAATCCGTCTGCCACTGATTCAAAAAGACAACTGCACCCCCATGTTTATTGCTGCTTTATTTACAATAGGAAAGACATGAAATCAACCTAATGCCCAAAAGTAGATGACTGTATAAAAAAGATGTGGTACATATACACAATGGAATATTACTCAGCGATCAAAAAAGATAAACTCATGCCTTTTGCAGCAAAATGGATGGAGCTGGAAGGGATCATGCTTAGTGAAATAAGCCAAAAGTAAAATAAAAATACTGGATGTTTTCACTCACAGCAGGAACATAAAGGACGAGGGTGGGGGATAATAATAATAATGAACAGCTATATAACAGAGACATTTTGCAGGGGTAAAGTGGGGACTGGGATCAAAAACACATGGGACTATGGTGATGGCACATGGGTGAACTGGTGATGGGAGCCCACAGGGATTACAACTGAGTTAAAAAAAAAAGGCATAAAATGATGTAAAAATAAAGTTATAATAATAAAAAATAAGCGTATCAGTTTCAACCCCCAAAAGACATTTTCCTTGTTCTAGGAGGAATGCAAATGACCTGTTCATAAAATAAAGGCAAATTTATACCAAAAAAAAAAAAAGAAGAATCTGTTTGCAGAAACTATAGTTTGAATTTTAGTTTCTTAATTTGAATTTTAGTTTAGTTCCTAAGTTTCTTTTTTTTTTTTCAGATAATATTAGACCACTCTGCATAAAATGACTTACCAAAAATGGGCAGTAGGCTCCCACTTGTGCGGCAAAAACAAGGCCATCAGCTAGGTCTTGGTCGAAATTTACTATCCATCTTTCAGAGGGAATAATTCCTGTTCAAGAAAAGATAGAGACAATAAGATAATAAATTTCCTTTTCTAAACTGATAGTTTAAGGAAATCTGATCAACAGAGACAATTTTGTCTTTGCTTGGAAACAAAATCATTATTATTTTGGAAATTAAAACCTCAGAAGCTTAATAACATGAAATATATCTGTAAGGCTTTGTAAGTAACTGCAATCTGTCTCTTTTACTTCTGCTTGAACTAATTTGAAAAAGATACTGCCGTACAGCAATGAGGAAATTATCCACTATTTCAAAATTACTCATCTTGTCAAGAAATTCAACTGAAGGTCAACTGTTTGATCAACGCTCATCAACATGGGTAAGGAGGTTCAGGAGGCACGGAGTGAACTGTAACACTGAGGCTTTCAAGCCAGTTTCCCTGTGTTGTAGAAATTCTTCTACATGTAGGATACACATGTGGAAGGATTTGGAGACTTAAAAACCAGATTTGACCTATAAAAGTTATTACAGGATGGATTAGTAATAACAGGAATTCCCAGTTATTGAAATAACTACTATGCTGACACTGGAAAGAGTTAAAGTACATGGCTATATAGTACATATCTGAAAGATTATCTATTTGGGGAGGGAGGATATTTTATACATGAGAAATGATTGCTATGCTGAAAGTGAAATTTCCTTTTTTTTGTTTAAGTTCCAAAAGAATCTACATTCTTAAACGTTTTGAGATGGCATAATATCTGTATACAGAACAAAAAGAGATTCTCCTGATTCTCATGACAGGATATGCTCATGAGAGATATGTGAAATTCACAAGCCAGGATTCTATCACAGCTGAATCTGGAATACTGTTTTCTCTGGAGCCAAATATGGCCTGTATCCGTCCAGAAACAAGAGTACACGTTACTTTTTCATTGTAGATGCTACAACATCAAACATTGCTATAGATTTTCTCTAGCATGTTATTGCCAAATCAGTCTAGCAAACAAAGATCGCTAGGGATTTTCAAATAATATATAGAAAATAATATTTTACAATTTATTTTTCAAAGCATTTTTCCTGCTAGCACCCTATGGATATCTGCATATCTGATTTGAGATGTGATAAGATCAAAGTAATGATTTTAAGCTGCATGTTTCTAGTTAGCTGGGTAATTCTAGCCTAAATGGGCTTCCATTGATGCATATTGGCCACCCATGGCTTTTAATAAAAGCCAAGTGATTCACTTTTGTAGTGAGTATTAAGAATGGAAACAATTCTAACCTTCATCTGGAAAAGGCAATTTAAGTTGATAGTGATCAGTTAGCAGTGAATATAGACAATGTGCTCTAAATATGTCATACTCATCTAGTACCAACATTAAGAAGGGATATAAATTGGCACAAAGCAGGTGAATATCTTCTGAGGAAAAATCACACCCAAAACAGGAAAACAAGTAATAATTATAATGATAAAAAAAAACTCTTAACTATAAGCAAATGAATGCATAGCAATATACCAATAATTGTGTTACACTGTTCTTCCACTCCACCAACTGCAACCCAGCAGCCCTACAGGATTCATTATGAAACACCCCCCCCTTTCTTCAACAGTTAAAAACCTGGATATTATTGTCTACAATTAGTGTATGTTTATTTAATTCTAGAATATAAAGTACTATCAGAGTTGCAAACCCATACAAATGTGTATGTACAGTTTTTTACCTTTAGTTCTACAGCCATATAAGCATAACATTTTTGAACAAAATTGAATCCTCTCTTCTCTTCTCTACATTTCAAGAGGTTGTCAAACACTTGTAATAGTCGGATTCATTTGTCACAGTCTATGTTCAATCCTTAATTACTTCTATCTTTTTGCTTATAAACATTCATTCTTAGTGGCATGTAATTCTAGGATTTTCATAGACACATTGTGGTGCGGCTACCATATTTTTCACAAAGTTTCATCATCTCCCAAATTTTCACTAGCTGCACCTTTGTAATCGACCCCCCTTTCAGTCCCTGACAATGTCATTTTTCATTCCTGTAATTTTACATTCCCCAAATTGCCAAAAAGATGGACTCACACAACATCAACTGGAGTTTACTGGGCCTGGCTTCTTTCACTTAGTAGAATTCATTCAAGATGCCCCTCCTTGTGGGAAGAATCAACAGGCCTTTCCTTTTTGTTGCTTAAGAGTGTTGTATTGTGTGGATGTGTCACAGAGAGCTTATCTAGCTACTGACTGAAGGACATGTCCCTTGTTTTCAATTTTGGGCCAATTATGCATAAATTTATGAGCATTCACATGCAGGTATTATGGTGATCATCAGTTTTAATTTCTTTTGAGTAATTATCTAGGAAGGCAATTTCTACCATATATCAATAGTAATTGTAATGAACAACATTCATATACCCATTCATATACCATTTTCTACCTAATTACCTACTTTTGCTAAAATATCTGCTTAGTATTTCAACCACTTTTTTTCAAATTGGACTATTTTCTTGTTGAATTTTGAGAGTTCGGACACCCCGTATGCAAGATATCTGTGGGATATGTGATCCAAAACTATTTTTTTGTACGATCTATAGCTTGTCTTTTCATTTTCTTAACAGAATTCTCCACAAAGGAGAAGTTCAAATTTGATAAATTTTAACAAATGATATGGATCAGGCCCTGGTCTTGTATCTAAGAATTGTGCATGTAACCCAAGTCCATGCTGACATTCCCTTGTTTTCTTCTAGAAGCATTTTTAGCGTTGCATTTATATGTGGATCTATGATCCACTTTGAGAGCCTATTAGTATGGGGATGAGGAATGGGTAAGTTCTTTTTGTTTGTGCCAGTCCAATTGCTCAAGCACTCTTCATTGAAAAGACTATATTGTCTT
>NW_004567128.1:19164704-19192088 GCF_000260355.1 Condylura cristata | reverse complement strand
ACACACACACACATAACTAATTTCAAATTCTAATTTTTGCTGCAATCAACTTTCTCCCCCCATAGATCATAGATGCTACAAACTTGACAACCTCAGATTCTAGCTCAAAGAACATTTTTACAATTCTTTGTCATTTTCCATTTTACTGTCATGTCAAATCCCTAAGGTGAAGGGTCTTTGTTGTTGTAGTTTGTTTTTGCAGCTGCAGTAAATTTTCATCATGCCCTAAGGATGACTGTAAGTGCCATATATCTCCCCAAAGATTAACACTTTATTTCCACAAAGAATACAGAAAACCTGGGCAAATTTCTTGCCACTCCCCTAAGTCTGCACCATGAGGTATACATTTTCCAGATTCACTCCAGTCATTTTTGTGAGTAACCAACGTGGTGTGCAAGTAAACACCTGCAAGGTGGTGAATTTCACACCATACAATTGATCACTTTTACTCAACCACCCACCCCCTTCTCCTCTTTCCTTCTGGTAACCATGAAAAGATCAAAATTCTAGACATTTGATAAAGCCATGATTAACAACAATAGTAACAGACAACATGTGTGGTATGCCAATTAAAGGACTAAGCATTTTATATATTTTTGCTTCTTTAATCCTTTAATCTCTTTAATCCTTACATTAAGTAATATGAACGTGTAACTGTTATTAAAGTTATTTACCAGTGAAGTGACTACAGGGAGATCAATTTATTTTTCAAGGAAAGTATGTGACTGGGATTTGGAGTCAAGTAGCTTGACCCCAAGGCTTATGGTAAATGTCACTGTGAGATGTTAATCCTTCAAAATATTAATTCAGGTTCAACCAAAATCTTAGACTTCAAAGAGCGTATAGTGACACCTCATATTTACAAAGGAAATACTTTAGAATTGATTTAATACTCTTGAACACCTTACTCATTGTGAGAATATACAGACCTGAGCTTAAGAAAGCAAGTTACTTGCTGGGGAAGAGCTATCAGACTGATCTCAGTTTTGCAACACTGATTTATGGGAATAACACAAGGGAGTACTGTTAGAGAAGAATAAAGGGTGAATCTTAAATTTGATCCTCAGCCTAATGTCATTTAGGAAAAAATAAAATGAAGATATTTACAAAGAGAACTCAGACTAGAGACCCTTGGAAATGTTTTTTTTTTTTAAAGATGAATAATGACATTAAATGAGCCTCATATAATAATAACCACCCTCAATGTGAATTGTCTGAACTAATTAAGAGACATAGACTGACAAATTAGTTCATGACTTGTTCATAAAGTATCAGCCATCTCCACTTTGTCTACCAAAAAACCCCATATGAAACTGAAAGACAAACACAAACTTAAAATAGAAGCCTGAAGCACATCGAGCCAATTATACGAGAGAAAAGCAAAAACTGTTATCATATATCTGACAAATTAGACTTTGAGCAAAAAAAAGGGTAATCAGGGACAGAGAGAAACACTATAGAATAATCAAGAGAGCAATTCACGAGGAAGATAAAATTGTCATTAATATTTATGCACTTAACACAGGTTCCACTAACTATATAAAACAACTATTAATAGATCTAAGACAATGATAGAGCCACATCCATCCTGGGATACCTCAAATCACATTCAGACTAAGGAAAAGATCATCTAGACAGAAAGTTAACACAAATTAAAGGCGCTGAAAGTACTGGAACAGATGCTCTCCAAAGACATTCAACAGCAAAGGTATTAGAAAAAAACAGGAAAATAGATCAATGACACAGAATATAAAGCCCAGAAACAAACCTATATAAATATGGACAGTTATTCTTTGGAATCACAATCATGCAATGAAGAATATGGACAAATGGTGCTGGAAACATGGACAGCCTTATGATCAGAAAAACCTAGATCATTAGGTAACTCCATATATAAAAATTAATTCCAGTTGAATTAAAGGATTGGATGTAAGACCTGAATCCATAAAATACATAAAAGAAAACACAGGGGATATAATGCTAGACATCAACTACAAAGAAGTATTTGGAAATGCATCACTAATGGCAAGGAAAACAAGTGGGACTAAAAAAGTCTTTCTATATCAAAAGAAACGGTCATAAAAACCAAAAGGCACCCTACAGACTAGGAGAAGATATTTGTACATTACATGTCTGACTTGGGGCTAGTTTCCAATATATATGACTTGTTCATACAACAAAAGCAATCCAATGAAAACAACAAACAAAAGATCTAACTAGATACTTCTGAAGCTATCCAGATGCCCTACGGGCACATGAAAGATTGTCCAACATCACTTCTTATAAGGGAAATGCAAATCAAAACTGCAAGGACATATCACCTCATCCCTGTGAGAATAACCTCTATCAAAAATAATGGAAATAAGAAATGTTGACGAGGGTGTGGACAAGAGGAACTCTTATCTGCTATTGGTGGCAATGTCATTTGGTGCACCATTCTGGAACACAATATGGGGCTACTTTAAAATAAAAATGGAAGTCCCATATGATTTAGCAATACCACTACTAGGTGATGAACATTCTAATTAAAAAAAAAGATTTATGAGTTCATATGCTCATAGCTGTTATTATCCATAATAGTCAAGTCATGGAAGCAACCTAATTGCCCAATGATAGATGAAAGGATAAAAAAAAAAATGGTCTAGACTTTCAAGGGGATACCATTCAGCTAATAAAAGAAAATGTAATACTGCTTTTTGAGCCAAAATATATGAATCTTCTGGTGTTATGCTAAGTAAAATAAGTCAGGAAGTGAAAGACAGATTACTGGATAGTTACACTTATTTGTGGAATACAAACAACCAAAACATACATACTAGCAAAGCAAAGGCAAAATAGCAGTCTGTGAAAAATATACTAGTTACTAAAGGGCATGGGGAGACTGGAGGAGAGAAAGGGGAGGGAATGAGAGAGATCATGGACACAGGAATATTGATGGAGGCTGACTGAAGTTTGTATCCATATGAGGTGTGAAAATGTACCCCTAGAGTTAAGTAGATATGTAATTGATAAATAAAAAATAATAATTTAAAAAATAACAACCATTTAAACTTAGTCCAGTTAGGAGATAATGTGTGTTCATGGGTGCTCTTAAAATATATACTGTCGGCCCTCCCTGGTGGCACAACAGGTCCATTTAGGACACAGCACTGCAAGCTGGCTGCAGCCATTTAGTGCGAGTTTGATCCCTGCTCCAGAGGTGATCTAAATGGCATGGCAGACTTCTCCTGTCTTACTCGCTGCTCTCCTCAGCAGTGTACTTGGTCGATTTTCCTGGTCTGCTCCCCACTCTGTCACTGGTGAATCCTCTCATTGCCCCTGCATCTCTGCTCTGTACCCCAGTTCTGTATGAATAAATATTTAATATATATATATATACATATATATATATATATATATATATACACACACACACTCATCTATTTGCAAATGTTAGTAGTAATTAATAATTTGCCACTTCTAACAGAACATGGTGGTCCATTTCAAATGAATTCATGCTTCAAGCGTAATTCTTAATACACTGTATTTAGTGATTTTGGTGAAAAAAGAGGAAAACAGCACCTGGCATCTGAGAGCTTCCCTGGCACTAACATATTGACAGCAGGGCTTTGGTATTGGTAGGAGCTGAGCTGATACTCACAGCTAGGTCATGTTATTCTCTTTTCGACATAAACAGTCTCATAGACTGCCAACACCACAGAGGGTCACTCTGCCACTGTGACTAAGTGAGCCAAAGTAAGAGTGTTTCATAATTTTATCTAAGCACAGTGAAAAAAGAGTTCATTGTGTAAACCAGAAAATATCAAACCAGCCCTTATCTTGTGTAATGTAAGTGACCACTGCTTCTCTACCAATTAAGAAATTATCCTTACTGCAGCTTTCTGCCCAGTTGACAAGACTTTATCAATTACTTGATCATATGATTACTGCTATTCCTAACAGTATGAAATCAAGGCAAATCCTTCCTTCATTGAAACTTTCCCCCAATTTACATAGCCAATGCATATATCCTAGAATGTCTTACATAATATCCCTTTACTGTGAGACAGCCCCTTTTTTTTTAAGATTTATTTATGCATACAGAACTGAGGTCAGGCCAGAGGTGCAGGGGCAGTGGGAAGACTCACTAGAGACAGAGCCAGGAGCAGAACAGGCAGAATGACGAAGTAAATTGCTGAGGGGAGCAGTGGTGAGACAGGAGAGATCTGCTGTGCCATGTGGACCACCCCAGGGTGGGGATCGAACTTGGATGGAAGTGGCCATAGCCAGCTTTACAGTGCTGCACTTTAACAGCTGCGCCACCAGAGAGAGCCAGTCCAGGTTCTATAATATGTAGTTTCCCTCATTACAATGAGCATTAAAAAAAAAAAAACTTATTCAACTTGTTCAACTATAGAAGTGTTCCAAGAGACCTATGAACAGCAAGATTGTGACACTGAACAGGCAAGAACATGAAGGAGAAAGAATTTGGTGGGGCTGTTGGTGAATTTTTATATCCTACATTTTCCAGTACACATGGCTATTGCATTGCTTCAACATAATTTATTGAACAACACTGCTAATCTATGGGAAATGGTTCAATGTTCTCTTTTCATGCTTGCTTGACTGCTTGGCATTTCTCTGAATTTAGTGCTGGCTTTACACTAATCTTGACTTCTACATATCGACTGACAGTCATACTTCCAAAATAAAATATTCCATATATAACATTAAAATGTCAAAGTATACCATGTCTATTGTTGGTGTGCATTTCAATCTTGCAACAATGATGCAACAATATTTAATGCTAAATGTTAAAGGGAAAAATGGAAATTTCTGGAAAAATTAGTTATTTGTAAATAATTACTATTTTCTGGTTTAATGAAGTTGAAAATTAGACACATTTGAAACAAGTTTGTACATGTTTAAGACCTCACCATCACATTAGTCTTAAGAATAGACAGCATTATTAAAAGGCCAAGACAATCTCACAGATGCATATATAAAATGAAATCAGAGCACTTTTAGATGGCACAGAAAAAATATGTTGCAAAATGTACTCTTAATTATGCTTCACTAAAGAGAGAAAACACAGTTTTTTTTTCTCCCATTTATAAGAACTATGTCATTGCTATCTCAAAAAAAAAAAAAGTTGAAATAAGCATGGGTCAAAATAAGACATGATTTTGTAGAACAGAGTTGTTTTAAATAGAATGTTCAAAATGCTCCAATTTCAGAATTTTGTTAAAAGTATAGTCAAATGAAAGTACCCAGTTCTGTGGGAAATTCCACTTCACATCCCAAAATGAGAAACACCAGGTGATTACAGGATGATAAAATTTCCATTAGCAATGAAATGTAGCAATTGAAACAAGAGGATCCAAAGGAATGGCATAAAAGATACTTTATCACAGGCACAATCTACTCAAGAAGGTACTGTCACCAAGTTGTGGGAAAAAACGGTTCATCAGTGAAAGATGTTAACTACTAAAGTTAATGATAAAAGGTCTTAAGCACATGGTATAAAATACAAAGAGCTACTGGGGACAGATGTATGAGTCTAAAAGGGCAAATGTACCTCCTGGAAAGTACTAAAAATGCCCCCTCTGCTTACCTCAGACAGGTGACCACTTATCAAATAGAAAATGTGTTTTGGCTTTCACATCATGTAGCACAAATCACACAATAGGTATCTTTTTCCCTTCCTCTTTTTTATTAACAGCAGCTCCCAGTAAGCACCTGCAGGTAGGAAACTTAACTTTCCCAAACTTTAACTTTCTGCTCTTTACTCTTGGGTAAGTCCATGGAAAAAGTCCACAGTCAAGGCATCTCAGTCTGATCTCAGTGCTAAACTCACTTGCCCACTGTTTACTTCAAGCTGTGGACTTGTCGCCAGCCCAAGGTTTATTTAATTAACAGTTACCTGTTCAGCCATCTCCCATGACTCTCTAAGGCTGACAGAATGAAGTCCTAAAACACAGTCTTGATAGTCAAAGCCCTGGGTGGGAAGCGATTCTGTGTCATGTGACTCAACTTTGCAACCCAATATTGCTGCAACACACCCTCTATGAAGCTAAACTCACTGTCACATCCTTTCCTGGTTCCATCATTGAAAAAAAAAAAAAAAAAACTTCTAAAGAGATAACTTTGTCAGAGTTGCCTTAACTGAAGTGCAGGACTGCAACAGATATATAATATGGAAAACATCCTGTTGCTTTGGCTTTAATGCTAAACTCTCAAGAAATTCTGGGAAATCCATAAATGCCTTATAACAAAACAAACAACAACAACAAAAACTTTATTTGTTGCCCAATTGGGCTGACTAAGGACAGATTCCAATCAAGGATGACTGTAAGCTGCAAATTAATCAGTTTATTCCCTAAATGTATAAGTGACACCCACTGACTTTTCTGTGCAATGTTTTATCTGTCACTAAGGAAGGACAATTTCACAGGGCACAGAATTCTATAGGTTAGTGTTTTTTTCTCTCTCACTACTATAAAGGTTTCATTCTAGTCTCTTTCAGTACAACTTCTAAGGAAAAGCCAGATGTAATTCTTATCTTTGTTCCACTACCGGTAAGTTTTATTTTCTTTGACTTCTCTCATGATTTTTTTATCTTTGATTTTTTGCAGTTTGAATATAATATGCTGAGGTTGAAAGCCACTTGGCATTGCCCTGCTCAGTATGCTCTGAGCTTCCTGGATCTGTAGTTTGCAGTCTGACATTAATTTGAGGGAATTCTCAGCTATTTTTATATCAAATGAATTTTTTAAAGGGGGATTTGTTTGAAATGGAATTTGTTACAAACTCCATGGTATGAGCGACTTCAAAGCACTAATGAAAACACTTTTTGTGGTGCTCTAGTCTGCTTCACATTTCAGTATGCATCAGAATATCTATGGGAATCACATGGAAGGGAAACTAAAACACAGATTTCTGGGCCTGACCCTCAGAATTTCTCAATTAAGAGGGCTGGGTCGTGGCCTATCCCTGTGCCACCCGTAATACCACAGCACTAAGCTGTAAGCCTGGCCAGACATTACCGATGGAGTGGTGTAAACATCTAGGGCACTGAGTATGATTTTTTTCTCAACTCAAGGAAAGCAAAGTAAGATCTTTCACAATGAAGCTCCTCCTTGTGCATCTCCACTGTTACCATCCACACAAACCTATATTCAGGTACACACTGACAAACAAGCACCTCCTTCAACCTCAACCATCTAAACTCACTCCCACATCTGTACTGGGAGGTACAAACTGGTAAGACAATATAGTCAATTACCTGGTAAAGAGTTGAAAAATGGGTAAAAGTTGAATGTGACTCTTTTTCTAAGTATACACACACACATACTTATTCTAAATATTATTTCCAAAAACACACACACACATACTTAGATAATATATATATATATTTAGAAAAAAATACATAAATGCACTGAAATATATACACACACATACACTATTGGAGACTCTGAGAATATAACAGTGGGTAAAACAGGGAAGACATCTTCAGGTGAAAAGTTATCATCTACTAGAGAAGACAGACTACATAGCTATAGTATTCTTTAAAAGTGCTGTTGAGAAAACGGTAAGAAAGTGTCCCAAAGGGTATGCTATTTTTGAAAGGATATTGTGAAGCTTTTCAACAAAATGACATGTGAGCAGGGACTTGAGTGAAGTGGAAAAGGGAATTAGAAAGATTTCCAGGGAAGTAATGCCCCAAACAGATGGAACAGAAAGTGCAATTGCTTTGAAAAGGAGTAAGATTCAGTGTTAAAAAGCAGTAAATGGCCCAGAATCTATAATGCATACTCTAAAAAGTGCAGCAAATGCTTTCAAATTCATTTGCAACAGAACATTCTGTTATTAAATAAAGATTCATAACTTTTTAACAAATGAGTCCATTAATTTCTATGTACATATTTTATAACACTTTACTTACAGGCCAGTCTTTGCTAATCAAGTCAATTACTTGTATCTTGTCTTTTTATATTGCTGAATGGAAAAAATATGTTTTTATAAGATATGGATCTTGATAAACTGCAGTTTCAAGTCAAAGTACAACTGGCATGATAGCATGTCAATGAGAAGGTAATAAGGTATTTGATGTTTACTGCTCTCTTACACCAACACATAAATATATAATTTCCAGTTTTGAGATCATTATGCTTTTGAAAAATTTGCTAAAGTAATGCCTTCAAGTTAAGAGCAACTGTAATTGAAAGTCCCATTTAAAATCACATTCTCAATCTTCTTACTTGTAAAGTTCGATTAGACTCTGATAGTTCAGTATAAAAATAAACTTAATTATTATGTTAAAACAGAACACATTCTGAACATAACAAATCTGGATTTACTTGAATTGAAGCCAAAGACACAACCAAGATGAACTTCTTTTCACTATAATCGATGTTTATATGTTTATGATTAAGAAAACAATACATAACTACACTAGCTAACTATATTTAAAGTTCTTGGGGCAGAAATTTATAGAGCCTCATTCCTCAAGACAGAGCCAGGGAGAGCTACCTAAACAAGGAAGGTGTACCTATAAACCACCACTTTTCTCAGTAGAAGGACTTTATATTGCCACCTCCCCCAAATCACAAAACATCATTATACCACGTGATTTCCGACATGACTGTAACAACAAACTGTAAGACGTTTTCCAGCTAATTTTTACTGATCTCAAGGCTTGAACAGTGTCACCTAAATTTAACACTTTATAGAGCTCTAAATGCCAATAATGCTAGTAATGTTCATTTATTGGACATCTCTACATAATTTTTATCATTTATTCTGGAAAACAAAGTCAAGCAGTATCTTTTATTATTTCCATTTTGCATGTCAGGAAACTTATGTTGTTTCACGATGGTAAGTGACACCCCTTTTGCAGAACAGAGAGAAATACCATCATCAAGTCTAGAATGTAAGGCTCTTTCTACACTGTCACCACATATAATTTGTGATAACTTAATAGAAAAAAAATTCTCACCGTTTGGACTGTTTTTCCATATACTATGTCGGGCATTCTCATAATTTGTGTTCATCCAACTAAGTATAATCCTCTCAGAATTAGAATAAATGTTGCTGGATAAAAAAGCAGGATTGACTTTTGGTGACTTTTGGACGTACGTGGGAGGCAGATTACTGCTGGAATGTGGTGTAACTCGAGATAGTACCAGAACCTGAAATTGAGTAAAAAAGTTTAGCAGACTTGAATGGCAAAATTAAGAATAACTGAAGAGTAAGTGAAAAAAAATATGACAGCTAGATAAAGAGAGGAGCATTTTCTAGTTGATCACATTAGTTAAAGAGTAGAAGAACAGAAGTCAGGAAATCCACTTATACACTAGATTGCTGGTTTATGTCATAGGATATTCAAAAATGTGAATCAACAGCTAGATGAAGAGATCCACCTGGTGAAGTACCAAGCAAAGCAGCTTCTGTCATAGCAGAGTTTGTAGAGGATTTCTGGTTCCCCGATCTGGAAGCTCTGTAAAGGTGTTCCTCTTATGGAAGCTTCAAAATGTAGGCAAAATTGATAAAATCACTGTCCACTGGCAAGAGATTCAACTTCTGGCCCAATTTCCCAGTTCCCCCACCCCCCAAATATGAGGAGGGGGCTGAAACTTCTAACCCTTCTATTGAAGGTTGGTTCCCCAGGCAAACAGTTTCCTCCCTAAAGGCCTTTCAAAAGTCACTTTATTAATATTAACCTTATAGAGGTAGAAAAAGGCTCCTTCTGAATAGCAAGACACCAATTCCATCTCTATGCCTCTGAAATAATTTAAGAAACCGAAGACCAAAGATCAAATAATGTAACAAAAGATGCTCCCATTGCTCTTATAGCTCAGGAAATTCCAAGGCTTTGGGAAGCTATTTGCAAGGAACCATGAGTTAAGACCAAGTACATATGAAATATATATTTTGCTCATCTGAAGAAGCAGTAACTGTCTTATAAATCATAACACTCAGTTACCTAATTAAAAAAAATAACTTACTGGAGGGCAGTTATGTTTGAATTCCATTTAATTAAAACACAAGAATTTGAAATGTCCTCATTTGACAGTTTGTGCAACTTAGAAAAGTAACGTTTCAAAACTCAAAAATTAATTTAACACATCACAAGAAATTCTGAGATTGATATTTCCTGAAGCGATCTATTTTTAAACTAATAGAAGAATATACAATTTTGTGATGTGGCACATTTTATACTGTATTGTAAAATGCAGTATTGTATTAGAGCACCATCCACTGATGTGTGACGATGCAAGGACCTCAGAAAGCAAGGTGCCAGGTTTCCTGCCCACCTAAGGAAGGGTGGAGCTGAACAAGGGGAAGCTGAATGGACTTAGGAGAGAAGGCTGGGGGAGAGACAAAGACAAGGGGCAGCTGGCACAGGGGAAGACAAACCCAGCTTTAATTGAAAACCCAGTCGCATGCTCCCCGACTAACAGAACTCAGGAAATGACTCCTTCTGACTGAAAGTTAACTTCTGATACTTTCATTTTGCTCCTTCAGCTTCTCTTCCAGGCATTTACTCACCAGGGGATGGGTAACTGTGGGTGTTTCATGAGGAAATATTTTGACTATAAATTACTATAAAAGTACTATAAATATATAGTGCTATAAAGTACGATAACACAGAGAGTTACTCAGAATGTTACTATACTAGTGAGTTGTACATCTCAAGACTTTCATCCCAACTAGAATACACACACACACACACCTACCCCACAAGACTTTCTCACGGAAGGACTAGAACATTGGATTACATTATAGTACAAGCGAAGCTCCTTGTGTCACCCCAGACCTGTAAATTGTAGTAGACAACTGTTCCTCAGTGGCATGGGGGTGCACATTGTGAGTGATTTGCTATAGAGATACTATTGGTAACCCACCTATCTCCTCAGCATTTTTCTCTACTTTCGAAAGCTACTGTTTCAAAGAAAAATTCAACTGGATAAATTGAAAGATCTTTTTGAATGGCATCAAATCTAGCAGATAAAAAGGAGTTCCAAGAGCTGAACAAAATGAAAACTATTTCTGTCATACAGTACTATCTAGAAGTGAAACATTATGAGAATGAATGCAAAAATGATGTTTAATCAAATCTTTATCATAATATACTTTATTAATCCTATTATCAACTATACTGTCATTATAGCTATTTGAAATGTAGCCTCATATATAAAGAATACATTTTAAAATGGATGTGGTTTTTTAAAATGGAAGAAGACTTTTAGTGGCAGAAGGGAGCGGGAACAAGGACATAGTTATGATAGGCAAAAAAGGGGTTGATAATTATAAGGTTACTTCCTTTTAAGGGATGACAAGTGTCTTCAGGCAGATTGGCTAACTAGTGCTGATCAGAAGATTCCTCATTGACTGCTTAATGATTTCATTTCTGGGAGAGACAACTGCCATCCGCAGTTTGGTGATATGGGGGTTGGTATAAGGAACTCCATTTTGGGCACATTGTCTTGTTTCTATACTACTTATTGTTATCAACTACAAATCTCTGCAGGTGGACTTTTTTCCTCTGGTACATAGGTGCAACTCAGCACAAACCAAGGTAAGCCAAGAGTGCTGAGTGTTACTGATCCCAACACAAAGCTCCCTAATTAATGGTCCTCTCCAGTTTCCTCACCACAGTTGTGGATAATCTCAGATGTAATCTACAGGTTTCCTATAGATCTGCACTAGGACGCACTGGTAGAAGCTGTTGGCAACCTCATCCATTACTGGCTTCCTTATACATAATATTTGATTCAGTTACCTTCTCTAATACCCATGTGTTTTGGCATAACCTCTGAAATAAACAACCTGTGCTTCATCACTTGTCTCAGAATTTGTTTCTAGAAGATGCAATCTAAGGTGAATTTTTAATAGTCAAGTATATGTGAATGACAGCTTTGGGAAAAAGTACTCATTTCTTTACACATGACATACCTATGCTATTGTACCTGTGTATCTCAAATGGCTACAGTTTACACATTATTAAAATACTGGTAAGAGTGTCAAAATTGTTCTCTTGCCCACTATGGGAACAGTTCTAAAATTTCATCAAAAAACTCACTTCTAAGTTTTGTATTTACCTGGTACATGTCTGATAGAAGACATTTGCAAATGGGAATTAAGTCTACGAGGGTGTGTCAGGGTACAGAGCAAAATTCCCCCAAACCATCTGGGTTCTTCTGAGACTATACAGACGAACAAATTAACACCAGAAAGATTAATAGGGGAAAGGGCCCAAAACTTAACAATATACTTAGGGAGTACGGACATTGGCTGTCACACTAAGGCAAATACACACTGTGATTACAGGCCAGGGCATGCAGGCACAAGACAGGCTAGATTTCACATGACAAGAAAGTGGTGGCCTCACCTTTTCCTCTCAGAGTAAAAAGATGACTTGTTTTTCAAATAGGGAGGACACATTTACTGCTAAGCCTACAAAAAGCAAGATAACTCTCAGGCAACACTCTACTAGGACGAAATCAGAACAGTGATCACTTTCTTTGATTAGGAAAAGAGCAAACAACTGGAAAAGTACAAAGTCTCTCTTGGTCTCTAATGCTCACACTGCTCTTAAAATAATCTGCATTCTGGCCCTCCCTAGTGGCGCAGCAGGTTAATGCACAGCACTGAGAAGCTAAAGCCGCTTCCGCATGAGTTCGATTCCCACCTGCCCCGGAGGTGACCACATGGTGTGGCAGACCTCTCCTGACCCGCCTGCTGCTCCCCTCAGCAGTGTACTTCGTCGGTCTGCCTGTTCTGTTCCCCACTCTGTATCTGGTGAATCCTCTCACCTCCCCTGAGCCTCTGGCCTGTACCCCAGTTCTGTATGCACAAATAAATCTTTAAAAAAAAATAATCTGCATTCTTTAAATAATGGTAATAGATATTAAAAAGGTCACAGTGACCTTTAGTAATCCATATTTAAGTGACACTTATTGGAAAAGGCTTACTCAAGGAATCTATATTAGCATGAAAAGTTGCTAAAGCAGAAGGAGAAGACATTCCAGCAGAAAGACACATCTGTTTGGCATAGCAAAAATTCCTTTAGTAAACACTTGCTCTTCTTATCTTCTGGTAAGTTATCTTCCTCTCCTTTGAAACTCCAGACCATAACCTTCTCCTTAGCTCAGGAAAAGATGAGACTCATCAGCAATCAAGCAACATGTTTTCATGGGGGTTGCCCTAAGTATATCTGAAATAAATTTTTCTCTTCATCTGTCTTATAAGACCACAATCAAAGAACCTATAGGGAAGAAGGGAAATACATACACACACACACACACACACACACACAGAGAGAGAGAGAGAGAGAGAGAGAGAAGTGTAGAAAAAAAATGCCTTATTCCTTCTTTTTGGCAATCTTGTGATTTAGAGCTCCTAATTTTCAAATGACATATTCATCACAATGCAATGAAAAGTCTGTGAAAAGGATATCCTCCCCTCCCCTTCCTCAGTAAATACCAAAAGAAGAATCACCAAGGACAAGTGAGACCAATGTTTGGGGCTAATAACCTGAGCTGACTCGAGGGTGGGTGTGAGCTTCAATATAAAAAAAGCCACCACACTGGGTACTTATCATTAATTCTATCCTGGTGCTCCTCAAATGATCAGTGGTAAAGATGTTAGTTTTCACTACCAGGAAAAGATCATTTTGAAAAATAGTCTAAATTTCCTTTCAAAAATGTCTTTTAAAAATGAAAAATAAAAGTAAAGAATAGAAAATGAAATTAGGAATGAAAACAAATACAAAGCCCCTTTACATACAAACTCAAATCCACTTGGTGTAAGAAGTGCACATATTTTTGGCTTAACATCCAGCCCATACAAAGGATGAGTTAAAAGAATGGATTAATGCATACAGGGGCTGGTGTGACTTGTTAGCTGTGCCAAATAATACATGTACTTTGGATGGAAATATGGGCACAGGAATGCTTTTCTTGCCCTCCCAAAAAATTTTTCAAATATACCCTTTGTTTTTGTTAACAGTCTGGTTCAAGAAACGTGAGTGAAAATACTTCTTCAAAATGAACAGATTGACTGTGGAATGGAACACAGTCCTTGCTTACTGTTTCATGAAAGTTGTGTGTGCTGTGTGTTTTACATCACCAGATTAGGTATTCATTTGACACGGGCACTAGTCTCATCACACAAGAGAAGTTTTTCACAAAAAAAAAAAAAATTAAAAATAGAACAAAGCAACCAAATTACATTGCCAAGTGATTCATTTCTTAACCAAGCAAGGCGATTGATTTACAGATGGTGGCTTAATTGTGCACTATTGCAGCAACTAAAAATTGTGTCCAGAGAAAATAAACTTAAGACCATTGACCTTTTGGTGAGAAGAGTTACTCTAAAGGTTAAGGATCTGGGGAGCAACATCAATAGTCAATAAAAAAATGAGCTGAATGACTTGAAGTGGTTTTCTTTGGCTCTTGATGAATCCAGTGTTACTGGAACTTCTCAGCTGACTTTGAGGAATGAATGCCTCAGGACTGAGCTGGGAAGTGACTGAAGTATTAGCCTCTTTGCATAGTCTGCCAGGAATAACTAACAAACCACTGCAGGCAAAAATATTTTCACAGTTTAGAAAACACTAATTCAATACAACCTGGAATGGTATCTAGTCACACGTATTACAACTCATGGCAGTAAAAATATGTGTAAGATCATGAAAGAGCATTGGTGGGCAAATTTACAAAGCTTGTAAAAACATTCAGAGCCAGAGACACCATGAATCAGAAATAGGGAGGAGGATTTCGACCGACATCCTTTTTTCAATCTTTCTTTGTAGTAACTGATACTCCTACAGCAACCATTGGGGAAACTACATTTCACAACTTTCCTCACAGCTCAGTGCGTTTATACGACAAAATGTTACCCAAAAGAATATAAAATGAAAATGATGTATTTTTTATATTATAGCCTTAAAAAGCAATACTTGATGTCTACTATTCCTTTCTAAGCTCTTGCATCTGACAACTGATTCCACGGAAGACAGTCTAATACTGACCTTCCACTGCAACCTCTTACTTCATGAGAGTACCCTGAGAAAGAGAAATAAAAATTTCATCTTATTTAGGCCACTGTTTCCTAATCTTTTACAGTAGTATTACTTGTATATTAATTAATACACTATTCGTGTGAGTCAAGCAAAAAAAAAAAAAAAGCTGTGAAGAATGCAAATATTACCTTGTATAGCTGAAGGAAAACATCTGTCCATGC
This sequence comes from Condylura cristata, assembly GCF_000260355.1. Taxonomy (NCBI): domain Eukaryota; kingdom Metazoa; phylum Chordata; class Mammalia; order Eulipotyphla; family Talpidae; genus Condylura; species Condylura cristata. Next base: position 19,176,860 of record NW_004567128.1, on the reverse strand, counting down.
CCGTTTGCTCCAGTCTTCAAACTTAGTCATATCTAGGACAACAGAATGATTTTTCAGAGGTACATTAGAACTCCCGTGTGAGGCCTTCCTGGAAGACTTAAAAAAAACAAAACAAAACATTATAACATTAATTAACATGCAAGGCAAATGTAAGCTCAAAGTTTTAACTACTTAGCTAGTACTGAAGTTTTTGTTTCCTTTTCATAAATCTGTTGCATGCCCTTTTTATATATTCATCAAGAATTCTAACTTCCCATGGGACAGTAATAGAAACTGTCAACACTGATAACTTTCTGGAACACAGAATTCCTTACAGAGATGATAGATTTGTCCATTCAGTGTGCCTAGTAGTTCACTCTGTGTCAGAAATGGCAAAAGATGCAAAGTTATGCTGAACTCAAAATTGCAAGAAAAGCCACATCCTTTGGATTAAGCCAAAGGAACTTGTTAGAGCACCAAAGAACAGGAAAACAGCATGAAGGTTTCTCAATATATTAAAGAGGGCCTCCATGATGGCACAGGTTTAAAGTCTCAAAGCTATCAGGTGTCGCCAGCCATGTGCCATGACTTCGATCTCTGACCAGGGAGCTGACTCACGTGGCAGAACAGACTTCTCCAGTTTTTTGCCTGACACTCCCCTCAATAGTCTATTTCAGTAGATCTACCATATTATCAAGGAATTCCACTGCCAGGTACCCAGCTGAAGAATGAAAAACACTAACTTCAAGTAATGCATACACTACTATGTACATTGCAGCTCTATTTGCAAAGCCAAGATATTGAAACACTTTAAGTGTCCAATAAGATGAGTAGACAAAGATGATGAGGTCTGTACACACACACACACACACACACACACACACACACACACAGTGGAATACTACCCAGTCATTAAAAAGATGAAATTTTAACATTTGTGACAATGTGGATAGAACAAATGAGAAATAGTAAATGAAACAATTTAGAAGGAGAAAGCCAAATACTAGATGATTTTACTCATATGTGGAATATAGAGAAACAAAACAAGGAACAGACAAAATCAAACCAAACAAAGTATAGAAATCTGACTGCAATAGTGAGATTGCTGTAGGGGGGCGGGAGAACAAGGATGGGAGGGGGCAGAAGTGGGCTATGGTAGAGGACAATGGGTGCTTTGGTGGTGGGTGTGGTGTGATGACACACATCTGCAGAGGTGTGAACCTTTAGCTCTAAGTCATAAACAGTGCCGAAAACCAACACTCCCCCCATAAAAATAACAATGAGGACAACAAGAACAGGCCCTGGGCTCCCCTGCTATGTCATTGGTAAATGCAGTACCAGAGTCAAAGCTCAAATAATTTCCATGAAAATTGTAGCCTTCTCAAATCAATACCACTTCTCAATAGGTATTCAGAAAAAAAGAACAGTATACTTTGAAAAAGCCTGCATGCCTTCTTTAATTTCTCTATTCTTCTCTAACACTGAGGGAGGAAAGTGGCAAGTGGTAGGGAAATTAAAACTAGAATTTTCTCTGAACAGTATAGATTCTAAAAAGTTAGTTCTGGGAAAACTACTGCATAAGCACATGCCAGTTTTCATTCCTACATTCCCTAAAAGAAACAATGACTTTTTATATTTAAGAATGCCATCAGCTCATTTTGCACATAATTTGTTTGCAAAGATTTTTCGTGCAAATATAATACACACACACACACAATGGCTGGTCAAAATCGTTACGATACTTTGTAAATAAAAAGATCAAGGATTCTAAAATCTGAAACAGAAAAATGAAGAATTTTTCCTTATTCCTATCTTTGCTCTGCTTGGGCTATGACTGCTTCCACTGCTCAGTGAATTTAATATAATCAGATATGGCAAGGATCTGATTTGTAGAAATTTCTTTGTGTCTTATAAAATGAAAACCTGTAATAAGCAAAATAGTACAAAAATGTCCATAGAGTATGGTAAAGTAATGCATAAATGAAAAATAAAATGGAATCTTCTATGAAGGAATGAATACCAGTATAGTTAAAAGTACTTTGTAAATTGTTCCTAAAAATTATGTCCTCTTACTTTAATTTCAATCCACTTCTTATAATCTTCTGGTTCAAGCAGAAATTCTGGCAGTACATGAGAAATACATGCTCCTTGAGCACTAAAATAAAAAAAAATCCAAATTATTATAGTTTACTATGATATATACATCACTTGCATTTGAAATTCAATTAAACTAATTTAATGGCATATTGTTTTCCACATTTTAATTTTCAAATTTAAGATTTCTAAAACTAATTTTGAAAACGTTCCTGAAAATGAAATGTGCATGATAATGTTTCCTTTTGAGAAGTTATGAAAAAGAAAGAACCTACTGTGTGCTACAATCATATCTACCTTGAAACCATGGCGGTCCTTCTTGTTTCTGTTTATCTTGCAAGAAGAGCAGAGCAAGCCTGTCAGAATGAGCTAATAGAACAAAAATACCACTACCCATTTAAATGAGGAAAAACTTTTTTTTTTTTTTATTTACAGCTGTGTTTTCAGAGTACAGGTTCAAAGACTGTTTACTGTTCTCAAGATGATCTCTCATGGGTGGACTCAAAAAACAGGCCTGGGAATCAGAACTAAAATACCTGGCTCACTGTCAAAGGAACAGCATTAAACAGAGAAAGATACTCAGTTTTGTTGCTGTTGTGGAAACAGTTACAGCAAGGCTCAGCAAAAAGCAGCCCCTCAGACTCTACCAAGTTACCGTTGTTGACACTTTCCTTGTTCCCCAAGTCCTTAAATAGAGCCCAAGGCCCCATCCTTGGGAGGCAAATTTGAGGCTCTCATCACATCCCTTAAACTTTCTCAAGTGATGTGACAGTGGGTCCCTGTTCCCTTGCAGACTTTTCAAAACTTTATCATACTGAGTATTCTGGGAACCTCAGAGTTTCTATCCGAAGAGAAACTGCTGGAACCAGTCTCCATGGCACTGAAGCAATTCAAAAGAATCATGGCCATCTATTTATTCACATGACGAAACTCAAGCTTCCTCAGTGGCATGGGAGGACCACTGCATAACAGCCTCTTCTGGCCACTGCTGCATCTATTGTTACACCAGGCATCCAACCCAAGCCTATAATGCCATCCGAGTGACAGTCTTTTAATCGGAGATTTTCAAATTTAAAACTGAGCAGAATGTACTCATTTTGTGAGGAGGAATGCCTTCCTATTCTTAAAGAATTATAGATTTCCATTTCTGTGTACACATTTCCATGTGCCCCTTATCCATGTGTGTTCACTACATTTCATGCCTTCAAGACGTTGGAGGTGAATGCAGATCATGCCACTGTCACTAGCAAACACTCAAGAGTTCTTTGTCTGAACTAGAGAATCCAGCCTCGTTGGGTCAAACCCAATCCAGAACTGGTTTTCTGCTCCTTGCTTCACTCTGTCAAGGATAGTTCAGTTCAACAAGCAGACAGAAAAGCCTGGTTGCTAAAGGCTGGAGCACAGCAGATGCTGTGACTGATCACCCTCTACCAGCGCCCTTGCCTTCTTGTTCTCTGGTTCAGGCATGGTTCATGGTGTCCACTTGAAATATCTCTACCTAGGGCTCTGCCTTTTGGCACAATGGGTTAGGATGAGCACTGCAAGCTAGCTGCAACCGCTTCAGTGGGAGTTCGATTCTCGGCCCCGGAGGTGACCACAGGCACAGCAGACCTCTCCTGATCTGTCTGCTGCTCACCTCAGCATTGCACTTCGTTGATCTACCTGTTCTGCTCCCCACTCTGTCTCTGGTGAATCCTCTCACTGCCCCTGTACCTCTGGCCAGTACCCCAGTTCTGTATATCTAACTAAATAGATAAATCTTTTTTTAAAAATCAGTTAAAAAAAAGAAGAAGAAGTATCTCTACCTAATGTCTTCACATGCACACCCATCACTACCAGAACCACTTACACAGATCTACTCGTTTTGGCAGGAGTATTTCCTAGCCGGGTTTTGAGACAGCTTGGATAAAATAAATTGTGAGCTGATAAGATAGTAGTTGTCCAATGTTCTATTTGAACAAGGAAATCAAACTAATGGCTGAATTAGACTGAGTTGCTCAAAACCTGTTGGAACAAGTAGACTGAGTTACAGGTTGTAGGGCTCTAACCCAACATCCTGTGGAAACAATCCAGGCCACTGGACTGACCAAAGCAATCACACTAGACAAAAGTGTTAGATCCAGACTAATGATTGCCTCAGTGTCCTGGGAGAAGGCTGAGAGCCTCCAAATACAGTTGGAATGGAACCCATCCATGTATGCCTGGGAGTAGCCCAATCTAGAACAAACAATGTTGCTCTCCACTGCCCCACTTCATGGACTTCTCTAAAAACTTCCTCCTAGCTCCTCTCTTAAAATCAGTCTAAAATTCTCATCTTGGGCACTGGTTCCCTGGTATATGAGTCTCTAGTAAAGTAATGCCTAATCCACTTGAAACACTCCAGTCAATTATTTCTCCTACAGGGTCTTTAGACACACATATCTTGGAGGTTGTGTCACAGTTCAGATGTTTCGATCTAAAACTCCCTTTATAAGCACAGAATAGTAATCAGAGCTTTTAACAGAGAATGCCAAGTCTAGTGCTTAACTGTAGTGACTTCCTCAGCAATTTAAAGTCCTGTAGCTACTGATGAGTTGGGAAAGTAAAAAGCAAAAGGGACACTTAGGATGATTCTGAAAGCTCAATTTTTCATGATAGTAGAGATGAGTAAGAGAGAAATAAGGAGAGGACCCATGTTGGAGTGTATGTAGTGAGCAGTTCTATGGCTGTTAAGTCTGACTAGGCCCTGGGCCAGTAGAAACCAGTAGAAGTCATGCCACATAGAGAAAGCTGCTTTGTTTGAAAGTTTAATATTGTAACGTTTCTTTGATTTTCACACATTTCCTGTCTGCACTACTTCTATGAATATTCATTACATTGGAATTACTGTAACCTTAAGTGAAATCTACAGTTACTAGAATGCCACTCTTTAGCCATAGTAGCCAAACTAAATCCTGTGCAATACTCAGACCTCAATGTGCTGATGTACCATTAAGCTGAAATCCTAGAGGGTAAGATACAGACAGCTTAGAAATATATGAAGAAACTAGAAAGCTTCCTGCCATTCAAAGCTATACAGGATCTCAGGAGGAAATTATCAAGTCTGTCAAATGCTACTGAGAGAGTCTAAGGCAAATGATCAGGGTACCATTGAACTAACAGCTGCCTGGGATGCGAGAGGCTCACTTCAGTATTCCACAGTGTTAAACAGTTAAGAACTGCACCTGAGGAATACATTGTTGCATCATTAAAAACAAGTGAAAATGGAATCACTTATACTAAGGGCAATTATTTTTCCATTATTTCCAAAATTATTTTTTCATTCCTGTATGAATTTGTTTCATTGGAGTGGCCTGGTGCAGATGAGGAGCAAAGTCCTCCTGATATCCAAATACCAGCCAAACAGGACAGCAAAATGCCTATGCAGTGTCCAACTCTGAATTCCACCCTGATAACCTGAGCCAAAGTAGCAGCTTGAAGGAGGCAGAGTTGAGCAATCTTTTGAGTCTTTAAAAGGTAATGTTGGCCCTCCCTGGTGGCCCAGTGGGTTAGGATGCAACACTGCAAGCTGACCGCAGCCACTTCAATGTGAGTTTGATCCCCAGTCCCGGAGGGGACCCACATGGCACAGCAGACCTCTCCTGACCCACCCGCTGCTCCCCTCAGCAGTGTACTTCGTCGATCTGCCTGTCCTGGTACCTATTCTGTATGCATAAATGAATACATCTTAAAAAAAAAAAGGGGGGAGGGAAGGGAATGGTGCACATGGACTTGCTGTTTTGTCAGAGCTGTTAAGAAAGGCAGCTGCCCTTACATACCTTCTCCACCTTCCCAGAGTGGGGGTGGGAAGAGGGGGCCCCCAACCTCAGCAGTGGCAGACCTCTGCTGCACCCTGCTGTTTCTTGTAGCAGCAACTCCACTTTATACCTGCTAGTTCTCTAGCCTGCTGTTAGAATAAATTATTTTCTTTGGCTGTGCCAAAGGCCCCTGTGTTTGTATTGGTGACAGCTGGTGGCCAGGCCTAGAACCAGTGAGAGATTCTGACTCTGTCATAGTTTCCAGGCTCTTTGCCCAATAACAGTTTCATTCTTTTCATTCTGAATCTATCTCAAGGGCTAACTTCATGAGTTACTGAGGTATAATTTACAATAAGGTCTTGTCAATAGATTTTCTGTCTAGTGAGCAGTTTTGTAAGAGTTGACTTTCATAACTGATTTGATTACATTTTCACATGCTAGGTTTTCTACTGAAATATTTCTTCTGAGTTTACACTGAAAAGAAAAAATGAATTTGATCGAGTAAGTTATAAAATTATAAATTTAATTTCCAAAAATTAGAACTTTCGCACTTAATGCACAAAATAGATATAATTTCACTTATATGAAAGCTCTTATTTATTCTCATTAAATTTAAATCAGGAATAAGTTATGATAATTTTGTAGGTAATACACTTACTGAATATTTCCATGATGAAACTTATGTGTGTTACATAGATTAATGATCCAATTTTAGTAAACATACTGCTATTCCCTAAATGTTGAGGAATTTTATCACAGCCAACATATCCTGATAGGCATGTATTTGCTGATAAAATAGCAATAAATTTGAATGCCTTGACTTTAATGCCAAAATCATTCTTCCATACCTGCATTCTCACACCATAAAATGTCAAAACAGAAAACACCCATGTAATGTCAAAACTACTGGGAAGTGTGCCAAGAGAAATGCTCTAAGAATAACATGTCAGAGTTTAATGAGAAAGTTGACTTCTACAGTGCACAGACAATTATTTCAGTGTCCATCCAAACACCCTAATTTAGTTCACAGTTAACACTGTATTAGAGTTTACATATATAATGGGTTTATATATTTAAATATGGAATGGCATTAGATTTTTTCCTTATTGACTTTACTTGAATAAATCGTTAAGGACCAAGAATAGAAAGTAGTAAAATTAAAAGAGTAGTTATGTGCTTTCTATTTTCAATGCATAAAAATTTGAAAAAAAATTCTAACTTATCTAATAAAGACATCCTTAGTAAATACTGATTTGTTGGCATAAGAATTTATCTCTAACAGAACAGATTTTTAAAACATTCTAATTTGCTGATAATGATATGAGTTTTCAGTATGTCACTAATAGTCATCAAGGTGAAATAATTCAAGCCAACATTTCAGCATATGAATACTGACTAACATCTACTACTTATCTGACAGTGCACATTGCATTATTTCTAACTCCTTTACAACCAAGTAGGTCTGGGAATTATCAACCTCAAATCTGCAGCTACTGAAATTGGAGCTTAAACAGGTTAAGTGATTTGTACGAAGTCATCAGGAGTTTGCACTAGAATTTAAGCATGTGTTTGCTTAACTCAAAAGCCATGCTCCTCCTACCACTTCAAAACACTCTTCCACAATCACTTCTTAGGTAGGTGCTTTGAAATATTTTCATTCTCTATGAAAAATCTAATACAAAAAGATTTATGTGGGCCCTCCCTGCTGGCACAATGGGTTAAAGAACAGCACTATGAAACTATCCACAGTTACTGCAGCATGAGTTCGATCCCCGACCAGGATGGTGACCTACATGGTGCAGAATACCTTACCCATTGCTCCCCTCAGCAGTGAATTTCAGTCAATTTACCTGTTCTGTTCCCCACTATGTCTCTGGATAACCCTCTTACCCTCAACACACACCTCTGACCTGTACCCCAGTTCTTGTATGATAAATAAATGAGTCTTCAAGAAAAAGACGTATGTCCTCCTATGTTCACAACATTACCACAATAGCCATGTCACATAATTAACCTACGTGCTCAACAACAGATGACTAAATAAATTATTGACTATCTACTCAACAGAATACCACTCAGCTCTTAAAATAGATGAAATGGTGCCTTTGGGGACAAAATGGATAGATCTCAATGTGAGTTATGTTAAATGAAATAAGTCAGAAAGTGAAAGTCAGATGTCAGATGGTTTCACTTACTTGTGGAGTATAAAGAACCAAAGAACACAAACCTGGAAAAGCACAGCAAAACTAATACTTAGACGCTAAAAAAATATACTGGTTACCAGGGAGAATAATGGAGAGGGAGGAGAAGAAGTTAGAGGTACATAGGGGATGGACACAGAAATTTTGGTGGTGGGTGACAAAAGTATGTGCACATATAGAAGTGTGAAAATATATCTCCAAAGTTGTATAGAAATGTATATGACTGACAAATTAATAAAAAAGAAATATTCTCATTCTTAGATGCAATTTCATTAAACAATTCCATAATGGCCACCTGTTGGTAAGAAGGATCTAAGGTTTTCTGCTTCTAAAAGGGAAAGAGAAGGACCTATAGAGTCACAGAAGGGCAAGAGAGCTTCCAAAGGATGCAAGGTTTTAAAGATAAAAGAAATGAAATCACAAATGGAATTAAATGTACTCACAAATGGAAGTATGTTGGCTTTTTTAAGAGCAATTATTTTGATGAATGAACAATGGATGTAAAAGTCAATGGAATTAGAAAATATAAGAGTAATGGTCATTTTATGTTATAGGATATCCTACTCCAGTACAGTTTCACATACAGGGTACCTGGTATTTATAATGTACTTCTGTTTAGTTTTATGTTATGGAAATTGAAAACTAGAAAATTCTTTCCATGAAAGTTAATTACATCTTAAAAAAGGATTGTTAGTTATAAACAAATGAAGTTATACCAAAGGCTATTAGTAATTGCATCAGTCTGCTGGTGTTATCCAAACAGAGTACCACCGATACTCTGGATAGCTGCATAGCTTAAGCAACAATTTTTTTTTCTTCATAGCTCTGCAAACAAGAAGTCCAAGAAGGAGGAGCCAGAAAATTTGTTTTGTGGTGAGACTTCTCTACCTGCCTTGCAGAAGGCTAAGGGTCAACCTCTGTGATGCCATTGGCCATAATTATATCTTTAGAGATGGTATCTTCAAATACAGTTACATTGGGTTTAAGTGTCATTGTGTGAATTTGAAGGGGGGACACAGTTATACTCATAAGAGGCAAAAAGACAAGAAGTACTAAAAGCATCATTTCAAACATGGTAACACAAAATTGATTGTGAAATGTAACAGCCAATTACACAATCATTTTGCTACTTTCATAACAGAAGGCAGAAAGCATTACTTTGAGTGAAACTGCGTCCCTAACAGTCACACTGGCACTTCAGAATGTGATAGCATCTGGAGTTAACTTGGAGTTAAGCCTTTTAAAGATGAGACTAAGGGAAAATGAGGCCGTGAGATTGGACCCAAATACAATCTGACTAATGTTCTTGTAAGAAGATGAAATCTGTAGTGACACCAGGGAGGTGTGTCCTCTGAGGAAAGACAGTGTGAGCGTACAGCCATTCGCAAATCAAGAAGAGAGACCACAGAGGAAACTTCCTCTGTCAACACCTAATCTTGCACTTCCAGCCTCCAGGACTGTGAGAAAATATTTTTTTTAACTTTGCCAGTCTGTAGTAGTTATGGTAGCCCTAGCAAATTCATATGGCTATGATAGAATGAATTCCTTAATAATTCAAGTCACTTTTAAGAGGTCATAATGTCAAATTATTTAGTAACAAGTGTGATATTTTTTATTCAAGGGAAAACAATCCAAGAACCGGGAAAATACAGTATTGCAAAGCAGTGGAGGGTTCTTCCCAAAGGATCTGGTGCAAGAGCTTATTTACAGAGTCTTAGAAGAAACAGCTGGGAAATAAAACAGGGCGTGACTGGCTATAAGGGTGGGCACTTCCTTATATGGATAGCAGGTCCAATTTCTAGGATAATGTAAGGTAGCTCAATCTAAACTGGAGGGTTATCAGTGGTGTATATAAGGTTACCTAATAGGAGTTTCTCCAGTGTAGGCTGACTTAGGTTTAGATCTGTGACACAGGTAAGCCATTGGGCTGTCTCCATTTTGTGGGTTCAAAAACTTCTATGAAGGGAAATGCTAACAAAGAAATATTTAGAGAACATTGGCCCCATTCCCTGGTACCTAGGATGTTTGAGATGCTACTTGTCTCTAATATGCTCACAAATTAGTTGGGTATACTGAATAAGTCTATGGTGCTGAGAATAATTGGCATTTCCTTAACTAATATAATCTTTTTCATTCTCCTACCAAGACTGTGTATAGATGACAGGGAAAAAAATGCAGACTTGAATCTTCATAGAGTCTCTTTTTAGCTGAATGGTTTATGGTAACGGTTTATGTTGTTGTTGTTGTTTTTTTTTTTTCTGATAAACAATCAGAATTTCGAACTCCCCACCCCCTGCAATATGTCATCTGGGAGAAGACAGATTTACTTTCTAATCAATAAAGCTTCAATTTCAGGTTTCCTCAGTCATGTCTCTTTTAAAGCCATTTAACTCTCTTTTACATTTTTTTTAAAGATCTCCTTATGCATACAGAAGTGGGGTACAGGCCAGAGGTGCACGGGTAGTGAGACGCTTCACCAGAGACAGAGTGGGGAGCAGAACAGGCAGATTGACGCAGTACACTGCTGTGGGGAGCAGCAGGTGGAGGAGAGGTCTGCCGCACCATGTGGGTCACCTCCAGGGCAGGGATCGAACTCACACTGAGGTGGCTGTGGCCAGCCTGCAGTGCTGTGTCCTTAACCTATTGTGCCACCAGGGAGGGCTGTCTTTTACATTTTTAACTTGACATGATTTTTATAAAGGAGACATCTCCAAATTGCATAAGGCCTCACAGAACATGGCTCACTTACCACTACATAGGGGCTAACATAAGAGAGAGACATGTAGCTCTATAGCTACTTTTCTGGATCCTCAGTCACTGGCTATGTCCCCTCTCTGTCTGAAGTCTCGTTGCCAACTGAGCTTCTGCTACAGAAGTGGGGCTCTCTTATATCTCCTCCTCGCCCTATCAAGGACCAAAAGGTCCCTCAAAGCGACTCAGCCACTGCTCAGTTGTCATACATTTGTCATTCATGTCGTGGCTCCACAGGTAGCCAGCTCCTTCACTCTGCCTCTCTCTAGAGTCCTTCCCATTTATCAACACAGCCTAAGAGACTAGTTACTCCAATGACTTAGAAACTTCTGGATAAGCTTCAAGGTCACAAGAAAGTCAAGCCAGATTGCCTGCCATGATATTAAGAGAGTAAGAAAAAAATATTTTGCTCAGTGCATGTCTAAATAAGAGCACAGTTTTGCTAGGGATTGAAAAAATTATATTCAGAAACAAACAAACAAACAAACAAAAGAACTAAACACCAAACCTTTCCTTTGCATTCTTAACATTTATCTCCACCCGGGCACTCCCTGGTGGCGCAGTGGGTTAAAGCACAGCACTAAGAAGCTAAAGCCATTTCCTCATGAGTTCGATCCTGCCTGTCCCGGAGGGATCCCACATGGCGTGGCAGACCTCTCCTGACCCGTCCACTGCTCCCCTCAGCAGTGTACTTCGACAATCTGCCTGTTCTGCTCCCCACTCTGTCTCTGGTGAAGCCTCTCACCGCCCCTGCACCTCTGGCCTGTACCCAAGTTCTGTATGCATAAATAAATAAATCTTTAAAAAAAATTTTCTCCACCCTGGTAAGGGGGGTGAATATCTCTAAGTATGGATTAGATTGCATACACAAAGAAACAAAATGTAAAAACACAGTAATAGATTTCAAACTATATTAGACCTACTACTGAAGCAGTAACAAGTAACATGCTATTTTAGTGGTACAGCGGCATGGAAGATGGAGTAAAAACACCGCCTACAGATGTGAGGGGCATTCCTGGGGGCAAAGCTACTGCAAATATAGAAAATAGAAATCCTGTAAATTCACCAGCCCATCCCTCAGAGTCTTAATGTAGACTGCTCATTTCTCAGCCAGTTACCATCTAATCTCTGCAGAATAACACAGGTAATAACTTCTGCCTGATTTCAGCCTATATTTGTTATCAATCATTTATGGAAATTTTATCTGCCTATTATTTCAATACAAAAGGATTTTTACCTGTGCAGACTGAAACTCAATAATCCAAAAAATAAATATTGGTTTCATCTATTTCTTGTTCAATGTACTTATATATTTACTTTATGCAGATTCTCAAAATGAACTACCAGACCAAATG
>NW_004567128.1:19162729-19164604 GCF_000260355.1 Condylura cristata | reverse complement strand
TATATATATATATATATAGAGAGAGAGAGAGAGAGAGAGAGAGAGAGAGAGAGAGAGATCTATACATAAATTTACATCATTGTTCATCTTTGTATGACATTTGCCTTCTTTCTCAGGTGTCGTCTTCATAGAATTCCCACCACCAAACCATCACCACAGCCCCTTGTGTTCTTCCCTCTCCTGTTTTGATCCCTCTCCCCGCCCCACAAAATGTCTGAATTATAGTTGTCTGTTAATTTTGTCTTATATATTGAAATTGCTATTAATTTTTCCCTGGTTCCTTATTTGGTTTGTCTATTTTCCTATTATAAGTAAAATCATTCCATATTTTTTTTTCCCTTCTGACCTACTTCACCGAGCATAATCCCTTCTAGCTGTATTTTAATATTAAGTAGGGCACATACTGTTACATCAGCCTCATGAGTAGAAAGTATCTCATTTTAAAGATAAAAATCCAAAGATCTGCTGTCTCATATATTTTTCCATTCTTTAAATAAGAACACAATCTCTATTTCCTGATACTTTCTGTATCAGTTGTGATGGATATTAATTTTTAATGGAATAAAAAATGGTAAAATAAAAAATACCAAATGAAAAACTAATGCAACAAATGATACAGAGGATAGCAGGAAACTGATATCTATAATCAAGAAATAATAAAGTTATAAATGAAAAGTCTATAAGCGCACAAACAATACTACATCTAGTCACAATTGCTGACGAGTGATTTTTAATTACTCGATGATTCCCCAAAAATGAAAATAATGTATTGAAATTTACTCAAAATAGGTAAAAAAAAATCAGGAGAACATCAGAGCAGGAAATTGAAAAATTATAACAGAGTAACTTCTCTAATGTCACTTGAATTTTCTTATAAATAAATGCAAACTAGCATTATAAACTCTGTGAAGAAGGGTCACATGCCACTAATTTGGATACACGAATAAAACCTGAGAATGATTGTCTTAGATTATAAATTCAACAGATCAAAAAAAATCTTATTTTGTGTTTAACAATGTATATATTACAGTGTTATGGATATAGTGGAAACTTAGTAAATATTTTATAAAAAGACAAGTAATTTTAAAATCTATTTATCTACCCATCTGTCTATCAATTTAACCAAACCATAATTACATGTTTAATTAACAAATCCATGCACTTACTTGAGAAACTCAAGAAGTGAAGAATGCTGAAAATGAAGTTGAATCACTCTTTCAGTGTAGTCCACAGGTAAAGACTGACTTGAATTAATTCCAGGTAGCATTTTTCCACTCAAGTGAAGGATTACATCATAAATGGTTTTATTATATTTAGTAAAGTCATTCTCTCTGGAACATTTTTTGGATGATGGGGTCGAGCAGAATTGTATTTTATACACATCTCTAAAGAATAATTTCAAGATTTTTTTAATCTCAAAATGTTATGAGAGAAAGGGACATGTTCAATGACTATATACAATTCAATTTAAAATCAAATGAGAAAGAAATGAAAAAATTCACTCTATGCAGCCAACATTTGTTAAGATTTTTTAAATAACCCCAGGGCTTTCTAATATCTGTTTGACATCATTAACTAATATTGCAGTTGTCAACTCTGAAATACTGGGTTATGACTAGAAAATATAAGTGCTTTAGAGAAACAGTGCAGGTATTACTTCCTAGTATCTGTGTACCTAAACTCCTTGATCTCAATTTTGTATGCCATAAATTGCAGTTAATGATGCCTATAATAGTCTCTAAGACAGATTTCAAACATTCAGCACACATGAAAATACAAAGGCATGAGTATATACATTTTCTCAAGATTTGTCTTTTTAAATAATTTACATGTGTGTATGGGGGTGTGTATACATGTATACACACACACACACAC
>NW_004567128.1:19095713-19162629 GCF_000260355.1 Condylura cristata | reverse complement strand
TATATATATATATATATAGAGAGAGAGAGAGAGAGAGAGAGAGAGAGAGAGAGAGAGATCTATACATAAATTTACATCATTGTTCATCTTTGTATGACATTTGCCTTCTTTCTCAGGTGTCGTCTTCATAGAATTCCCACCACCAAACCATCACCACAGCCCCTTGTGTTCTTCCCTCTCCTGTTTTGATCCCTCTCCCCGCCCCACAAAATGTCTGAATTATAGTTGTCTGTTAATTTTGTCTTATATATTGAAATTGCTATTAATTTTTCCCTGGTTCCTTATTTGGTTTGTCTATTTTCCTATTATAAGTAAAATCATTCCATATTTTTTTTTCCCTTCTGACCTACTTCACCGAGCATAATCCCTTCTAGCTGTATTTTAATATTAAGTAGGGCACATACTGTTACATCAGCCTCATGAGTAGAAAGTATCTCATTTTAAAGATAAAAATCCAAAGATCTGCTGTCTCATATATTTTTCCATTCTTTAAATAAGAACACAATCTCTATTTCCTGATACTTTCTGTATCAGTTGTGATGGATATTAATTTTTAATGGAATAAAAAATGGTAAAATAAAAAATACCAAATGAAAAACTAATGCAACAAATGATACAGAGGATAGCAGGAAACTGATATCTATAATCAAGAAATAATAAAGTTATAAATGAAAAGTCTATAAGCGCACAAACAATACTACATCTAGTCACAATTGCTGACGAGTGATTTTTAATTACTCGATGATTCCCCAAAAATGAAAATAATGTATTAAAATTTACTCAAAATAGGTAAAAAAAAATCAGGAGAACATCAGAGCAGGAAATTGAAAAATTATAACAGAGTAACTTCTCTAATGAAATTCATAGACTTAGATGATTTTATGCTCAAGCCTGTAAGTTTTCAGGTATCTGAAAACTGCAGTTACTGTTCCTCAGCTAAACTGAAACATTACCTAATGAAGCTAGTGCTAACCTATTCCAAAAACTGAAAGAAATAACCTGTAGGAAAAGTGTAGACTGAGCTTAACCTAGCTTGCTCTTGAAAACAGATACAAAAATCAGAGCAGAGCTGATTAGCTACAGAGATCGAAACTCACCTCTATGGTGCCACCAAGGTGGTAGAGAAGCTCTGAGACCCACTACACTAGCAATATCATAATACGGGAAGTGTCCAATTCCAGTTTACATTAGCAGATTAAGTGACTCCATAGAATCAATGCAGCTTAACTGGCATGCTGAGTAACACAAGCGAGAGCATTGTCAGAGAGGAGACTGTCAAAGTCTCTGTGTCTCTGTGTCTTCCTCACTATGCTGCATATCTATGGCGATGTTTTATTTACATAGAATTGTGGGTTTCCAGATATTTCAAATTTAAAAGGGTGTTTCCTACCCATAGCTTTCCTTTTCTTATTTCACAGAAGAGGAAACTGATGTTCACATTTTCAGTTCTTGCCTAAAATGATCAGATACTTAAAAGCAATCTTCTTTCATGTACCTTTCATGAAACATTTTATCTTTGTATCATTTTGCTCTCCTTGATAGACCCCTCACAAATATTGCTTGCACTTAAAACAGTGACAACAAATAGATTTTGTTATACAACACAAAGCAGGGGATAAAGAGAAACACATAGCTGTCACCTTCTTACAGTCTCTGGAACAGTGAGAGAATGAGGTCCATCAGGCCAGCCGAAGAGACTGAACCAGGTCTGAACTGCACTTACAACCTTCTCAAAGAAGTTATAGGTCTTTGATCCTTCTTCAAGTGAAATGAATTGCTTGTTTTTCTCCTCCTTTTTCATAGCTCTGCCGTCTCTCTTCGCCTTTCCACTTCTGCCTGATTTCAACCTTTCATATAATATTTCCATTCCTGAAATTCACATTTGTTTGTAAAAATAGTTACTTGATCACAGAGTAAAATATTGTTACCTACTGCAATTTGTATGTAGATAAGACTATTTTTTTTCCTACAAATTATCCTCTGCTCTCGAAGAAATTCTGAGTCAATTTACTGTAGAGTTAAATAAATGTATTTATTTTCAAGTACCCAACAGAAACAATTCTAAAACAGAGGAATTTCAGAGCCCTCCCTGGTGGCGCAGCAGGTTAAAGCACAGCACTATGAAGCTAGCTGCAACCACCTCAACACAGGTTCGATTCTCGGGCCAGGGAGATGATTCACATGGCACAGCAGACCTCTCCTGTCTCGCCCACTGCTCCCCTCAGCAGTGTACTTTATCTATCTGCCTGTTTTGCTTCCCACTCTGTCTCTGGTAACTCCTCTCACCACCCCTGCACTTCTGGCCTGTACCCAAGTTCTGTATGCATAAATAAATATTTAAAAAAAAACATAAGAATTTCAGTAAAGAAAACTACTAAATTTTCTTACTGCCATAATGGTATGTGAAAATAGTCCCCAATATGGACGCTTTTATTTTCAATAACATGTCTAAAATATTTTGACAATTATCTGGCTTTACTTATTAAATATAATTATACTTCAGCTGAAAATTTATCAAAAAAAATATTGGCATCAGATTCACAGTGACTTTCCATCAAAGTGAAGCACCTCAGTGACATACTTTGGAGTCACAGAAAATTTCAAGAATATAAAATTTAGTAATTTTTTTTCTATATTACCCATATACAGGGTAAGGATCATGTATTAATTTAAGATTATAACACAGACAGAATCAGATTAAGAGTCTTAGATGATCTCTACAAATTTAATTACTGGAATATTTGAATAGCTAATAGTAAATATCAAATTTACATATTTATCTTTGCCCAGTTCTAAGTTAGAACAAAATGAATCCAGCTACATAATAGAGTTAAATTCCCAGTTCAGTAATTCCCAAAGTATGTAGAAAGGGAGCCTAAATGTCACAGAAAATTCACAGGGGTTCTGCAAGATATTTAATATTTTAGTTAAATATCTGCAGCATCTGTTAGATATCATATAAACTACTACTCTTAGATTTTTAAAGCAAACCACTTAATAAAACATTAAAATGTTTTCAATGTTCCTATAACAACATTTTTGGAATTATATGCTTCATTAAAAATTGAACATTTTAATTATTAAAGTAAGTCTTCTGACATTATATCCTGAAATGAAAATGAAATCAGTGCTTGGTTATAAGCTGATATCACTTTGCACAGCTTTCAATCTCTATTACAGTTAAAGTTACTAACTATACACTAGAGTTTGTCACAGTTATAATGTGAATCCAAGAACAAGAAAATGTTGAGCAAAAAAAGCAAGTAG
Source organism: Condylura cristata (assembly GCF_000260355.1). Lineage (NCBI taxonomy): Eukaryota > Metazoa > Chordata > Mammalia > Eulipotyphla > Talpidae > Condylura > Condylura cristata. Next base: position 19,159,362 of record NW_004567128.1, on the reverse strand, counting down.
ATGGAACTTCATCCAGTTATCTATCTATCTATCTATCTATCTATCTATCTATCTATCTATCTATCTATCTATCTATCTATCTATCTATCACTCATCCATCTAAGCTGGCTGCCTACCTACCTGCCCATCTACATGTGTGTATACATGTATGTATAAGCATATATATACATACACACATATATTCATAACGAATAACGTATTCATAACAAGGTCTGTGCAAACGGAAAGATCTAATTTGAAAACTGGACCCTCCATAAAATAAAAACCAAAGATCCTGAGCTCAAGAGATTGCTGTAAGGATCATATTATAAGCAATAATACATGCAAATAAGTTGGTATATGTTTCTTTTAGTCTTTCAATACAAATCCACCCAGAATTTGCCAGAGATCCAGGAGGTGTGCATTTCTCCAGGAATGCTACACCACCATAGACTTCACAGAAATAATTCTTGGGGGATTCGATGAAAAATGAACCACTGTGAATGTATTAGGCAGTATCTTTTTAACTTACTATCAAATGATAAAAGGTTTAATGGGGTGCAAATTCACATCTGTACCTTTCAATTAAGTCAGCTTTTTTTTTTTTTTACTTAGTACATGAGTTATAAGAAATCATATTGCCATACTTTTAGATAGACCTAATATATTTTAAGATTTCACCTTTATTGAACATATCATATTCTAGAGCATATTAGCTAAGTGTGTTGGCTTTGACACCTCACAAATATTTCCCTGGAACAACGAGCTCAACTTTTCTATGATCCAGTTTCTCAATCCCTAAAGTGAGATTACATAAGACTATTAAATTCAGATTTACTGGGAATCCTAAATGAAATATCAAATATAAGGCACTTAGCAGAGCACTATATGCCTGAGAAGTACTAAATACTATAGATTATTGTTATACATATTTCTAAAGATATAATGGAATATTTGAGTCATGTATTTCTATAGTAATATTTATGCATTAATTGAACCCATAGATTTTATGCTCAATTATCAAGCAAACACAAAGAACACATTTTCCTTTCATTTTGAAAAGTAATCCCTCATTTTCTGGAAGGACATTAAGAAAAATATAGGAGTGGTAAAGAAATAATAATAATAACAGCAATAATAAAAATGATGATGAGGCAATAATGATGATGAGGTATTTATAATCTAAAGAAGCATTTTGAAATAAACAGATATTATTAGTGTCCTGCTAATAAACAGATATTATTAGTGTCCTGGTATTTGGAAATTCAGGGTGCTGCTTTATTGCCAGGCTTTCACTATATTGTATTTTCCCCAAATGATCCTGTTGAAGATTTATCATTTCTCAAGCTCTGCACAAAAATCATCTCTTCTATAAAGTCATCCAGGCACCAAACATTAGCATTAACATATCTCTATACCATCCCCAAATTCCCTACACTTCAAATGACTCCTATCCAGAGCATTTAATTCAATTTTTGTACTGATTTATTTATATACCTTTAAGAACTTCTTATGAACACTTAAGAACTTTTGCAATTAAGAGACACTGTCATATATTCTGCTCTGAATGCTAAACACAACTCCTGGAAATGACAGAAGTTCAATAAACATCTGTTCATTTCAGTCACTCTATTTCATAAATCTGGCCTTGGATAACAAGAACATAGACAATGAGAATTAAAGAGACAATATTCATATATAACTTACCGTTTTTCAAAACAACTTTTTGCTTATCAAGATATATTGCCATATATGGGTAAATAGTAAGAATACAGTTTTCTGCTGTTGCAGTCACTGGAAGTGAAAACCTGAAAGAAAAAAAAAAAAGCCTGTTCAAAAAATACACTCTTTAGATACGTAAACACAATAAAATTTTTATGTCTTCTGGATGCTTTTAATGATCAAGGTATGCATTATTCAACATTTTTCTTTCTACCAACTTTGCTTTACTTAAATACCTACTGTACCTATTTTAATAGTTTAAGGACATTTTTAAGACTTTTAATAGACTCTAAATTTCATTGTCAAGTGTGCTCCAGAACACCGATTGTCATTATGCAAGTTCAGAAACAGATTTGAAACTTTAATTTACTCACGTTGTTCTATAGAATCCCTGACAAATGGTTTCTAGCCTCAGATGACATTAGGGAGACACTACCAGGTTGACGCTTGTGATAACCCATTTCAGAGAGAGAGAGAGCTGTCATTTCAGAAATTCTGTCCAGCAGTGCAGAACAAAATCCACAATCTGATCTCTATCAAATTCCTTCAAATATTTAAATGCAGTCTTCAGATCCCCAGCATTTAGAACATCCAAGGATTCTTTCAACTGCAGTCTCCAAATATTTCCTATACAATCCAACTTCTTTAGATGACCTTTTGTTTTATGTCTGCCCTTTTTATGTGTCCAAGAACTGAAAGTAATACTGCAAAAGCTATTCTACCACAAGAGAATACTATTATCTCTCACAACCTAAATACTCAATTTCATGAATACATTGCAAAATTACCTTATTTTACACACAAGAAGCACATTTAGATTATATTATCCCCAGCTAAATTAGCAGCCACTCCCCATATTTTCTAAACGCAAGATCCTAGAATTCACTATTCTACCAGTTTCTGAGAATTTGCCTATTCTCAACATTGAATAACTAATAACTGTTGTCTGTGGATTAAATGTTGAGTCTACATGAAAGTCCCTTCCTCATCAACCTTTCATCCAATATATATAAAACACAAACAACATGTTTTATTGACATGGCAATTGAGACCTCATACAAATGACTGCCCTGCTGGCTTTGGTTCTGCATTATAATGTACAGATCATTTTAGTTTTGGACCAGTCATTTATCATATTAGCTCTTCTATCTGGCTTGATGACAGCTTGGTAAAGGAGCTGATTTTCATGTCAGTTCTACATACATTTTCCCACAAGGAATGGATTGTTTTTCTCTTTGCCAATTACTATGTAGTGAAACATTATGCAACATAATTCAACATTTTCTTGTTTAACCAACTCTAATCATTCTATTCTATTATGCTTAACACATTTATCAGATTGCCCTGTCCAAGATTAAACTGTATTACTACAGTAAATTTTCCCCCAATGATGTCCTCCTTAATATGAGATTTAATATTCCCTGATAGCATGAATCATTAGCTCTATCAAAGAATATTAAATTTTAAAATTTAATTTTAGTGTTACATCACTACTTTCACATATCTTGTATTGGCTATACAGAGTGATGAATCAAAATTGTATTAACTGATTAATTATGTTTAAGTGATGCTTTTTCGATTTAAGAGTATAGTTAATTCACAGACACTATCATCGTGCCTTTCTTAGAATAAAAAAAGGTTACTTTTAACAGTGATTAAAGGAGGAGGAAAAAAGATGACTTCCGCATATGCAGTGCTCCATCCTTATGGCCTTATCTCCTCGGATACACTTTCTCAGCACTGGGTTCCTATCCTCTGTGCAGTCATGATGTAACCATAACTTCCTTCAGGGAACTACTGTCTGTTCACAGGAGCTGCTGAGAGACACTATGTCTGGGAGTTTGGTCCCCAGGACAATCCTGTAGCAACTGCCTGTGTGGTCAGAGATTGGGTTAGGAGTCTAAAAATCCAGTTTCACTGTTTCCAATAGAATAACACCTGATGTAACTTTATTTCCAGAGAACTCCATGAGATCAAGTTGAGACCTGGATGTTGACTTAAACTTTATAATTATTTGGGATGACAATTCTCTCTTCTGCCTACCCCACTGCCTTGATGAATCACATGTCCATGAATCCTCATCTACAAGGCAATTTTTGTAATCATTACCACCAGCTAATTTTAGAATATTTTTATCACCTAGAAATGAAGCCCCTCCTAAATTAGCAGACACTCCCCATTTTCTCTAAACCCAAGACTTTAGAATTCACTATTCTACCTTCTGTTTCTGAGAGTTTGCCTATTCTCAACATTTAATAACTAATAACTGTTGTCTGCGGATAAAATGTTGAGTCCACATGAAAGTCCCTTTCTCATCAACCTTTCATTCAATACATATAAAACATACACAATATGTTTCATATGCTTAAATGCCTTCTGGAAGGTTTCCTCCAAACAGCTAGGTGTGCAACTTTCCAGGCTGACACTGAGCTAGGATCCCAAACTGCAAAGCACAGTGGAAGACAATGTTTGTGAGGGAGTGGTCTTTATTCTTTCAATGTGTAGTAGAATTCACTAATGAAACCCACTGGGACTGGATTTTCCTTGTGGGAAGACATTAAAAAATAATTATGCAGTATTTTTACTTGCTATAAGAATGCTCAGGTTTGCTATTCCTCCTTCAATTTTGGTAGTTTGCATCTTTCTAGGAAATTGCTAGTTTCACCTAAATTATCTAATCTGTTGGTATACAACTTATTATTCCCCCTTTTTTATTGTATTTGCATTTAATTTGCCCCTCTTTTTCTAGTTTCTTAAAGTCAAAGGTTAGGCTACTGATGTGAAACCTTTCATCGTGGTTAATATAGACACTTCACATTCTCGTCTATAAAACTGATTTGGCTTCCATAGGTAAATTTTTATATGGTATGTCTTCATTTTCCTTTATCTCAAAGTACTTTCTGATTTACCTACAATTTCCTCTTTGGCCCACTGGTTATTTGGAAGTATACAGTTTAATGTTATCATGTCTGTGAAGTTTTCTAATTTCCTTCTGCTGTTGGTTTTTAATCTGTGTCAGAGACCATATTTTCTATCATTTCAATCATTTTTAAGAGATACGAAGACTTGTTTTGTAATCCAACATAAAACTATCCTAGAGTATTCCCATTTGTGCTTGAAATGCAATTTCTGCAATTAAGTGACACATTGTCACATTGTCTAGTTGTATATATTAAGACTGCTGACTGAGTTTTTCAAGTCTTCCATATCCTTCGAGATTTCTATCTAGATTTCCACTTCCTTATCAGCAGTGAAGTATTGAAATTATCATTTTTTAAAATTATCTACTAACCATATGTTTGAAATATCCATTCATAAGCATTAGTATAACCACTGTGCTTTTCATATAGTTGCTAATTGCATGGAAAGTTCTTTTCCATCCTTTAACACAATCATAACTTTAATTCTAAATGAATACTGCAAACAGCATATACTTGTTTGTGCTTTTTAAATCAACACTGATATATCTTTATCTTGTGATTGGATTTAGTGTATTCACATGTAGTTTTATTCCTGAAATTTTGAGTTATATCTGACATTTTTTGGGGGGTATGGTTTATATATATATATATATGTATGTATATATTTGTTATTCATTTTCTCTTTATTGGATTTTTCTGTATTAAATGGATTCTTACTTTATACCATATTACTTCCTCAGTGTTTTTAAGTGTATTTTTTAGGTGTTTTCTCAGAATTAAAATAAGTATCCAAGTTTCGCATCTACTCCAGATGTATATACTAACTTAATATCATTGTTATGAAATTTTCCTAAATTCCTTTTCTTTACTGTCACATAGAATTGTATCTATATGCTGCAAACCCAACAACCTAGTGTTATAACTGTTATTTTCAATAACCTTATTTCTTTTAACGATGTTAAGGGACAAAAAAATCTATTCATAAGTTTTTTTTATTATTATTATATTACATTACCATTTCTGGTTCTCATCTTTTCTTCCTCTGGCTTCAATTTACTGCACAGTGTCATTTTCTTACTCCAAATCCTACTGCCCTGATTTGTGATGTCATATATAAAATATCTCTGTATGCTAGTAACCCAACCACATAACTTTTTATGACTGTAGAGTAATAAAATTCCAGTTTCTGATTAATTTCTTTGAAAGAATGAAAACTGTCTCAAGTTTCATGATCACAAAGTAAGTTTCACTCATTTTTATATCAATTTTCTCATGACGCTGTTTTGGATGATATGTATTTATTTCTATTACTACAAAAAGGATGCTGCTAGATAACACAATGTTAGTAACAAGATATTTCAATAGTGTCACTGGCATCATTTAGAGTCTTACTAAATCACTGACCATCATTAAAAAAATATATCTACAATTTGGTGAACTAAATGAAATTGCCAGTATTTACAATTTTTAATCTGCTGGAAACTTGTAAGGTATAGTCTATAGATATCTGTATTCCTCAATCTAATTTACACACAAAGTAGATATGCATGTGTACACACACACACACACACACACACACACACACACACAACCTTACACATTTCTCTATCCACTATTTTCTTAGTGCTACTTCATTATTCTCCACACTACTTTATTCTAGCAATGAAGCTGCTAGGAGCATTAAAACCAACACAAACGTATCTAAATTAGAAAAAGAAAAGTAAGTCAAGTAATAATATTTATGTCCAAGGCAGAGAATAAACAATAAGATAAAAATTATTATATCATTACAAGCCATCATTTAGATACTGAATGGCATGGGCACCACATATAATTTTTAAATGAGATGTGGAAAGTCATACCAATTATCTCTCTTAAGTGGTCTTAAACTAGTGAGTAATATTCTAATTACACATTATAATTCTGTTCCCATCGATAGTAAATATCGAGATTCGTATACATGTCATCCCAACCCTTCACTTTAGGAATGAACTTTGAAGTCTGAAACTGAAACCTCTGAAAAATGGCCTGGCAATTACAACACTGTATCACTTTCCAATAGTATATGAAGTACTGTGATGGCCTAGCCAGTCAACAATGTGTCGAACAACGTGATAAATATTCTATCATATATATCTTTCCAGTCTTAAGTAAGGTTATGTTCCTAGCTGTAACTCTTAAAGGCATGATTTACAGTCTAACAGCAACCCAACTGAACATGATATTAATTCCTAAAGAGATAAACAGAACAGTGAGGGATGAATCTACAGGGTGTGGTTTCTGAAAGCTTGCCTCTTTAGCCTTCACACAGTTCAAACCTTTCTCTGCAAGGCAGCTATAAAATTACATACTGGAAAAAGTGGTAGTGACTAGAAAGGATTAGAAGAAGAGTGTACTGTTAACACTGATTCGGGTTAATGACCTAGATATCTATTTATGGAACTGAATAAAGAATAGAAGAAAATATCTAAGTCCTACCTTTGAAAATACTTTTTATTGTAGTCACTACCATCAACATCCATCAAAAACAAGTGCTTACTGCTATTCATGTAGTACTTAAGTAAAGGCTTACAAATAATGGAAATGACGTTGGATGATTATATTTGCTTCAGGAGACTTCAGTACATAACAAATGATATCCTTGTGCAAACTTTCCAAAGAAGTGCATCCAAACCTATTCACAATGTTTCTAATAACTGCTAGCCAAATAACTGTCAAGTTATCAATTTAAAAAAAAAAGGGTTAAGTGATATTTAAGTATATAATTTATATAAAGTGCTTACTATAGCTAGTACCTTGATGTTCATTAGGACAATTGATGGGAATTGTTTTATTGCTGTAATATGTAAGAATATAAGAGTTCAGCCATGATATTTTAATAAAGTTTGAGTTTCTGATTCTTTTTCATAGGTCAAAACATATGAAAAGAATCTTGATAATGTGATTCTCACTTATTTTTCAATATCCTTTTTAAGTAGAAGGAAAAGAAATAAAGAAATAAAGGAGTAGGTCTACTCCTTTGGGTATTTTAATAACCCACAATATGTTTTCTGCAACATGTTAAGGCACTTAAATTGGTGAACAATAATTCTAACAAATATGTGCCTATTTAGTAACCTAAAAACATTTTAGGTTGATCAAAGCCATGACGGTATGTTTCATAGTGAATGTATTCTATTAATCTGTATCACAGCAAAGTAAGACAAGAGCACAGAGTTCTTTAGATCACATGATATATTCAGCAAGTCTATAAATATATGCCCACTTAGTAATATTTTAAATATATCAGTTATTTGAATCACCTATTGTCAATCTTCCAACAATCTGGAAATAATTCCTTAACTGATGTAAACTACTCTTGAAATATTAAAATCTCTAGTACTTATCTTCACAACTTTAATCAATTTTGATTAGAATATATCAATGTTGCATACTGAATTCAATTTTCTCATAGGAATATAGTGTATAGCACTTTTTAAAATCGTGTTTACAGGAAGTAATTAGAAAATAAAACCCTCATAACAGAATTACCGTGATGTAAACAGCTGTCAAGAGAACCATAGAATGAGCGAGTGGGAGGAAAGAGAGGCATCAAAGAGAGTATATAACATAATATTCTTTTCAATAAATTGGCTGACAAGGTTTGGAGCTTCACTAGCCACTACAAGGACTATAATTTGGTGGTTAGTAGGAGAAATCTTCTTAAATAAAAGTAAAGAAGTATTCAAATACATGAAAGAAACTACAGGAAGCTATCACGATTGATTTGGATAGCACCCGATTTGCATTCATATATGCTGTTGTTAAGTTGTCTTTCAATTCAAAGGTCTGTGATGTCAGATACTGCCATCAGTCAGTGTCCTTATATTTATTCAGAACAAATCATTCTTTCTCCCATTCATCTCCCATTCATCACATTCTTTTCATTCTACACCACTTCTTACAATCAATCTGGTATATATTTACTGGCCTCTCTCCCTCTGTCCTTTTACTTTTCATAGTCATCTAATACATACCTATTTCATCTAGTTAAGGTTCCTAAAATGCATAGGTCATAAAGGATTTTTGCGAGGTTTGACTGCATACATGGGTGGATAGATAACTGAGTAGAAAGAGCGAGTGACATCCTCAACCAAGACCCATTTGAGCTAACACAAAAGCCATCAGCGGGGAACTGCTAAGTATAATATTCAATCTCTAATTGCCACAGGTCAGGTTTTGTGGCAAAAGGCAATGGAAACACCAGAGGTTTATTAGGCTCAATCCCTGTGTAGGGGAGCGGGGCATAAGAAGAACAAAGGAGGTAAACAGCTAGCCAGCTCCAGGGCCACTTGCCCTTCAGGGATTTGGGTATTTAACTAAAATATCTGGCTCTCTAAAATGCTTAATCCATCAGGGGATACAAGTTTGCCAGGTGAGGTGTAACCTTGAGCTAAGTGGTACCCTGCAGATAAGACAGAAATTGTAGAAACTGACACCTGGAGGCAGTAGGCAAACCTCACTGCACAGGGTTGGTCAGCAAATCTTACCTTAAAGAGGTCTAAGGAGATGCAAGTCCATGTATTTTACACTAACATCCCACACTTATCTTGATTTCTAAATGAGAAATGATCAGAGACGATGATCCAGTAGAGCAAGTTACACAAACTAACCCAAAACTCTTGGTATGTTTATGACAGAGGAGAGACATGTTGGTCAATGCACTGGTCAAGCATTAAGTAAAGAGATTTAAACATGGAAGGGTTTCCTAACCGTCAAATTTGTGAAGCTCTTTGGAGAACAGCATTTTGAACAGCACTTGTTGGAATCTATTGACTATGTATGTGACATGCACTTTTTAATAAATTTTCCTCATACTGAATTCTTATTCATTAGTCTGAATTCACTGTGGATGTCACATAACACTCACTTTCTGTAGTAATATTTGGCTAGCTAATGACCAAGGTAATGCAGTATGATATTTAAAGTTATGGTTTTATCAAGTGAAAGCCAAGTAAATGCAAGCAGATAATGCTTTCATTTTGAACATAGGGCATGACTTCATTTTCCAAGACTTGGTATAATGACATTCACCTTTAAAACAATGCAAGCATTTAAATAATTTTAAGTGGTCTCCTGAAATTCTGAAGCAGTATTAGAGAAGCAATGTTACATCAATTTCTGATTATTTGGAATACCAAAAATTTTAGACTATAGCTATAGGCCAAAGAAATATGATATTGCATAAAATAGATTAAATAATACAGTGCAATGCATTTCTTAAAAGTAAATGAGAAATGGAAGTAGTGTTATTGATTGTAACTTGGTGTAAATTTGCAAGCTAGAAAATATTTCAATGAATTGTTTCATATTCTGCATTTTAACTTGAGGGAAACAAATGAATTATGGTTTCTATAACAACATACATAGCAAAAAATATAAATTTAAATATCAGCTAACAGATGCAAGATACCCTAAATTCCACACAGCATGAATTATAGAGAACTAATCACTACATAGACTAACTCAGGTTGTGACTGGGAAGAAACATGTAAGAGATCTCTCAACAAAAAATGAGGTTCTATTTCCTGAGGAGAGTAGTAGACAAAAGAACGTTCACAACTATTCTTCAAAATATGTAAATTAGTTTCACATAATTTATCTATGTTGTTTCAAGAAGGAAAAAAAAAAGGCTTTTAAAACAAGCCAATTAATCAAGAGAGCAACTTGAAAACCAAATGCCTCATGTTGATGCTGCTGTGGTAGTTGAAAGTTATCACTATGGAAGCATTACTTCCACTGAGAACAAATTCAAAAGTGACTGAAGATTTCTTTGCAAATGTGCAATCAATGCTGGCAATTAGAAATTGGGAATGTTAGCAGAGATACTGTCTTCATGTTATCCCCGAACCAAGATTACAAACAGCAAAGACAGCAGGAGGCAAACTTTAGTGGTCAATAGAGGGAAACCCAAATGCCTTATCATGAAGTGCATGAACAAACCTCTTTTTGTATTGATAATAAAGCAACAATATCAACAACTTGTTTGGAGGAATTTGAAATGTAGGACAAACCCAGGAGTCAGGGTATGCTTGAAAGCAAATTCCAAGGACTTGTATTGACAACACAAAAGGGTGAACATATCTGAGAAGCAAAAGGAAAATGCAGGAAAAGCGAGATATCAGACACAGTCAAGCCACATAATACTACTGAAACAACAGTTCCCCAAGCCTTCCAGTGGAGACTGGGCATCAGGGCCAGAACTCATGGGTCTGGTGGAACTTCTCCTGAAGGCGGCCACATCAGCAAGTGTCTAGAGAGCCTGACTTATAAAACACAATTAGAACACCAAAAGGGGTTTTAAGAGCACTGAAAGACTTAAAATTTAGCAAAATATTGGAAATACTGACAAGCAGAGTGAGCTAGTAATAGAGGCAGAGTCTACTGTCACTCAGAGTCCATCCTCCTCTAGAGCAGACCCCTCTCCCGGTATCAGTGTCCCACACATCCTGTGCTGCTTAGAATACAAAGCTTGTGTCAGTGACACATTAGCAAAAATGCTGAGTGTGTGTTCCAGGTCATTTCCATGAAAGTTTTTCTTCTTTACTCTGCACTCTATCCTGTTCGCTTAGAAAGAGCAACAGCAGGAAGCCACCTCAGAAGCCCCATGTTAAAAATGAAAGAACTGGCCCACATGCCACAGACTACTGTCCCACTGCATTCTGTTGTGTCATGTACAGGACCAAAAACATAGCTTAATGAGCATAATAATGAATCACCTTAATAACCACACACACACACACATATACACATATGTGCGTACATATGGCTACGTATATTTGTATCATCAAAGGTGTGGTACAAAAAGATTACATTAGTAATATGTCACATGATCATCTGTGGAATGAAAAGGTGGCAGAGGGCCCTCCCTGGCGGCGCAGAGGGTTAAACCACAGCACTATGAAGCTAGACACAGCCACTTCACGAGTTCGATCCCTGCCCGGGGAGCTGACCCACATGGTGTGGCAGACCTCTCCCAACCTGTCTGCTGTTCCCCTCAGCAATGTACTTCGTTGATCTGCCTGTTCTGCACCCCACTATGTCCCTGTTGAATCATCTCACCACCACTGAACCTCTGGCTTGTACCCCAGCTCTGTATGCATAAATAAATAAATCTTAAAAAAAATGGTGGAAGAGTTAACTGATTTTGGTATTTTTTTTAATCTTAGTGTTGTTTGAATTGTCATAATGACCATGTGTTCCTTTCTGTTATTTAAATGCCTAATTCTCTATGTATAAAGTAAATAATTGCCAACAAATATTATCATTCTATTAAAGTACTCCCTCAGTACTTAGGGGCAGCAAGCAGGTCTGTGCTTAGAATGGAGTCTCCAAAAGATAAATATGTCCTAAATCACTGTTGTGGCAAATCCATAAAGGAAGCTTTGAATATCTCAAAAGTTGTTCCAGTGATCTGGTGGTGTCCCTTGTCACTGTACATATTTTTTTAAATATTAATTTAAAATATACACTTTGTTTTTAACTATCCAAATTCTCCCAGAAAAATACATAAAGAACAGATGTCAATTTACTCTAGCATTACTAAAGTGGCATTGCTGACCTTAGTAATGGATTAACACTCCACACAGACTCTGCATCTGATTCACTCTCTGCTCCTCTCCTTCATGTGATGCAGGTTCCCACTCCTTTCAAAACAGTAAGGTATCTGGAAAAGGCATGCTAAAAATACGTAGAAAAATACCAGAAATAGGAGACTCCTTGGTAGTGCAGGTGTTAAAAACACAGCTAACAAGTTACGGCAGCCACTTCAGCATCAGCTTGATCCCTGGCCAGGGAGCTGACCCACATGGGGTAGAAGACCTCTCCTGTCTCACCTGCTGCTCCCCTCAGCAGTGTATTTCTACAGATCCATCTGTTCTGCTCCCCACTCTTGTCTCTGGTGAATCCTCTCGGCCCCCACAATTCTGACCTACACCCCAGTTCTCGTATTCACGAATAAATAAATCCTAAAGAAAAATGCCAAAAACAAACCCATCTTTGCCAGGTGTACCCTACACAAATGCCAGATTATGTGCTGAGTAAAACAATAATTAGAATCAACTTTCATTATCCCTCACTTCCTTTCAAAAGAAATAATATAATTTCAATTTATGTGATTGTCAGGGCCCTACCATTTTAATGAAGTAAGTATAACAAGTTTTATTACGTATCAAAATGTCTTTGAATTCATAACAAGGCTGATAAAATTCTACTGTACATAGAAAAGAGCTGATATAATTAAAAACTCTATATCCTTGGTTTTAAGCAACAGATCTGCACATTTTAAAGACCATATTCTCCACTAGAAAAATATTTAGCACATTTGTAATTAAGACTATGGACTTTATCTCCAAAGTTATAACAGAATGACTAACATATCAATGGGTAAGGTAGAAATCATCTATCATTTGAACTTCCTACTATTGCAATCATTCATCAGTATAAGCACAGTCCTTACTGTACTTATTTTAATGTAGTGACTTGCAGACCAGTAACTTGCCAAACAAAATAAGATTGTGACTAGATCTTTTTAAGAAAAGATCAACAATTAGGTTAAACCATACTGTGCTGTTTACTTGTACATATGTACTGGTTTCAAGCGGACAACTAAATGTGTCAATCCCAGCAGTCTGTGTACCAAGAAACACACACAGTAGACCCTTCAGTGACAGCTTGGCTGCTAAAGATACTGGGTTTTCATGGATGCTAGAGCAGTATCCAAGCTCATATACACAGGAACCTGCTTCAGGTCATTACAACTACAGTACCTACATTGTTTGTGGTTTTTTGTTTTTCAGTTAGCTTTTCTGACTATAATGTAAGTGTCTGACATTAAACTTGTGTGTGTGTTTTCTTACATCTTTGTTAACTTTTGGACAGTATTTTATTTCTCCCCTCAAGTGTAGTTCCCATGGTTCTCCCACAACACAGCTGCTGTGATCCATCCCTGCAGTCCCTGTGTTCTTCCCTCCCCTGGTTTGAACCCTCTCCTCGCTCTCCCCTGCTGTTTGCCTCTGATCTACTTGACATGAATCTTTTGGTTGCATCCCCTTCAGAGCTTCCATCTCATATAAACACACTGCCTGCAACCATCCAGATAAAGAGCCAAGTTGCCCTACCCATGAAGTTTCATATTTGTGACAACTTTTATTGACCTACATAACTTGCCTCTTGCTTTTACTTTCCTATACTGTAATTCTCATTCTTATGTTTTAAATCCACCAGTAAGGAATGAAACTTTGAAGCCTGACGCACCAAACCCTGAACCCTAATAAGGTCAGAATCCCAGGTCTGCTATCCAGCTATATTGACCAACAACCTCACTGGGTAGCCCTGGGCATTCTATATATTGTTCAGAACTTGTAAGAAACAAATTGTGTTTTCTCTATGTTCCCTGATGTTTCTTGCTGAGATGTGTCTTGTGATCCACAAGGGCCTGTCCGTTTACATTTGCTCCAAAGGGGGTTCACCAGAAGTAAGATGGCCCCCCCATAGGTGCCATCAGTCATTCCTAGCCAATGGTATCACCTATCAATAGATTGAGATCAAGCCCAAACAAAATAGTTCAGGACCCTCATAACTCTGGCTATGCCACACATTAGCCTCTTAGTGACTAGGTAGTGAGTTGGCCCATGGTCCAGAAAGAAAATTTGAGGTAGGTCAGCTACCAGGTATGGGAACAAAGAAGTATCTCAATATTGTTTCCACTGGCAAAGATATAAAACCATGTGCTAGCCAATGGACAGCCTGTTTTAGTTCAACCTGTTCTACTAAATATCACTGGTCCTCATTTACAACATAATGTTATGATTCAACTTATCCAAAAACATCAAAATCTTCCTATTTGAACAATAGATTATATACCATAGGGTATAGCATAACACAAATTTTATTCAATATTTTTAGCAAACTGACTGTGATGTTAACAACAAAATATTAGGACTTGAAAAGCTAAAGGGAAACAAATCCAATTGATAGTTATTTAAACTATCTCAATTTTAGATTCTTTCAACTATAGCAGGTTGAGAGTTCAAAAGATAAATAACATTATGGTACTGCAATTTCCTCTGCTGTAAATTCAGAATTACACTTCACAAAGAGATCAATTAAACAGAGTATTAGATAATATGTTAGCAAATTCAACCAGACATACCCTAAAAGCAAGCTTGGTCAATAGTCTAAAGATCCTCACACCAATGCTGTTTTTTAGTGGTAATGTTATTCCCTGTCAAACATTCAAATGTTCCAGCATTTCATTTAACCCCTCTTAATGGCATTTTTCCTCATTCACTTTTTCACAAGTCTCATGCTTCACAATCACAATGCACATGAATCTCTTGGAAACATTTCTTAAAATACATTTCTTGATTCCTTGGCGATGGGGTGAGGAATGAAATTCTGCCATTCAAAGAAGTTCAATGACTGTCCCCAGATCAGCGAGCTCAGCACCAAAGGGAAACAGTTACATAGGCACATTTGCAGGTCCCAACCAAGATTTAGGGACCAGGAAGTCAGTAGCTCTGGTGGTAGGGCTACTAGGAATTTTTTTTAAGCAAGCCCCAGTGAGTCCACTGCAGGGTGCTGAAGAAACTCTGGTCTACAATTAAGTTAGAATCAAGTAAGGAACTTTTAAAATTAGCAGTGCCCAAATTATCCTTCAGGCAAATTTTATCAATCTTATTGACTTTTCAAAACTCCCCAGGGAATTCTAGTGTCCAATCATGATAACTACAGCTCTTGGAGAAAACAAATGGTATTTGAATAGTACTCCCTTATCTATTTCATAGATAAAGCATTTAGATTTCTTTCATTTGGCTAGTTTTAATTTTCAAATACTAAGGTAGGTCTTTTATGAAAGTGCTGAAATGGTTTTCTTTGCTCTAAAGGTATTGAATAAAAACTGGGTATTAAAAAATATACAGGGGGGCCTTCCCTGCTGGCACAATGGGTTAAAGCACAGCACTATGAGGGTAGCCACAGCCCTTTTAGCACAAGTTCAATCCCTTGCCAAAGAGGTGACCCACATCACATAGCAGACCTCTCCTCCAGTCTCGCCTGCTGCTCCCCTCAGCAGTGTACTTCATCTATCTGCCTGAATCCTCAATTTGTGCTTGACTCAATTTTGCAAGGAGGCACTGCTAACCCAGGTTAACTTCCTAGTTACCTGAAACATGCAACTGAAATCAGCTCTTGAATTCACAATACTAAACTTCCTAGGGTTGGGGTTAATCATTAAGCTTTCTTTGGTGTTTTTAGGATTACAGTGAAATTAATCACCTTTAAAAGAAATGACAGCTCCAGAATGCAAGCATTTGCGCTGATCCAAAGATCACTACCCTACTTGTTTAAACTTTCCCAAGAATGTAGTCCTAACTGGTGAGTATGGTCAACATCAATGGAGTAAGTACTACATTGCCACCAAGAAAGAGAACATGCCACTAGTTCTTTTTCCAATCCACTAGACTGGTTACCTAAGCCTTATATAGTTCCCTCTTCCTTTTTCTATCCTCTTTCTGCCTATAAAAGGCTCTCATTTCGTACAGCTGTTCACAGAACCTTTGTATGTACTAGATAGGATAGTGATCATTTCGTGAATCACTGAATGAGGCAATAATAACTTTAAAATTCACTAGGTTGTTTTTTTATTTAACACACTCAAAGCCCTAACTATCATTTATAACAAGTCTATGTAAAATGCCAGTCATACAGTAAACCCATAAAGCAGAGGCAACAATTTCAGGATACTATGCTCCTTTTTCTTCAACCTGGAGTGAAATCTACTATGTAAAATAGGGTATCACAATATTCTAGCGCCTTTTAGTACATCTGATTTCTATGTGAATTTGAAGATTTGGAGATGAACCAAAATAATTCTCACCTGCTAACAACTGAATCCCTGCCTCTTTTCCTTCTTCCACACTGAAAAATGTGCCTGTCCATCTAAAGATATATTGCTACACTAGAATGAGTCCAATTGCTCAATGAATAGTAGGAAGTACATGTATCAACAGTAGCCACTGGGATCATATTGAAGAGCTGAAATAATGATTTTTGAAACTAATGCCAATTCGAGAACATTCACTCTGTGATTGCAAGATGCCTACACAAGGATTTTACAGGATTTAACTGTGAAGTTAAAAGTTAGGGTGTTCTCCTAACCACCTGCTCAATATCCTATCTTCATCTTTTTGATACTTGAAGGTATCTTCTTTATTCTTACTTTCTATTGTCATTTAACTCATATAATATCCATTTTTAAATTTCCCATTATAATGTAAGTCCCATAAGGACAGGAGTTTTGTTTCCTCCCTCCCATTCTCTCTGCTACCAGACATCAACCTATGGGCAAGTGAAATCTGTTCATGACTCTCTTAAAAGCAACTATACTCTTGTCCCAGAAACCACTGAGCTTACACAGTATTTAATAAAACTGTTTCAGTCCTTGTCCTGTTAATATGCTCTCATCCTCCATTAGCTTTATGACATTCATGAAGACATTACTCCTCATTATTCTTATTGGTGAATTGACAGGTATATTCTATCTAGTGCTTTGGATAAAGTGCAAATTTGTGGCATACAGCAGAGAAAAATTAAACTTTTATAAACAAGATCAGTAGTGTACTCAAGGACATAATAATGCTTCCCAGCATGGAGGCATAGAGTTTAACAGGAGTCTAAAGCAATGCCACTGAAGAAATTTAATGTTAACCAAAAATGGACTGTTCACATCAAAACAGAAAAATAGTTTGAGAGGTGCACATTGGACAATTTTATCAATGTATGCAAGAAAGAGACATGGAAGCTGGAGTTCATAGGACTCCATGGACTGTGTCCTGGATACAATCACATTCTACCTTGAACACATCATTCTAATATCATCTGTCTCACTCTCTTCTAATTGCTAGCACATAAATATTTCCTTGACTATTCTTTGGACTTACTATATGGAGTTACTAGGTTACCTGAGTACATACAATAATATGAATCTTAGTATATAATTCATTCTAATGCTACATGTCATTACAGATATTTTAACAAACTTTATTGTTCTACACATAACCATCTTTAATTTGACAATTTAAATAATCTCAGTGTACAAGGTAAAAGTGGAATTTCTGATCTTACAATGCAAGAAATCCAGAATCATGGTTTCACTTAGATGTATCTGCATTTCCCTGAGTCTATTAAAGCAGCATAGAACAAAATCACATCACTGAAAAAACTAATTATGCTGAATTTTTTTGTTTACTTTATTTTTGTTTAGTGTTTATTTGGCATATGTTTTGTGCCAGTCCCTGCCTAGCTAACTCAATAATTAATATCTCGATGAATTTCTCACAATGGCAAATGAGACAGATTCTGAAATTATGCCCATTTTACCAGTAAAGAAACAGACTCAGAAAATTAAGTAAGTTCACTGATGTCAACAACAGCCAAGGTTCAAACACAGGCAACCTAACTCCACACTATCACTAAGTCCTCACTTAACATTATAGTAGTAAGTTTGTGGACAAAGAGCAAACCAATCCTCAAGTATCCTTTAGTTCAATATCTGCTGTGATTCTTTTTTTCAATATTTTAATGAAATGACATTGAACAAAAGGCTAATATTCAAGGACTTACCTCTGATATATATATATTGCTTTATATTATTACTCCTCCCATCCCCAGTCCTTTATTCTCCTGCTATGAGTGATATTATCTGATATTTTCTTTTTCTTTTAGGCTTATTTCACTAATCATGATCCCTTCCACCTACATCCAAGTTGCTGCAAAAGACATGAGCTGATCTTTTTTGATTGCTGAGTAATATTCCATCGTGTATATGTACCACATCTTTTAATCCAGTTGATGACTTTCCTTTTAACAGTATCCAATAGTGTAAAATATAAACCTATTCTTCCTCACTATCAGGAACAAAAGAAGACACATTTAAATATCTTACCAGTTATCCATGTTATCACAGAAAAGAATGTTGGTGAAAAACGACACAGGTTTACATGATTTGAAGACAAGGTGGCAAGTGACTGCAGTGTTTTTTCCATTGGGAGAGCCTGTGATCTTCATGCCACCCGGAAATGTCACAGCAAGAGGGTGGGTCACTTCACCATCCAAAAGTTTTGCTGTGGGAATCCGGACACGTAAAGTTGAATTTCTGTTTAGAAATTAAAAAAGAAAAACTCAGTTCAAAATCTGTAATTGTATTTAAATGTTGGTTTTTAGTGATTAGAAAAATTCAATCAACAAATATATACTAATATGCACTAATATTATACAATATATACAAATATGCACTAATATTAAGAATGTTTTTACAGCATTCCTTTTTTTCTGGTTATAAGTAAAATTAATAATACATTTATTTACCTGAGAACCACACAAAGTGATTAAAACTTCTTTCTGACTTTTAAGGGCTATAAAAAGTAGGACTAAGGCACCTGGTTAAATACAATGTGTTCTTAACCACAGTCATGATAAAAATATATTGTCCTTAAATATATCCTGACAAAGATTTGCCAAAATAACCACTTTAATAACTAAAAATTTAACACATGAGAACTACTTAAATGCAGAAACATATATTATTTTGTTTAATTTGACTACTATTAAGCACTTATATACATATGACATGAATATTTTTCAACTATTAAAAACTGCACAAACTTTAATACATTTCATTATATGGAATTTATTTGATCAATATAAATGTGATTTTAATAACAATATATGGTATTCACTTTTATGTAATTAACAGTTTGCAACTTTTAGTAGTCAATAAATATTTAACCATATTATTTTGCTTCATTTTATTATATATATTGGCTCTTGTAGCCAGTAAGAAGTGTTATCAAATAGGAATCATACATCCCTAGTATTTTTACGAGAGTGAAGATTTTTAGCTAATTAACTTGGGAAGAAAATCTCAACTTGAATTAATTAAACCAATATGGTTCATTGGAGAAAGCATGGAAAGTAATTTGTAAATTAGGTTTGAATCCAATTGTGTTACTAATTAGATAAGTATGTCAAAAACAAAAGACAAAGTGAAAAAAATTAGTAAAAAATCGGTAAGGACTTAAAACTCAATAACCACATTAAATGTAAATTGTTTGAATTCACCAAGTTAAAGATATAGAGTGGCTGAGTGAATTTAAAAACAAAGTCTAATCTTTTGCTGTTTACAGGAAGATCATCAAGAAAGACAAGCACAGAGTGAAAGCTAGAGACTGGAAGGCAAATGGTGATCAAAAAAGTCAGAAACAGCTATACTAACATCAGGTAACATACATATACTTAAATGTATACATAGATAATTCAAAAATGTAATAGGAGAAAAAGACTGACACTACATCATGATTAAGGACAAATAACAATTACAATTATATATGTACCAAATAATGGAGAATCAAGATACATAAGGTGATTATTAACAGAATTAAAGAAAGGTATCAGCAACATAAGAAATTTTAATACATCTTATACAAATTATTTCCAAGAATCCAAGGATAGGGAATGTTCGCCAATATATCATATGATGCAGCATTATCCTAGTACAAAAACCAGAACAAGACAGCATATGAAAACTGCCAACAATTTTCCTGATTAATATAAATATGACAATATTCAATGAAATACTAAAAAATCAAATTCAACATACATCATGAGGATTATATATCATGATCGAGTGCAATTAATCCCAGAATTACAAGAAGAGTTTAATATACATAAATCAGTAATACCTTATATCAACAAACAAAAAATCATACACAAAAAAGTACAGAGGGGTCCTCCTTAGTGGCGCAGTGGGTTAAAGCACAGCACTAAAGCCACTGCAGCATGAGCTCTATCCCTGCCCCAGAGGTGACCCACATTGTGCAGCTGACCTCTCCTGACCTGTCCGCTGCTCCCCTCAGCAGTGTATTTCATCAGTCGGCCTGTTCTGCTCCCTACTCTGTCTCTAGTGAATCTTCTCACCACCCCTGCACCTCTGACCTGTACCCCAGTTCTGTATGCATAAATAAATAAATATTTTTTTTAAAGTACAGGGAAAGCATCTGAGAAAATTCAGTATCCACTTCTGATAAAAAAAAAAAAGTCTAAACAATATGAGAATAGGAAGAACCTACCTCGACATAATAAATGCCACGTATCACAAACCTACATACAGCCAATATAATACTTAATGGTGAAAACTGAACATTTTGCCTTTAAGATCAGGAAGAAAACAAGAATGCTCATTTTCACAACCTCTTTTTAATTCAATATTAGAGATTATAACTACATCCATCAGAAAACTACATAAAATAAATGGAATCCAGATTGGAAAAGAAGTGAAATAATCATTTTTTTTTATATATGAGTTGATACTACTTATAGAAAATCCTAGAGACTACCAAAAAACTATTAGAAACAATGATCTTAACAGCAAAATTGCAGGTTACAAAATCAAGATTAAAAAGTCCATGGCATTATTTTATACAAATCATGAATGAGGAAAAAAAATTAAGAAAATAAGTCCTGTAACAATAACTTCAAGAAAACCAATACCTAGAATGAACCTGAACAAAGAGGACCATTGAGCACTACTTACATAATAAAGACTACAAGGCATTCGTGAAAGATATAAACCATGACATAAGGACATGGAAGACATTCTATGGTCTTCACTGGGGACAATCAATAGAGTTAATTGACTACTACCCCAGAAGCAATGTATAAATTTAACAATCCCCATTAACATACTAATAATATTCTTCAAAGAAATTGACCCCCCCCCAAAAAAAATTAATTTACATTACCATAAAGGGCCCTGAGTAGTTTAAGCAACACTGAGGAAAAGCATCAAAATGGAGGCATGACTCTATCTGACATCAAATTATACTAAAAAGTGATGGTAATTAAAATATTAACAACAGTGTATTAAAATAAAGGTAGATACACTATCAGGGAAAAGAATCAGAAGCCCAGAAATAAATCCACATACAAATCATAGATCATTCATGATAAAGGATCCACAACAACACAATGGAGAAAGAAGAATTTCCTTAACCAATAGTGCCGGGAAAACTGGAAAACTACATGCAATAAAATGAGTCACTCTCTAACTCTTTGCACAGAAATAAATTTAAATTGGATGAAAGATATAAATAGATGAAATGCACAGAAGAAAACATTGGCATTGCATTTCATGACAGCAGTAATAAAGATACCTTTGGAACTTCAACCCTCAAAGCAAGGGAAATGAAAACAAAAATAAACAACTGGGAATACCTCAATTTAAAAAGCTTTTAGACAGGAAAAGAAAATCTAAGTGGTTTAAAAGACATCCTGCTGATGGGAGAAAATATCTGTGCATGACACAGCCAACAGGGGTTAATATATAAAATATATAAAAGACATTTAAATCAACAATTAAAAATTCAACTAATAAATGGGTAGCATATCTGAACAAAAAAATTAACCAGAGGATATCCAGAAGGTAAATAGATAAATGGATAAATGTTCATCACTATTTTTAATAAGGGAGATTCAGGTCAAAATCATCATGATATATCATCTCATACTCCTGAGAATAGAATATATTAGAAAGCCCCCAAGAAACAAGTAAAACAGAGAGAATGTGGAAAAAGAAGAATCCTATTACACTGTTGGTAGAAATGTAAACTGGCAGAAATTTGGCAAAGTCATAAGGATTTACTTTGGAAGTTAAACACAGCAATACCAAATGAGCCAGCAATGTCATTCTTGGGTATCTGAAAAATAAGAAGTCATCACCCCCCCAAAATTATATTTTCTACAGTGTTTATTGCAGCACTATTTACAACACCTTCGAAATGGAATCTATCTAGGTGCCTACAGATAGGACTGGTTTAAAAACATGTTACTTTGTTTTGTTTCTTTAAAGGAAAACAAACCCCCAAAATCTAACTGCATAGCTGAGGTTAACATTTGGGGAGGATCAGAGGTAGAGAGCAAGGTGGGGAGGAAACCCAATGAACTATGGTGAAGGATTTTTGGTGTTTTGGCAGAGAGTATGGTATGGTAACACCCATCTGAAGAGGTCTGACCTTATACTCCAACTCATGTACTGCAACATAACAATGTTAACCTCAGCAGAAAATTAGATGCAGTTTAAAAAAGATGTGGGTTATGTTCACAAAATATTGCTGTTTACAACAAAATGGAAGGAGTTCAAAGGAATTCGGTGTAGTGAAAAAAATCAAATGACAAATATTGGACATTCACATAGTGGATGATTTGAGAAAGCCAAACATTTATAAAACTAACAATGTGAGGCTTCTGAGGTTAAGGCAGAGGGGCAGAGAAGGGACAAAGAGATAGGAGGAAGATGGAGGGGAAAAAACCTGCCCACTTTTTAAAAAAAAAATGGATTATTGTTTTTTTTTTAAGATTTATTTATTTATGCATAGAGAACTAGGGTACAGGCCAGAGGAGCAGGGGCAGTGAGAGGCTTCACCAGAGACAGAGTGGGGAGCAGAACAGGCAGATCCATGAAGTACACTGCCGAGGGGAGCAGCGGGCTGATCAGGAGAGGTCTGCCACGCCATGTGTTCTCCTCCAGGGCAGGCGGGAATCGAACTCATGCGGAAGTGGCTTAAGTTTCTTAGTGCTGTGCTTTAACCCGCTGCACCACCAAGGAGGGCCCGGATTATTGTTTTTTTTATAAAAGAATCTAACTCAGCAATAGATCCATGCAAGGAATGTGGGAAGGGAAAGGCCTTCCATGCCCTTAAAGGATCAGTACTGTTCATGGATCAGCAGTACCACTATCATATGGAAACTTACCAGAAGTACAAATTATTACATCCCATTCCAGACTTCCTAAATCATAAATTCTGCATGGGGCCCAATAATCTTAAATGTGTCAGATCACTCTGATATAGACTAAAATTTAAGCACTACTGATCTAGTTAAGATTTGCCTGCTTCTTCTGAAGATAGAGGAACTTATTTAACTGGGCCCATTGTAACCTTTTCTTGCACCCCTGGCTTAATCTTGCAATCTGAGGTTAAATAGCCCTACCTTGTAATTGTCCAAAGGCTTAAGAACAAGCCCACATTTGGCATTACTACCTTTTATCATACCTTCTCATTTCAGTTTGTGTGTATCTATGTTTGGCTTGTTTTGAGCACTGCAGTCTTCCCATACTCTTCAAAATATAAGCAATTGCACACACATATAAGATCTACTTGTTTTGTAGAGCAAGAGTTCAACTGGAATTTTTAGCTCTTTCTAATTTTTTTTAAATCCATGAGAACAGACTGAATTCCATTAGAGTATCTACAAATAATAGGCAGAATTCTAATGTCACCCCAAGGGTCCTTTCCCTTAGGACACAAACTCTACATAATTTGAATCATTTCAGTGTGGATAACAGTTGTATGATGGAATATCATTTTGATAATAAAGTTATGGTTTATGGTAATGGCAGAGGGACTCTGCAAGTGTAACTGAAGTCCCTAATCAATTAAATGTGAGTAAAGGAAAAGGGACATTACCATGGGGGATCAAATTTAGTAGGGTCTTAACAGAGGGTTGGGAGAGACAAACATGTCAGAGCCATGATCTTCTTTTGTCTTGAGACGCACTCTGTGAGGAGGGAACAGCAAGGCTGGGATGTCAAGTTGGCCTGACAGTGGCTCCAGCCTATAGTCAGCGAGAAGATACTGTGTTAGCCCCATAACTACAAGGATGAATGCTGCCAGCAACCAGGGAACACGGTGAAGGAATAAGCCTCACAGGAGACTACTGATACAGCCATCATGATGTCTGCCTACTGACACCTTGAGCCGTAGATGGGGCTAAGCTGACCCAGACTCATGACTCAAAGAAAATGAGGTAAGAAATTTATGTTTTAAGCACTCACTAAGTTTGTGGTAATTCATCACACACCAGTAGATAACTGATCACTGAATTTTTAAGCTTATTTCTTTATATGATAAAGAGAAACACAGAAAAAAAAAGGAATAAGAAAAATCAGTGACTAACTCTGAGATAAGTTTTTTACATTTTTAATTTCAATGAGCAGCTAAATATTTTAGTAGTTCTTTCCAATTAGAGAAACAAGTCCGATATTACTCATGGCTCAAGTAACACAGAACAACAAAGGCACCTAAGGAAAATGTGGAAAACTTATTATTACCTGAAATAGTTTTGAGGTAAGATGTTGATATCCATCACAGTTGCCACTCCCAAAGGAACAGGAGTGAAAAGTATGAATTGAGGCTCAAATGATAACTTGGGTGATTTTACCTCTCCAGTCAGATGTAACATTCGATAGCAAAGTGGATTATCATTCAAATACATAGGGATATCAACTGTGTATTTTTTCGGATGATCTATTGCAAAAAAAAATCAGTACTTTAGATTTATACACACATACAAACAAAAAGCATTTTCATAGTTCAAGTCTTACTAAACATAACAATGTACTGTGAAACTTCAACTCAATGAAACAGAATAGATTACACAAAAGTAAATTTATCTTACCAAGGAGCTTCAATGAACTCATTGAAGTAAAAATTTTTTAAAGTGCACTCTATCTAGAAATTGAACACATATTCTTACAATAAAATTCAGTTATTATGAGGAAATACATATACGTTAGGGAAAAGTATAACAGATTTCTTTTTTATTTGTTTTCTGTGCCTTACTAAAAAGCTCCCTCTCCCTTCAATATATACATAAGACCATAAAGGATTTCAGGGACCTACTGAGAATCGGGTAAGCCAAAACGAAAGGAATGTGCTTTCTCCCAGATTTTTTTAAGTTAATCAAGGTGGCCAGAGTTGACTGGCCAATTTCATTTTAGGATGATAGGAGATCCCCATGTGGCAACTCACCAAGAAAAAAGGCACTTTTTGTTGGGGCAGTTGAAGACTAGCCCCAGATATTAGGTTCCATTACAGCAAGTTGACAACACCCATTAGACCCATATTCTTTTTTTTTTTTTTTTTAAGATTTATTTATGCTTACAGAACTGGGATACAGGCTAGAGGTGTGGTGGTTGAGAGGATTCACCAGAGACAGAGTAGGGAGCAGAACAGGTGGATCTACTGAAATACACTGCTGAGGGGAGCAATGGGCAGATCTTAAGAGGTCTGCCATGCCATGTGGGTCAGCTCCCTGACCAGGGATCAAACTTGTGTTATAGAGAGCTTCATAATGTGGTGCTTTCACCCGTTGCGCCACCAGGAACAGCCCTAGGCCCATATTCTTAAACAGTGTCTCACAGGGTGAAAACTGTCATCTTATAATTACAAATCTAAGTTGATAGTTGACAATACCAAAAATAGGGCACCAGAGTGGTCTAGTAGGAATCAAAGCCTTCAAGGGTAACTAACACCAGCAGAGAGGATGAGAATGTTCTGCATGATAAAGGGTTATGTTCAAAAGTGACCTTGTGAACCATAAACAAAAGCAATGGACTCAGTGAAGTGACCAGACCCACTAGCTCTCTCTGCTGTTAGTCTTTACTTGGTCAAAGAAGTTCATGATTTGTTCAGATTACCTCGAATACTTAGGAATTGTGAGGTGACAAAAGAGGGTTGGGACTTGGTACACATAATGGAAGGCAAGTACTGGAAAGATTATGTGAAAATAGGAAAGACTGTATCTATGACTTAAAGTGATAAAATGAACTGTAACATAACTTATGTATTTAAAGCATTATAAATCTATATAGTAAAAACATGGTTTCATTAATGAAATCAATATTGCTAATGTATTTGGGGGAGAAAATCTAGTTTATTAATTTCAAAGTTAGGCAAGGTTTTAAGACTTTTTGAATTATGAATTGTGAATGGGGTGCTGTGGGAACATTTCTGCAGTCATGGAGAAGTGGGTTCCTTGTGTAACCTCTGATGACTGAGGGGATTCAATAATACTTTTTCTGAAATCAGCTGTGCTTTCCATCTTGTCTAACATAACTTTATATAGAGATGGTACAGGCATGTTTATATATTTTGGTATCCTAAGAAAGGAAGCCATAGATTGGATTCCTGCAGTTCCAAACTATCTGAAGGAAAGGTCAAATTAAAATGTTTCTTATTTTTTCTAGACTGCTCTGTCCATTTCATTTGGATAGAAACATTGATAGGAACATAATGGAGAAGTTCTGTACAGACATATAGATAATGGCTTTAGATGGAATAGCTTTTCTGATTCTTTCAGAATCAAACAGAGTAGACACAGCAATGAAACCAGAGGAATGCACAATGAAACCTACTTATTTTTACAAAATAAAATTGAGAATATCAAAAATATTTGATGTTTTCTATCATATTTGCACATTTCTAGACAGAGGTAGTAAAAGACAAAACATTTTTTAAATCTGCAAATCCTATATAGTATCCTATGTACTGTTTAAATAACATAAACTACAATGATTATATAATACCATACCAAGTAGTAAAGCAGGACACCAATTTAATGCAAAATCCTGCTAATAGATTACTATCAGAGAGCACATGCAGCATAATAAATGCTCTAAAAAAGCTTAAAAGGGGTAATAAGTTCTTATTCTGCCTTTTGTATTGGTAACATCTAGGTCTGGGTATTTTATTTTGAAGCCACATGTGTAAAACATAGTAGTTGCTAGAAACTAAAAGTGGGAGGAATGGAATGTCGTACAACTTTCTGTCAACAAAGAAATAAAAAATAAAAATTCAAATTATTTCAACAAATTATTAAGCTACTGAGATGGAAAGAAATAAACTCATACCATGATTTCTTTTAGTCTATAGCTAAGCTCACTGATAGTGTGTAATCATAAAACTGATAGGAAATTACCTTTGAAACAAGTGTTTTAAAGGTTTCAAGGTAACTACACAGAGAAAAGAAATAAAAGATACAGTATGCAAAAAAAAAACCTGATCTATACATAAAATTTGAGAAACATAAATGAAATGTGAATAAAATTGCATGAACATGAAGAAATCCTAACATGAAATAGGAAAAGCTCAAATTTCTTCCTTACATGTTACATTTCAGTCTCATACAAGAAGAAAAGCAAGGTCCTTTGGTTTAAAATACTTACCCTAATTTAAAAGATACAATTGAATAAAAAGTGATATATCACCCAAACAAACACAGACAAAAGGAAGACAATTTGGACTCTCACATAAATAGCACTCAAGGAAAAAATATTTTGTGAATAATTAACAAAAAATTAAATGCATAAACTTATTTATAAGAGATATATTAGACATACATTTTTCATAACATCCAACTATACAGGAAAACAATTGGAGTCAAGAAATGAACTGATACTGTAGAAACAGATTCAAACAGCTCACAGTAATAACTGCAATGCAACTGTGATACAAATATAATGTAAGAGCTTTACAGAATTAGAAGTATACAAAGGTAGAGGAGGCAGAGAAAAGGTACAAATAATGTAAATGAAGACAAAAGTATTAGATATTCTGACTTATCAGTTATTTACTTAGCAAACAATGCACAATAATATCTAAAACACCAGAGCCGTTCACTACAAGAAGTACCAGATAATGCATAAACATATTATTTTATAGAATCACAGTTGATTTAAAAGAATAATGAGAGAAGTCTCATTCATAATAATGATGCAGATAAAATAAACTTCAATTACTGGAAAAACATGTTATTCTTTCATGGAGAAAACTCAATTATATGCTTTTTTTCCTAGAAACTGTAAAAAATAATCTACAGTTCACTTAGAAAAGTAAGTGATAAAACTTGCCAAGAAGTTTTGTAATAGGTGTTTAATGAGAGCAAACTTGTCATACTAATTACAAAATAAGTACAGTAACACTGCAATGAAGAAAAGAAAAAGACAGAAAAGAACTAGAAATATAAATAGACATGCAGGCTAGCTTACCCCAAAGCGAGAATTCAAGCTCACACGCTAGATGTTGCAATATTTCTTCTGACCTAACCTTGCAGCTCACACACTATCACATCCATAACAACCACAGTCACATATCAGCTCTAACTTCATGTAGAAAGTAACGATACAAGGCATGAGTGCCTGAGATAACGAATATTGGGAAACATTTTTGAGGCTAATTACCATAAGATTCTAGGAAGAAACTTCTTTCAAATGTTTTAAGAACACATAAAAAGCAACCTAAACATTTGTATACATGATAAAATAATATGTGATGGATAAATTGAAGTATCAACAACAAACATAGGAAAATAGTACTCACTTGGACAGAAATTTATGGAAACAGTACACTCTTCATGTGGTCCCAGAGTCCCACGCAGTAGGCTAAGTTCAAATGTGCCACCTTGGAAAACTTTATCGTAATTGTTAATTTCCAAAATCCAGTCCACATTTTTTTTTGAAATATTATGTATGACAAGATTCTGTTCACAGTCAAAAAAAAAAAGAAATTTATAAAAATTATCATGGAATATAAAACTCAAGTTTCTACTACCAAAGCTATGCAATGGACTCATGCACAATGAGGTGATTAACGACAGTAATCACACACACACACACACACACACACATTTTAAAAATGACATTCAGTAAGCAAATGTGAATGCGAATATTTTAAGAGCCTACTAATGACTGTTAAAAGTGAACAAAAATAGAAACTTAGATAAAATAAAAATATCAAAGTTATGCTAGCTATCAAAGATGGAGAGTAACGAGAAATTATTCATTGTAGAGAGAAAGCAAAGTATAGAGTAGTCACTTCGGAAGACAGTTTGGCAGATTTTTATGTGAAACATACACCTATCACATGACACAGTATTCCATTTTTAAGTATTTACTTAAATAAAGTGACACTTTACATTCACACAAAAAATTTTGTCAATGTTTCATAACAGCTTTGTTCTTAATGACCAAACAGTGGAAGAAGAAACAAAACAAGGATTCCCACAGCTAAAGAATAGATAACAAACTGTGGTATGTAGCTAGACAATGGAATAAAGTACAATGATAAAATAAGTGAAGTATTAATTCATACACAACATAAAAGAACATGAGCTATATTTTGTTATGTGAAAGATTGAAAACCCAAATTGTTTCTTTGTGGAAATGCAAACTTGGATGGATGAAAAACAGTGGCCGTGAAGTGTTGGTGAAAGAGTCAACTGCAAATGCATTAGCTCTGAGAAGTTATAGTATGATGCAATCATTCTGTATGGTAGTGGTTACTACCATAGAGTAATAATGACTCTAATATCACTTTCAAAAATTGTATTGTACAAAGTGTCCTCTTCAATCTACATAAATTAAAAAAAAATCAAACAAGATATTGGGGATCCAGGATACTGTGTTCTATAACAAGCCATTAACTGGATTAAACAAACTCACTGAAGTTCGTGAGGTTTCGGAGAAATAGCCTAGCTTAATCTAGAAAACTGTTTTGACTGAAAACCATAAAGCTGAGACAAAAAGTTCATCTTTGCAAACACACCATCTACCTGGTAAAGTGATAGCAATTCTTACAGCCGACAAAGTTCAAAAAGATGAGAATTTAGCCCATTTACTCTATCTCCATTTCTCTCTCAACCTTCCAGTTCTGGATATTTATATTTCAATTCTTCCACTAGCCACTGATAGCCTTAATCAATATATTTATAACTCCAGTTCCTTTTCTTTCACCTTTTGATAATTTCCTTTAGCTATCCACTACGTAAAATTGCTACAACTTTCTTCCACCACTCACAAACCTCTACTCAACTTTCACAAATTTATTGTGCATATCATACATATCATTTTACATAGATTTATCACATTTTAATTCTGTTCATAAGCATATAATTCTCTATAGTATATATTTTATTATGATTGTAAATCTCACTCATGGAAAATCCAAGTTGTGTATTAGGCCACATTTTTTTCTCTTTTGAGCCCAATCCTTTGCCACTTGAGAAAAAGTTCTTACTGCCTAGATCATCTTTTATTACATCGATTTAATAATAATTCAACGCTAGAACTAGCCTTGCTTCTATAAAGGGATTGCTTTTCTCTGCAATCCAGTCAAATTCAGTTCACTAAAGCTTTTTCTAGCCCCACATACAAGGACTTTTGCATCTCTGGCATTAAGAATTAGAAATTTTACTGACTTTTTATACTTGAAGCAGTCACACTTTGATGTAATAAGCATTCTTTTATTGTTTTATAATTATAATTTCATACAGTGCTGTGCTATTATTTTATGGATGAAATGTTAAATATTTTATCAACATAATTTTTCTTCAAAGTTACAGAAGCTCAAAATTAACTGGCAGAAAATCAATATGACAAAAAGGTGCACTACAAAACAAATTTCTACAGTTATGTATGAAGATCATGTTTGTGGACATCTTTTTTTTTTCAAGGTGGGGTCATAATTAGAATGGAGGTAGATATCCAGTAAGAAAAAAATAGTAGGTTATCACATAAGTTATGGTATATATATCTGAACAGTTCACAGATTTATTATTGCCTCTCACCACATTTCCTTAGTTATATGAAACATGTTTCACATCAGTTAGAATCACTGCTTCCATTTGTATTAAGAGAGTGAAAATTTAATTTTATTTAATGTTTTGAACAGCCCTATTAAATCTATGCATATACAAAATGCATGCCTTTTTACATGCTTGCATACTTGGAAAGTAACTTTTAAGGAAGAAAGTATGTGTAGATATAATTACTGAAGTTCACTTAAAAAATGAAAGTAGGGCCCTTCCTGGTGGTACAACAGGTTAAAGCACAGCACTACAAAGATAGCTGCATGAGTTCGATCCCCAGCCAGGGAGGTGACCCACATGGTGCAGCAGACCTCTCTTGTATTGCCCGCTGCTCCCCTCAGCAGTGTGCTTCATCCATTTGCCTGTTCTGCTCACTATTCTGACTCTGGTGAATCCTCTCACCACCCCTGCGCCTCTAGCCTGTACCCCACTGCGGTATGCAAAAATAAATAAATCTTTAAAATAAAAATGAAAGTAATCATACAAAACATGCTTCAATTCCATAAACTAAAAACTGTAATCAGAAAACAGCTGTATACTACAGCAATTCTCTACACATACCTGAGTGATGGGCACCTTGTTTTTAGGATCCATACAATGTAATGGCATTTCAAATATAAATTCAGTGCAGGATAATTTCAGTGGTGCTTGTAATACTACCAAAGGAAAGTAAATCTACTAGTAAAAGTATAAATACATATAAGCTTACAGATAATTATATACTTTTCAACATGAAAGAGTAAAAATATATATAAATATATATATATATAAAACATTCTTTATCCCTAGTTACAACAAAATTAACTTTAATACATTTCTACAATATCTGGCTTTATCACATTGAGTAAGTTCCAAAACCCTTGAGATGGAAAATACTAAATATTGATCTGAGTTAAAAAGGAACCAAAGTTGAAATGATGTCCAAATCAGACTTGCACCAATGCAGAAGTACAAACATGAAAAGAAATATAGAATGAAAACAATATGGGAAAAAAGGTAAAATATATAGAGAGCACATCATATAATATTTCCTAAGAAGCAAGAAAACTCTAGGGAGAAAATGGCTATTATATGGAATATTAGGAATGGCAGTATCAAACATTAGTAATGAGAAGTCATTACTACCTTCTGGAATATATATTTTAGCAGATTTATTTTGTAGAGCTAATTTAGATACAAAAATTGAGCAGAAGGTATAGAGATCTTCACAGCACCCTGCCCTATTCAGCATAGCCTCGTCCATTATCAACATTCTCCACCACAGTAGTAGGATGAAACTACAACGATGATCATTATAACTTAGTATCCATGGTGTATCGTAAAGATTGCTTGTGGCAGTGTGTATTCCATAGGTTTAACAAAAGTATAATGACACATAGCCATCATTATGCATCATACCAAGGACAGTCACATATATACCAAATATATGTAATTATCTCACAAAGAATTGGAATTTTTAATATATTTTCATCCTTTATATGTAGTTTGTTAGTAATGCATTTATTTGAGAAAAATTATTACATAATTTTATTGTTTCCTTTTATGTCCAATGAATTTTAGTAATTTATATTTTGATTTAGTCATTTTCAACTGCATACACAATTAATAAAGTGACTTTTTTAGATATAATGCTAAATTATAAACAGTCATTCATCTGAGTTTATATCCAAAATTATAAAGTTATTCATCTGAGTTTATTTCCATGATACTTATGAAAATTCAATCTCACAGACTCACAATTTAGACACAGAAAAGTCATATCATAATATTACTATACAATATTTCTCTTAAAAAATGAATGTTATTTTTAAATGATTTTTTAAAATATTACTTTTTCAACTTTTAACTGCTTATGTATAAATATTTGGACCATGCATATCGATTGAATGTTTCCATTACATACCAGTAGCTTTAACATCACATGGACGAATAAGTGGTGTTGTCTTTGGAGTCAAAGGAGTATTTGACAAACAACATTCAGTGTAAAGTTCTGAAGCCTTGAAGAAATTAATTTGCACTTGAAAAGTAAATTGGTATGTTGCCACCTGACGGACAAAAATATATATATATATATATTATATCTGTGACTTATTTTCACTGTAAGAAATTTGTGACACTAGTTTTATATATTTATATATTAAACTTGTATATATTTAAAATATAGAACCTCATGATTTGATATACATGTAAGTAGTGAAATGACAGTGCAATCAAGATACTTAACATCTATCACACCAATTATTTACCTTTGTGTTTGCAATATGTGTGTTGAAAACACAACCTACCCTCACAGTGATTTTCAAGCATAAATTAGAGTGTTGTTACCAAATTTACCTTACCCTGCAATCTCATTTTACGGGTATTTATACAAAGGAATTGAAATCAGGATCTCATTGCCACCTTATTCATAATATACAAAATATGGACACAATCTAAACATCCATCAATAGATGAATAAAGAAAATGTGTTATATAGTATAATAGTATTAGCATTCAGCTTGTAAAATAAAAGGACATTCTGCTATTTGCTATAACATGGCTGAACCTAGAAGACTTTACTCTAAATGAAATAAACCAGACACAGAAAGACACATAATGCATGATCTCACTTATTTGTAGACACTGAAATAGCTAAATACACAAAAGGAAAGAACAGAATAGTAGTAACCAAGGGTTGGAAGGAGGAAGATAAAGAGGAAGATGTTTGTTGCTGAAGGGGTACAAAGTTTAAATGATACAAGATGAATAAGTTCTGGAGATCTAATCAGACACCATTATTTAACAAGAGTAATTTTAAAAATCTCCAGAAATTAAAAAAAATTAAAAACGGTAATTTTAAAAAGTTCCAGAAAGATGAAATGTAAAGTACATTTTCTCATTTTCTTTTTTACAAAAGAAGGCCTGGTTTATTTTTCATGAGTCTAAAAATAATTCTTAAAAATAAAAAAGAAGAAAATGTTTTTTTTTAAATCCTATTAGTTCAAAATGGACCAGAGACCTAAATATGAAATCTAAAACTATAAATAATATAGAAGAAAACATAGGAGAAAAATGTCCGTGATCTTTGATTAATCAGAGTTCTTAAATGCAATACCAAATGAATTCTCCATAAAAGAAAAAATAGCATTAAAGTGTATTTTATCAAGATTTCAAATGTACTGTTAAAGATAATGTGAAGAAAAAGAATTAGAAGTCAAAAACACAGTATTGGCCAAAAAAAAAATCTATTTGTATCCAAGGTATATAAAGAATACTCAAATAATAATGAAAATCAAAGAACCTAATAAAAAGATAAAATATTTGAAATGACAGGTGAGAAAAGAAAATAAGCAAATTCCATTTTATCATAGAAAGAGGAGATACTTAACATTATCAGACAACAGGGAAATTCATCATCAGACAAGAGGCTTAAATAAAATTAAAGTCCCCTGTTGCTGATAAAGATATGACAGCTAATATACATTGCTGATAGAAATGCAAAATTTTAAGTCATTTTGGAAAAGTTTTCAAGTTTCTTCGAAAGTCAAGTATATATTTAATACAAACTGGAACTCCAGGTGATTACCAAAACGAAATGAAAACTCAGTCATACAAAGATCTGCATGCAAACATGAACAGTGACCCGATTCATAAATGTCAAAACCTGAAAATAACCCAAATTCACTCCAAATAGGGAATGGATAACACATTTTGGTAATTCCATACAGTTCTATACTTTTCAACAAGAAAAACTGAACAATATTCTGTTACACATAATGACATAGATGAAATTCAAATGCATTATTCCAACTGTGAAAAATCAGACTGAAAAGCCAACATGCCATATATATATATATGAACTTTAATGTTCATTATATATGAACATTAATAAAGATCCTAAGAGCTGTTAGGTTAAGAGAAAGGGGAGAGGAAAAAGGACATGGTGGTGTATTGGATGGTGGAAGGGGAAAAATTAAAAAAGAAAGGCCAAGAAAGATAACAAAAATACCTCCCCATTTTGCAAAACTAATTTATTTTGATGTGTTTATTTCCTTTTGATGCAGTTGTAACGCAGGTAGTGTTCTTGATTCTTCTTTTTGTTAGTCTTTTACTTGGTACAGAAGCACAAGAGATTTTTTTTTTTTATGTCACTTCTATAGCTTGCCACTGAGAAGTACATTTCTGGTGTTTATGAACTACCCAGTCTGTGATATTTTATTATAGCAGACTGAGCAGACAAAGACACTGACCACACCCTGCCAATTCTATCTCCAGCCATATAATCTTTTGTGAATAGTCTGTTCTCATAATGGAATTATAGAAGCATAAAAATACTCTCACACATTTTATTTTCAGGGATGTTTCATTTATTTTGACAAATCAGTACAAGCAACACATTCCCATGACAATCTATTTCTGTAGT
Source organism: Condylura cristata (assembly GCF_000260355.1). Lineage (NCBI taxonomy): Eukaryota > Metazoa > Chordata > Mammalia > Eulipotyphla > Talpidae > Condylura > Condylura cristata. The sequence goes on along the minus strand of NW_004567128.1, from coordinate 19,123,821 downwards.
GATACCAGCACACAGATGTCAAGGAGTAAATTGAATAAAGATATATTTCATGTACAACTACTACTTGCTTTCATATTTCAGTCTTTCAAAAATGAACAAAAAAAATCTTTGCTTGATATATTTTACTGCAATTTCTCATCATTTAATCATCAACAACTAGCTATATTTTGTCTCATTTTGAGTTTTCCTCTTCTGGTTTATCTGTTTTTTTTTTTTCCCCCTTATTTTGTGTTAACATGCATGAAAACCTTTGATTATGTTATAACAACATTGAAGCTATTTTAGCTATTTCATCTTTAAGTTTTTTCCCCCCATATAATGTGGACTCATTTTCACATCAAATAATATGTAGAAGTATGTGTCCCAAATGGTCATCATCATCTGACTGTGATGGATGGAGGTTTCCCAATTGAAGAAAATGGGAGCAATGGAATAGGAGATAAATGGAAACATGAAGACAAAGAATGAGGCCAGATTTCTAGATGGGTGTCCATAAGTATACCGAAATCATTGAGAAAACGAGAGGAAGAGGTTGTGAAGTATACAATGTGTCTTGCTGGTGCCAATGTCCAGAGATTACTAATTTGACAAGAGGAAAGTGATAAATTCACATTATAGAAGGTTCAAAGAAATAGGCATTTTTAACAGATAAGAAGCATCTAGGAAAAAAATCAGCCCAGGGAACAAGGCTTCCAGAAAGCACCTCCAAAGCAACACCCAGATTCACGGGGAAGGCTACATAAGAAGCAGTATCCTACAGATAGCTGTGCTGATAATAGGAAGAAACCACTGAGGGAACAGAAGTCCTAAAAGAACAAAATGATGATTGACATAAGTTTAGGGATCCTAGAAGGAAGAGGAAAAGCATTAGGGTAGGCAACATAAAACTGCCATGAATAACAATGTTGACAGAGGGTTTCACTTCAGGGGATTCTAAGGTAAAGCATGACCATGATGGATTAAAAATCCTGGCTGTCATGGAGTTCTGCATCTTAACTAACACTGAGTCAAGTGTTGGATGCCAAAGTCAGAGGAGTGGTGGGAGAGGTTTACCACACACAATGACTGTGTTTTCATTTTAAATTGTCTGCTGATGAAGATGATGTTGGAAAATATATCAAGATAACTCAATATACTGGCCACATGCCTTACATTTTTTATATATTTTAAGCATTTCTCCCTCTTACAAAGTATGTTTTGTAAAAGACTGTGTGCTAAAGGGGCACACCTGAAGACAATCCTGCCTTCTCCCGGTCCCCTATATCCATGGAAGGTCACCCTGGACTTGCCTCCTCTTAGCACACATTTTCAGAGATAATCTACATAAAATGAACTATACTCAGGGTAGCCCTGTAATTACTGCAAATGCAAAACTAAGAAATCCCATGATTTCTTCACCCACATAAACTTCTGCCCTCAACAAAACTGTAAGATATAAGGTATCTTTACAGAGAAACTCAGGGAAGCACAGAGAAAAATGATATTTACTGTGACATCACTAAGCTACCTAATGGAGGAGGAAAATGTCAACAGTTCTGCGACATGTCATCTGAGTACTTTTTCAGATGTTGTTACGCAAACAGAAGAATGGGTCTGTCACAGAAAGATACTCTGCTGAAGGAACAATCTGTGGGTAGACAAAAATGCTTAAGAATAGAAAAGGGGCAGGTACAATTCACATGTGTTATTAATCCTTCAAGGATTTTTCTTAGCTTCCTGTAACAAATCCAAGATAACTGTGTTTCCCCAAAGGTTATATGTCCTGCAGGAGCACACAAAGGTTAGTGGAACCAAGAAAAAAGCGAACAAATTTCTCTTATGGGCAAGAGCCTTAGGGCAAATAGAAAACAAAAGACATGAGACATGCAGAACAGCTGAGCTACTACAGTTACCAGCCTGAGCTACAGGGAAGAACTTGGGCCACAGCAACAGAACAAGTGAAAAATGAAAATGGAGAAAGATCTATACCAGCACTGTCAGACACACCCTCTGTGATGATGGAAATGTCCTGCACTAGCCAATCAATAGCCACATGCACATACTGAAAACATAAAATGAGGTTATTTTAACTAAGAAAATAGAAAAATTAAATGTGTTTAATATTAATTAATAGGGTTTTTTTTAATATTATTGATTGATTGGTTGGTTGATACATACAAGAACTGGGGTACAGGCCACAGGTGGAAGAGGGTGAGAGGATTCACCAGAGACAGTGGGGAACAGAACAGGTGGATCTATTGAAATACACTGTGGAGGGGAGAGAGGGTGAGACAGGAGAGGTCTGTTGTGCCTTGTTTCTTAGCTCCCTAACCGGGGATCGACCTCAGACCTCAGCAGCAATAGCATCAGAGCCCTGAGACTTAGCCCCTGTACCACCAGGGTGGCCTTTAATTAATATAGGTGTTAGCATCTGTGTATGGCTAATGGCTACCACATAAAGAAGCATAACTCTGTATCATGGCCCTGAAAACATACAAATGTTTTCACAAGATAAGAAGGGACTTAAATAATTACAAACCAGTCCAGTCAAGGATGCCAAACAATTGTAATTGTGCACCAGCACTTTTGACTGTATCCAAACTTGTGCAGTATAGAAAAGGAAGAGTCCAACTAGAAATTAAGTCTTGTATTTTCTTGTTGTTGATTTCACATTTTCTACTACGTAGTTAAATGAAGAAATCACATTGCCTATTTAATATACTCACAGAGAAACACAAAGCAGACAACTCACAGCTCGCTGTAAATATAGTGAAGGGCATATGAAATCACTGGAAACCAAACAATCAATCAGCCTCACTGGCACAAATTTATGAAACAAAATCTCACAGGGTGCTCATGATCTGCAGGGTTTTTATGTTCTTCTCAATGTTGGACTGAATTACACTCCAACACACTAAGTAAATCTTTCTTTAAAACATCCAGTAAATGTAGAATGAGCTAAAATATTAAGTACTGTGTAGCATTAAAGAGAACTAGAAATGATTTTCTAAAAATTTTCAACAACTTTTAGAATCCTAGAAGAACCACAATCTAGACAGTAAGAAACAGATGTACAATCAGATGACATCAAACTAAAAGAAACTAGCACAGTGAAAGAAATGTCCCCCCCAAAGGAAAATACATCCTAACAGAATGGAAGAAAATATTTGCACAACTTAATCCAGTAAGAGGCTAATATACATTTGCAAACACCTATATGTAAAAAAAAAAAAAGAAAGAAAGAAAAAAAGAATCCAATTGGAACATGGGCAGAAGAACTAAGCAGACACTTCTCTAAAGAAGACACAAAGATGGCTAACAAAATGGATTAGTGAAGAGTACTGAGCATCCAATGCCCTTTTATATTGCATCGCTAGTTATGTTCACTTAGTTCATTCATTTCTACACCTACTGAGTCTGAGTCATCATGCTGGGATATAAAAAATGGTCTTACCAGAAGAGGTATTTGGTTTGATTTTGTACTTTCTGTTGTTGTTTTTAAATCACTAAACATCAAAGGAGGCTATATAAAAGTAATCAGTGTTATAGCTCCCCCTCTTAAATCTTGAAAGCACATCTCTGGCAATTTCAATTTCAAGCACTGATTTCAAAAGCATTAGGCATACCCCACTCACATGTAAGAACAAGCACAATCTGGCTCAAATGTAAGTGACTTTGGAGTTAGCCCACACTTTTCTCTCCTTCATCACATGTCACATCTTGAATTTCCAAGAGAGAGTAACTGAGACAAGAACACAGGTATGCCCTGTTCACCTCTTGAGACACTGTGAGCATGAATAGACACCTCTAGCATTCACTCTACTGACTTAAAGAGTGCTCACAAGCTAGAATAAGAACCACCACTCTAAGGTGATATTTGATAGCTTCCCAGTTAGGATCATCTGTAATTCCACCACTCATCTGTAATATGAATAAAAAAATAGAAGGCTGAACTTACTTCTTCAGGAGAAAATGCTATGCCACATTCCATAGATGCATTTTCCTCTAACTCAAAAAAATATATGTCAGGAAATTCAGGGTCTGAGTATTGCACTGTAAAGACAAAAAAAAGAAAAACAGAAAAAAGTCAGATACAGAACAATAATATTTAAATGTTAAATGTGGAAAGGAAACTTTGAGAAACCTAATTGACATGTTTATAGCAATCAACAAGCAATTAGTAAAATATCTGTAGGGATGTATAAAGATGCTGGATTAAAAAATAACCCTTAATGCCAGTATTACTGCAACAAAAGTAATATGAAAATGCAATTAAAATATTTAATACTGGCCCTTTACTTATAGCATTTCTTTAACATTATATTTTAAAGCAATTTAAAACTATTTTTACTTTTATAATAACATCATTATAGCATAAAATATAAACCTGATTTGTCTTTAAAATCCATTGAAAAACATGGAAATTCTTCTAGATTAAATTCCACTCTGGCACGAGTTATACCTTTGTTTTTTACTAAAAACGGGATAACCTCGGTGGTGCCTACATAGGTACCCGTGAAGTTAAAGACATCCTAAAATTAAAAAAAAAAAAAAAAAGAATTAGAAAGTGCAGTAATAGTTTATGAAAATAACATAAGCTAAATGTTCTATACCATATTTATCAAGGCAATATTAACTGAAATATTTTGTAAAAATTAGCCAGTCCCCCCCCCTTATCAAATTCCATTGCAATCAGTTACCCATTGCACTTACCAAACCCCATTATTCTTTACTTCTTAGTCTTAGTGTAATAACATGAAGTTAATAACACATCATTTAGCATTTCATTTCTAGTTTCTGGCTTTATTCAATTCTCCATGCCACAACTAAGGCACAATTTAACTAGATAAAAATCTTATCTTCTCCCATCCCTTCCTCAAAACTGATGGTTCTCCTCTATCTACAGGATGAAGTTGAAGGTTGTTAACAGGTGCATAATATTCACCATGACCTTCCCTTGCCTCATCTCATTCCACGCTCACCCTATCATAGTGCTTCACATTTCAGCAAGCTGTAGGACTTGTCATTGTCAACCACCACCTGACATTTCACCCTTCTGTGTTTATCAAGGTGTCCCATGTGTCAAGAAGGACCCTCTCTAACTTATAACTGTCTGATAAATAATGTGTGTATTTAACACCCACTTGCATAAACCACAGTTAACAGCACTGTGTTCAAAACTACTTGCATTCCTTCTGTGACTTACATTACAGTATCACGATGTTCATTTATTTGTTTAAACACTTGTTTCTCTTAGAAAACCTTAAGACTGGTTCATATTTGCTTTCCTAGAACCTATTTGACACCTTTATCTTTATCTTACATACCAGTATTTGTTTATTGCACAAAACTACTGAATTCTATCTTCTGGAGGAGTAACCCTGTCTCTGTATCTCCATCCTCTAGCTCCTTTGTAAAACAATTACATATAACATTAAAGGAGAAATAACTGGTATTTTAATGCTGAAAAAAACACTACATTGAGATCAATTGGTCACTATTTATTTCACTTAAAATAGCAACCCATTTCTACTGGTGAAGTTTGTAAAATCCGAAATGGGTAATGAAATTTTGATGCTTTCTTTATGTAATATAAAACCATTCCTGTTATCCAATGCTAGCTTGCCCATATGCTCTTTTGGATAAAATTTCCTAATTACTATTAAGACACATAATCAATGCTATATAATTATTAAATGTATTGCTGACTGGTGATGCTAAAGTATTATTTTTTAAAGGCAACTAGACAGCTATGTTTAACACTCAACATAATTAGGGAATACTGATAAATATATGTTAAAGTCAAGTTCTATAAATGACTCAACAGTGCCCCAATATGTAAAGCATGCCAAAAATGTTATGAGGATGAGGAAATAAAATAATCAAAGTTCAATACCTAAAACTGTTCAAATAAGGACACCACAGCAATGGGAAAAAATAATTCTAGATACTGTATGTTTTAATTGTCAACAATCACCATAGTCCTAGACAAGCTAGTTTAGTATCTGTCATTCTATCCAGACTCACCATGCCTTGAACGCCAGATAAAATAAAGCCAGATCCTAAAACTGTGGTTATGCCACTTAAGTGCAGACGAGAAGGCAGCCTCATCGGAGGCGAAAAGCTGCCTCATCCATTTCCTCTCAGTTTAGGACAACCCCAGAGTGATGCTAGGTGAGGTAGTACTAGTAGGCAAGGAAAACTAAAGTGAAGATAATGTGACAAATGCAAGGATGGAGAGGTTAAGGTGTTGAAAACAGCTGATACATATGACATGGAGAGGCAAAGAGATCTGCTTTGAAGAATCTGAGTATCTTTGGGCAATTCCAGAATGCCAGAAAAATAAATAATAAAAAAAACCTGTACACACAATCAATTGTAGAACAAAATTTTATCAAAGTAAAGCACAATGTGTTCAAAAATTAAGTATGACTATAGTTCATAAAATGCAAATCAAGATTATAGGGAGATATTATTTTATATTTAAAATGGGAAACATTAAGTCTTACAATTTATGGAGCAATGGAAACTTGAGAAGAAAATCTGAACAGTATCTTGTGAAGTCAAACACGTACATATCCCATGCTTAAACAGCTCCACTCCTACAGAAACTCTGACATATGTCCCTCAGAAAATATGTATCTATTAATGTTCACAGCTACAGTGTCTTTAGTAACAAAAAACAATAATTGGATGAACAAAGAAATGTGTCTTTAAGCTAAAAGTACATCTACACAGTGGACTATTAAGCAGCAATGATAATCAAGACACAGCTACACACAACTTAGAAGAACTTTGGAAACATAATATCCAATTATGACAATCACCAAAGACTACAAATAGTAAATCTTCATGCTAAAATTAAAAATGAACAAACTAAAATTTAAAAAAATGATTAAGAAATTCACATCTATGTGGTAACCCAATTCAAAATAACAAAGGGATAATATTCACAAAATTCAGGAGGGGAAGGATCATGATGGAGCCTACTGATGATACTGATATTGGTAATGTAATGATACTTAAATTTAGTGGTAAGTTTTTAGACCTTCCTTTAATATTCTACATCATTATATATATATTCTACATATTATATTCTGGATGTCAAATTACTATAATAAAATATTTGAACATAAATGAGCTGACTAATAAACATAATAAAATAACCAAACTCATAATTAACACAAATATGTAATATACTCACCGGTTTGATTGTAACATCAGCAATCTCAACAGATCCACCAATCCTAAGGTCAACGACATTTCCACGGCGAACAGCAATCTTATTTAGGAGAAATATAAAACTTTGTGGAAACCACATTAAAATATACTTGTGTATTGCTAATGTAATACCTGACATTTATGTTAACATTTTGTAATTTAAATAATCTTAAACGTAAATGTCACAAGATTCATTGCAGCAGTTGCCGTAATTCTTGTTATGCAGCACTGATATTCCTAAGAGGAAAGAATGATTCTTTAAAATTCTTGATTCTTTAAAATTCCACCATAAATGGGACCAGCTGACAGCTTGTGAATTTGACCAGAGTCCTATCCATTTGGCTAAACATCATTACCACTCTGTGTAGGCCTTTTGTATTTACTCAATTTCAATTGATTATGCAGAATTAAAACAAACAGAAAACTGAGTGAAAACATAACCCTTCCCATGGAAGATACAATGGGCATAACAACAATGAGCTAAATAACTGCTGAGTCTATGGGGCCATGTATAGTGCTAAATATATTATTTCCTTTTTTAATCCACAGTATTCTGTGAAGTCACCACTGTTAATACCCTAATTTCTTAATGAGGAAAATTGCAGCATAGAGATGCCAAGTATTTTGTCTTCTGTTTGAAATCCCAAAACTTGACAATAGCAATGGCTATACTTAGACCAAACACTGACTTAACATTCAACTGCTTCCAAGAAAATTAAATAGCAACATAAGAATTTAGCTATTTAATTGCTACAAAATAAAAGCTATATATTATCTGAACATATTATTGTCTAATAAAAGTTTCAAAGGCACAATAACAACATTCCATGAAAGCCCAAATCTGCAAAATAACTGGAAGCCATAAATGTCTATTACAACAAAGGGATATGAGAGTATTTCACCTTTTCCCACTGAATCAGTAACATCGTTTATAGGCAAATAAATAACAAAATACCAGAATTTCAGTTGAAGAAAGTGATGTGCCATTTACATATTCTTATTAGCCAAACTACTGCCGTGATAGTACTATATGACTTCCACATCTTATTTAAAGAATATGTAGTACATAAACAAAATGATACACTAAAATCATAAAAAGCAAAATTTAACGACTTGGAAGAAATTATAAATCAACATCAATGAACTCCATATACCACAACTCCACACAGCTATCACTTTATTCATATCCCCATCATTCATCATTCACTAAGGCAGTCCACGGTACTTCTGACCTTTTATTTCTAGAGACAGAAACTATACTCTGGGCCATATCATCTCAATATCACCTCTGATACCATACATTCACCACTCCCTCTCTCACAACTCTCTCTCCTCCCTGCTCTCTCTCTCTTTCTCTCATTTTCAGAGACATTAATTTCTGGATATCACATCACAGAGATATCCAAGTCTATGATGTGTAATGTTCTTCTGGTCAACCTCAATTCACCTTTGTCCACTGGCTTCTTCAACTTTTCCCAAATTTAATTATTATAATTTCTCAAGTACCAATATATTATTTTCATGTGTACTTATCTTGGTTTTCACAGAATAACAGAAAAATTCTCTATCATCTGCAAGGTTAATGTATGGTCCTCAGACTAGTATGTGCATGCCATGACTTCTTTAGTGGACATCTCCCTATGGAGAGCCAAAAGGTGATTCAAACTCATGATATGCCTCTGAAGTCTCTTTCTCATGGAATGTAGCTACAGTCTTACTCTTAACTCCTTTTATTGATATGTGATCCCTTTATAACCACTAAGTCATAAATATTCACCTCCTAATTTTGAATGGAATGTATCCTACTTCCTGACAGAGAACACCATCCTCTTACTTGGAGAGTTACACATATTGCACTCCATCTTATTGGTCTCAGTTTTACTGTTCAATAACCAAACTGGATCTCTGAAAATTGTGAATCTGATTGTGAAATCCCTAGGCTTAAAAAATTCCAGCTTTATGGATTATGGTGATGATGCACAGGTGAACTGGTTGTGGGAAGCCCAAGGGGATTACAACTGAGATGGAAAAAAGCACAAAATGATGTAAAAATAAATTATTATATTAAAAATATTCCATCTCTAAAAGGCACAAAATGATGTAAAAATAAACTACTATATTATTTTTTAAAAATCCCAGCTCTTAAGATGAAGTTTGGACTTGCTAACATTGTTTATAAGGACTTATATGACCTGAGACCTAGATCTCTAAACAAATCCCCACTATCACCCATGTAATCTATAATCGAGCCAGGCTAAATGTTTGTCATCCATGCAGTCTATGACCTAAGCATGCTAAACTTAAGTTTTTCTTATCTGTCTTACAACTATTGCTCTCCCCCATGCTTAAAAATGGATCATTTGTGCTTCCTTAAATACTCTACTGCACTCCTCCTCCACCCCATTACCAGCCTTTTCAAACGGCTGATTCTTAACTTAAGGTTTCTTTTAGAGGTTTCTTCCCCTAGGAAGCCTTCTTTGATACTTTAAGCCTGGAGCGATGACGCCCTGTGTCCTCCCTTCATCTACTGAATTTCTCCATCACAGTATTCATTACATTATATTTTAATTTTCAGACCATATACCTCAATTTATAATTAATAGATCCACCATATGAGCCAGGAAATCCACTCCTAGTTACCCACCTAAATAATGTAAAAACACTAATGTGAAGTGATATATAATCTCCTGTGTTCACTGTAGTACTATCTACAATAGCCAAGTTATGGAAACAACCCAAGCACCGAAGTACAGATGAGTGCATCAAGAAAATGTAGCATATAAACACAAAGGAATACTTCTCAGCTATCAAAAAAAAAAAAGATGAATTCTTGCTACTGGTGGCAATATGCATGGAATTGGTGGTGAATCTGTAATGAAATAACTCAGAAGAAAGACATATACTTGATTATTTCACTCATATATGGACACAGAGAAACAAAACAAAGGAACTGACAATACTCAGGAGGAAAAAACAAGGATTTGACTGCAGAATTGAAGCTACTGGAGGTGGAGGAAAAATGGGTGTGGGAACAAAGGAGACAGGGGACCATATAATCTAGGGTAAAGTACTGAGTATTATAGTGGTGTGTGTGGAGTGGTGACATACATCTTAGAAGATGTGACCCTATTCTCCTAAATCATATACAGTGCTGTAAAGCAACGCTAAAAGTATTTCAGTCCTTGAGTTATAGTCAAATTTTATTACAGATGGGACATATGTTTTATTCTGCTTAACAAACACTTAAAAAATCCTAAAATCATGATAATATCTTTTACTTATATAATTCCTAGACCATGAAATGATAAAACATTTTATATGTTTGATAATATACAGATGTTAAAATCATTTAGAATCTGTCTATATCCTTAGGCATTCAATCTTTTTAAAGTTATAATTCAAAAATTGATCATTTTTCCCTATGGTATATAATGAAGTAAGTTAAACTAACTGACATCATGAAAAGAGCCCTTCTTTGGCTCTGTGACTAGTAAGGACTTTTTAAAATCAGAGATTCCAAACTTCATTCCAGATCACACGAAACATGTCTCATATTGATGAAAGGTATCCATTTCAATTTAGTTCCATGACCAACTTTCACCAAAACTATTTTTCTCAAATCCTCCTGTCAAGTTCTGCTAATCATTTCTACAACAAATGACACAGGTAAGGTTGTATTTACTGACCTCTAAAATCTGCACATCATTAACTAGAAAAATTATAGAAATTTAAAAAACCTACTCCTTAGTATCATGAAATTACAACCAATTCCCATTTAAAGAAATCATTAAGTAACATTTTATAAGAATAAACATGTATACAGTTTATAGCATTATATCTACTATTATAAATATAGTAAACAAACAAATCCACATATATTTCAGGAACACATATATATAAACATACCTTTGCTCTTGTATCGAATTTTTCTGCCACGGTGGGTGTACAGGAAATATTAAGAACAGTTAATCCCCCCCATGGAATAATTCCTTCTGATGGAACAATATTAATAGTAGGCAGAAGACTCTGATCACAAACCTATAATTAAAAATTTGTAAAAATGTTTCATTTTCTTTTTAAGTTAGTGCTCCAAAATTTTCCTAGGAAAGTTTTTAAACTACTATCTAGAGAAAAGACTCCCAGTGACAGGTCATGAAGACATTCTGTAATAGATTTTCAAACACCAGACTCAAAATACTTTGAACTTTAGCAAGGATTTGCACCACTAACCCAGAGAATAGAAATTTCAGTGCCATCTTTCAATTCAAACAGGATGATAAAATTTATTATCTGAAGTATTTTCAAGACTTTTCAAGGATGAGATATACCTGTTCGAAAAAAATGCCAAAACTCTAGGTACTCTTTATTATTTCCTGGATAGCCTAAAGCCCAAGACATCATTTCAACTTTCCAAAGAGATGGAAGTAATTTACCGATGGACCCATGATGTGGTCTGTCAAGAGGCCAACTTAGGCCTTTCTATCATGCTTTAAGACACACTAATTTAAAGGGAACTTTGTTAAAATAGCTTTGGGGATAAAGGAAAAAAACAGACTAATTCTGAAGCAACAGAGAAATCTCATATGAAATATGTAAATATTAGCATTAGTCAATTGATAAAACCTAAAGTATCAATACTCTAGAATTCCTGGCAAAAAGATCAAATTATAGCATATGATTAAAAAAAAATGTCCCAGGATTCTCAGTTACCTTGAAATAAGCATGGTTTTGTCCTACATTATGAAGAACAGCTTTCCTCCAACTTGTTAAACCTTGAGGAATATTATTGAAAAGTATCCTTGGCTCCAAAAATGTGACTTTGGTGTGACCAACCTAATAAGAAGAGGAGGAAAGTGAAAATGAAATTGAAACAACAGTAGCTATTTTTTTTCCTTTACCAGATAACTCAGACTTCTTCAGTTTCAATGCAATTTCTAAAATATGAAGCTTTATCAGCTTTTATTATATACTTAAGATAAACGAAAATAGAATGGAATAATTTAAATGAATTCCTAAACGGAGGAAGGCAGGTTAAGTAAGATCACGCTATGGAGGAAGTGAATCTGACTGAGGTTCACTTAGATCAGTCTCTTGAAAGAGTTCTTAGATATCATGTACCCAACTGTGTACAGAATATGCTTTGCAAAAGGAAGGAGTTCAAGGGTTCCCTAAATATGACAGATAATGTGTCAAATGAGATTATCCAGACATATTTCTATTATAGGTACTTAATATACAGATAACATACAATTTGCCTAATCTGAGAATAGGAGGTAGTTCATTGTGATTGACAGTTATTACTTAGACACAAGCCTCCCTAACCTTATCCCACATAAATGACTTCACAGAACTAATGCAGCATAGAATATTTTTGTAAATGCTGACATTTTCCACCTCTCCCATTTTACAGGAAAATAGCACATTATTTTCAATTCCATATTCTGTGCTCTTTAAATCAAACATTATTTCTTACAGTTTTAGGAGTTTTAAGTACATTCTTATCATTATTTGAATAACATAATTTGGGTAACTGGAGCAACAAATATTCCAACAAAGCTAATAGAAGATACCCAAGTAAATCCTTTATAAATTAATGACAACCCTTCAATAAATATTTTATTTAATCACTACATGTTCCTCCATCTTTACTTTTTAAAGAGTAACTTTTCACAATTTGTCTAAATTTCAGCATTTTAAAATTTATCAAAAGTGATGTAATTCATTATACTTTTATCTGAGTTTAATCATAACTAATCCTAGTATAGTGAAAGCAAATCTCATCAGAAGGTAATGACAAAGATTTTGGGGCAGACAGTTTAGATTTAAATTCCTACTGGGGCAGGAACTAAATTTGTCAATTTGTATTTACTAACCTCTCTAGTATTCCACTTCCTCACCATCAACTGAGATACTAGTACTTATTTTTTATAGTTATTGCAAAGATTAAACAACATCATATATATGAATAGCAACCAGAATCATGCCTGACACATAGCAAAAAAGACACCTATTGCTTAATTTATTTAATTCTAAATCCAAATTACTAAATTGCTCACCTTTACCTGTTAGGAAAAAAAAATACACACAGGATCACTATTTCTCCTTAGTAAACTTGTCAAAAACAGTGATTTAATAACAACGAAAGAACTGTGTATATATGTTCACCAGAGACAGTTATAAAAATGCTCCCAGAGTACTATGATAGAGGCTAAAAGTTTGAAGCAATTCAAATTTCTAACAGTTGTGTAATGAAAAAATAATGGCACAGTCATTTAATGGACTACTACTCAGAAACAAGAATGAATACTCCACCAAAAGTGCGTCACCACAGATGAATATCTAATGATGAAGGAAAGAAGCCAAACATAAAGAGAACATAATGAATGGGCCCTCCCTGGTGACTGAGTGCTACTTAACGTTTTAATATGGGCACCAGTCTGTACGTATGCATCCATAGAAAATTCAGAAAGAACAGTAAGTAATTGAAACATAGTGAAAGCAGTATGAACTGGCTACTTCAAGCTTGGGGGCGAAGAAAGGCCTTACTGATTTCTGACTGCCGCTTGCGAGCACTGAAGTGGATGAATCTCTTGTCTCTCAAAGCTATAGTTGACGTGTCATAGTTGAAATATGTAAGCGTATGCTCATGGGCTGCAGACACAAGTGGGATACAGCGAAAGAGTATTTGGTTTGTATTAAGTTGCTAAGAACAGAGGGAGAGAAATTTGGAACACAAGTAAAGTGGATTCTTGGTGATGTGAGGAATGAAATGGCCTTCTGGGCCAGAAAGTTAAAATTATGTATTGCTGCTTTTACTCTACTCACATTTTTTTTTAAGATTTATTTATTTATTCATACAGAACTGGGGTACAAGCCAGAGATGCAGAGGGTGAGAGGATTCACCAGAGACAGAGTGGGGAGCAGAACAGGCAGACTGACGAAGTACACTGCTGAGGGGAGCAGCGGGCGGGTCAGGAGAGGTCTGCCGCCCCATGTGGTCACCTCCAGGGCAGGCAGGGATGGAACTCATGCGGAAATGGCTTTAGCTTTTTAGTGCTGTGCTTTAACCCGCTGTGCCACCAGGGAGGGCCTCTACTCACATTTTTTTAAAGCTACTTCTATAAAAACTTGAATTTTGCTGCATGTCTTTCTAGGTAAATTATAGGCTCCATTTCATAATGAATTAGTAATTACTGCTAGAATACTAACAAAGTAATGCAGTGGTACAAGAACCTGATTTTCTCTACTGATGAAATAACTACAAGTGGTTCCCACAGAATAGTTATATATTTTTATTACATATAGAACTTTAATAAAAATCCAGTAGTGCTGACACAAAAGTCCTGGATTCTGAGTCATTCTGGGTAACACACATTATTTTTTTCATGAAATCTTCACTTACAGTAGAGAAGCAACCATAAGAACCTTCTTGCTAGGATGATTTAATTAGCAAAATATTGTATGTGAACCTCGTGTATACTATCTACGAATATGTATCCCCATCCTGTTTAGAACCCTCAAAATAAAAAAAAACATATTCAAAGGAAATCATTACATGTGCAACACATTTTAGTCTCATCATATTGCCTTCAGCAACATGAAGAATAAATTCTCCTCTCTCTGGAGAACTGAAACTTGGTTGCCATGTTACTTCACATTCCAGTGAGGAGTATGGGTCCACAGCACCTACAGAAGATTGAGAAAGAGTGAGGTAATTACCAATTTGAATTTTATAATTTCATATATACTCATATACATGTGTGTGTTTAATATTCAAAATAAGATATTTAATGATATATAATAAATTGTTAAAATTAAAATATAGAAAATGTTAAATGAGACTATCAAATAAGAATGGATCTACAGAATTTGATTAAAATCTCAAATGCATACCTTATTTAAATAAGCAAATCAAGATAACTGACAAAATATGCCAACAGTTGGCCAAAAAAAAAAAAAGTTTCAGTAAAGCAAATATTCTAGCATTCAAAATGGCCTTACAGATTGGCCTTTCAAAACCATTTGTGATCCCTGACCAAATATTCCCTCCATATTTTTCAAGACTTATCAAGAACTCACTCAGTTTTCAGAGGGAGGAATTACTATTCAAAAGATAGTTAAATAAAATTCCCATTCCTGGAGATGCAGCTTCTGTGTAGCTATTAATAATTAACACATTTCTATTAATTCAAATGTATTAAGAACCCAAGTGGTAAGAGTTATTTATCTGTTTCAATTCACCCTCTCCTTTCACATAAGAAAATGGTACTGAATACGAAGAATGACTGGACATTCTTCCCTCAGAAAGAGGGATCACCTGAAGCTCAAAAGCACAGGATACACAGAAAAGAGGCGAGTGGCTCTCACAGAGTTTGCCTTTGTCCATACTGACTACCATGTGATGGTATTTTCCTTAACCTTAATAAAAGAGTGTGCCTACCTATTTTTGCAGTGACTGCATAGCAACACAACAATACATGCACATAGATTAACATATTGTGTGATGCCCAGAAAACACCCTATGTGAGATAGTAGTAATACTCTTGAAATGAAGAGGAGCCCAATAATTCTGAGAGAAATTGGTTATGGAAGAATTCAACAGCCCAGGAGAGGGTCATTAGGATTAGACCTTTCTGTAAATAAAAAAAAAAAATTATACTACATTAGGTAAATAGCAATTTATTTACTATATATAATCAGAAAGAAGTCCATGGATATGTATTCCAAGGTTGCCTTAAAAGTGTGATAATGTCTTTAGGGAACAATAATTCATCTAGCTTTCTGCACTATCATTTCTTATGATGTGGCCTTCCTTAGTTTAGAAAGGTATCACAGCATGGCAGCTCTTAAAAGAACATGAAATCTAGAGTCAGACACCCTGGTTGAAATTTAAGTTTTACTGCTTAAGAGCTCAGACTTTGGACAATTTACTTAACCTATCTAAAGGTTCCCTAATACATAAAATGGGGGTAACAGTTACATCGAACTCAGTGAATCGTTACAGGACTTAAATAAACTTAAGTATTTCAAACAATGCCTAGAACATTCAAGGGGAATGGAACTTAAGGCAATTTTGGTGCCTGAGATCCCTCATTTAGCAAGAAAAGTTGGGAAGAGATTTCCAGATAAGAACACTGCTCCCCCAAAGAAGGTTCAGCTAGGAAAGGGGATGAATATTGTCAGCTGTGTGGATGGCATAACACGTACACAGTGGGAACAAAAAAGTGGGGTTTCTAAATCAAAGAGAATAGAGGAAATATAAAAAGTATGTGCCATTTGGGTTGTGATGGAAGGATGAGAATTCTGTAGGACAAAGCCGGAGGAAAGTTTAAAAGTTACAGTGCAGTGGTGGAAGACAGTAGTGCATGGAGAAGACAGTGATGGAAAGTAACACTGACGAAGAACAGTCCAATGCTATATAGACACACACACACAGGTAAGGGCCAGACTGAGGTGAGTTCTTTCCCCTCAACCATCATGGTTATTTCTTTTTCTTCAGGTATATTATACATATCAGGGACAGGAGAAATAAATTGGATGCCTGGATTAAACATAGCTAGGATTGCTGGCGTAGATAGCTACAAATGGCCAATGAGTGAGGCAAGTGAGAAAAACAGTGAGAGCAAACTGACTACAGACAGGCTTCAAGATTGACTGGCCTCAGGGTTTCAGAGTAAGGGTAAGACAAGGAGGTTGAAAACAAAGCAAGCAGAAACTTGAACAACTCCTAATGAAAAAGTCAAATTAGAAGCCAATTCTCTCTTAGAAAACATCAATCCACTCTTACATTCTCCCCTTGCAATATCCAGTATCCAAGCACGAATCCAAAATATATCACGCCTCAGGGAGGAACAACATAAAATTTAATTTAGAACCAGGCATTTTGCTCTACAAAAACAGAGACATGATTAAATTTATTATCCAGGATGTAAAATCAATATAGCAAAAGGGATATAAGAAAAATAACTTGATAAAAAGTCATTTTCTATTTACACAAAGAGGCAAAAGCAAACTGAGTAATTATTATATGAATATTCTGAGCATCAAAAGGAAAATAACATAAGAAAAAAATCTATGCATATAAATTATGCATACTTTCTTCAATGCTATGTGAAATAAATTCGGATATGGTATCATTTGTGCTCAAAAAAAAAATCAAAAGTACTTAAAGGCTAATGGTTTATTTATCTCTTGCCATCATGAAGTCCATTACATAGAAACACTATCTGGAATTTAATATCTTTGTTTTGTGCTTTGATTGAAAAAAAAAAAAAAGAGAAAACCCACAAAACAAAATACTAAAATGTTCCCTGTAAAAATAAGATTTCTACATATGCTGAGAAAGATAACTGGTGTTCCAGGTTGTAATACTTTGATTCCACTTCTCATTCCATAAATAGGCATCATTAATGCATTTCCAGAGCAGTCACAAGAGGGAAGCCCAGCCCATTCAGCCATGGCTAGGATGGAGAAATACAGAGTGTTCATGTAAGGTGATTTCAGACATCCCTAGTGCCAATCATGAACCTGATCAGAACCCACAGGTGGAATGCAGATAATAGAACTACCACTTTTTGTTATCTGTTAAAAATAACTGGAGGTTTGTCTATAATCTCTGAAATGTGAAGGAATATTTTCTCTTTATTATCTGATTAATCAAGCATCTTTTCTCTAGGTTGGGGCAAGAACCTAATTAATCACAACCAAAAAAAAAAAAAAAAAAGAAAAAGAAAAAACACAGCCTGGTCAAATGAATCTGCTAAATATTGAGAGAAGCATACCTTTCATGTGGAATTACAATCTGGAATTGTGCTAAATCAATAGAGGTTAATGAAAAGATTAAATATGGCTACCTCAATGCCAGTGAAAGCATAAGCTTACTCTTCTACTTATTAATTTTGTTAACATCTCTACCTATATACCCCCACTAAAGTGAATTTAAATTCGTATCTATTGGAAATGACTGACACAATAAAACACCCTAAGGCAATGTTTCTACAAGCCAGCACTCCTCTGTAAAATGAAATACAGCCTGACTAAATTCCAAAAGATGGACATTCCTAAATTGAGATGAAGGGAAAGCAAGGGAGGATGGAATGGAAGGAGGGCGAGAAGGAAAGAGAGGAAGAAAGAGGGAGAGAAAGGAATTGATACTAGGAAAGAGTAGCAAGATACATGGTAGGCTGATATCACTCTTAAGAAGATCAAGAGGAAAAAAGACTAAACATTCAGAATTCTCAAATTTTCATAATCAAAAGGCCATGCATTGCCACCTTCCTTCCAGTCATTATAAAAGGAGTTTTTCATACATTTAATCTTTATGAGCTTGTCTAGTTTACAGATAAGGATACTAGTATGTAGGGTACTTTTCTCAAGATTGTAAAGCTAGCGAGAAGCTAGGTCTAGTTTGAAATCAAGTTTAACTCAAGTTTGTTTTACTTTCCATGCACACAGATGTGAACTTCAGCTGGTTATCAAGCAGATACAAAGACCCAGATCTATCCATCTAGCTGGCAAGACATGGGTATACATAGGAAGATATGGTATAGCTCATCCAACCTCTAACTGGCAGTTTTACTTCTTTACCTTTTGTGTCTTCATGAGGTTTTCACAGCACAACACAAAGTTTGCTAAATTTGACAGGCTATTTGGTGAATGACAGTTCAGTTACCATTATAAAAATCTCAGTTTTTTTAACAGGCATATCCTGTGAAATTATAAATTCTAGGGAATGGCAGAAGCAGGATACGTAACAAACACAAGAAATCATTAAATATGGAAAACCTGAAATTATTCTATTAATTAAAAAGAAATAAAAAATAATGATTTTAAGTTCTGAATTTCATTAACTGAATTTTATCATTTGTAAAGAATTTGTGGATCTGTCTAAAAAAATTTACAATCTAACAAGATGTCATTCTGATTCACATCATTATAATCAACTCAATGAAAACTAACTATGTCATCTCTATCTCTTAGAGTAAATTTTGGCAAGGCTTTGGTGCTCAATTGTTCAGTTAAGTAGCAGACTAGCTATTGCAGTGTTTTTTTAGATGTGACTAACATCTGAATCAGTAGACTTTGACTAAAGCATATTACCTTCCACTGTGTGGGAAGACCTCATCCAAAAAGCTGAAGCCCTAAAAAGAAAAGGCTGAAGTTCCTTTGGATTCAAGACTGAACCATTAATCCTTTCCTAGATCCCCTGCCTGCCAGTCTCTGATCTGTGCTACAGATTTCAATTTCAAGATTGCCCTCTCACACAACTGCCAATTCCTTAAAATGTCTCTCTGTTACTTTCTCTCTATTTTTTTTCTATAGGTTCTCTTTCCCTGGAGTCCCAAAACACAGGATCCATAATTTTATACCCAATTTTTGTATGTATGCATATTGAAATAAATGTCCCAATGACTGTATCTGACTTACTTGTATGTCTTGGTAACATTCTCCATTATACACTCCATATGATATAAAAATAAGTGAATGTACAATTCAAGCAAACAAAATAAACTATTACCTTTAACTGGACAAATGGAAAATGCCATCCCTCTTGCTGTGTTTACAGGCTGCCATTCAAAGTGTGCAAAATAATTCTGATGATTAAACAACCTAACTGTACCCCGAAAACATTTTTTCACCAAGAAGCCATGTGGTTTCAGTACTAGCTCACTGGAAGACAGCTCCAGTCTTACGGGGTGGATAACAGCCATCACAAGGATGTGTCCACCGGGGATATTGTTTACTGTAAAAGTGAAAGACCTGTAACAGCAAAAGCATGCAAAGTTCACTGATAGTAGTCATTTGCAGTAACAGATTTAGTTATATGTAAAAAAAATCATGTATTTTTTAACAGTCATAGTTAATCCTTAGTACACAATACATTGAAATAATTATTAAAGATCATTAACTACCACTGAAACAGATCTACAAATGATGCACATATAGTTTCCACTTGGAAGGTGCAAGTATATAATGGTTAGGGTAAATAAATGCATATTCTAGAAAAGGACACTTTATTCTGGCAAATAGAAAAGCAAGAAAAAAAGAATACTTACTTCCAAAATTTTCCAACAGTGGGAGATTCAAATAACACTGAAATATGAGTGCTAGATGTAGGTGGAATCACATAGGAAAATTGATTAGTTTTCCGAAGTTCATCCAAATTAACATCTAACTGGATGAAAATATGCATGGGTAGCATATTAATAACATGCAGTAGACGAGTATTTGTGGAGTTCACACAAACATCACCAAAGTTAAGAACAGTCGGCCCTGAAAAATGAACAGCAACTTATTAAGTTTAATGTTGGCAAATGTGTGCATTTATTGATATTTTTAAAATTTGTATATACACCATGATCAATTAATTCATAAAACAGCATTTTAGAATATGTATTATAGTATCACAAATGATTAACCAAGTTTTTAATCCCAATGGCCATAATTTGATGTTTGAGACTAGTAGCTAAAATTCAGTATTCTAATTATTTTATATATTACAAATATAATTATCTGGGGAAAAAATGATATGACAAAGTCACCAGCATCAGATGCTTTATTTCATGGGAGGGGCTCTGAAAGCTGGTTGGAAGCTTTTTAAGTCTTTATCTATAAAATTCTTTCTGAAAGGACCTCTCTCAGGAAGACTTAATCTGATCTCTCTTTAAATTTAAACCTGCTTCCTTCGTTTCCCCACAGAGAACACCCCCTTTCTTCCCCAACCTCCCTGTTTTAGCTAAATTATTTAAGATGGTGTCTAACGCCATGTTGGTGAATTACCCACTCGTGCTGGATGTCTAGCTTGTATACAGGAAACAGACATGTTATGACTGACATTGTATAGGACTCTTTCTAGTATCAATCTCTCTGATATTTGTTTGATTATTTCCCAGCCTGGACCCAGAATGGTGCAGGAGGATTTCCTTTATGGCCCAAGCAAATCAAAACTTAATTGTACTTTGTCTTTCTCAAAAGTAGAAATTTAAACGAACCAGTCAGGTGTTTCCTGTGCCACACTAGTGAGGTCCTCTGCTTGGCAAAGACACCCCCTTGCCTTTTGCTAAAGGAAGGTGGCTTTGTCTGAAGTAATCCTTCTTTTCTTTGACTAATAACTTTGTCCTACCTGACAAAAAAACCTGACTAAAAAACCTTCCATTTTATACAACTTCGTGCAGAGCCTTGTTGTATTATTTGATGGCATGCTGACCACCTCAGGAATCGCTGAATAAAGCTAGCTAGATATTTAAAATGAAATCAGATATTTTGATAGTTAACAACTTCAATATTTTTTTTTTTTTGAAAATACAGACTTTAGCAGGTACCATAGATACTTACCAACTACTACTTGATGAATTTGCTTTGGTGTCAAAAGTAAGCTGCAATCATATTTTTCATGAGGGGTAGAGGGGTATGATTTAAGTCCATTGAGAACCTGTGAAAAATTGTATATTCCAAAATTAATGGTTTAATATTAGCAGAAGCTATTTTAAGAAAATAGCTGTAATAAAATGCTGTAATAAACCATAAACTACTGCACGTGCCTTTCTTTTCAGACACTTTGTCTCTTTGGAAGATATAGTCCTGGTACTCAGCAATTGATGAGGTTTGACCTGAGACTCTGAGGTAGAGACCTCCTCTTCTATTTCTGCTTCTGAGAGTACAGGTGACTTTAGGCCCGATGCTTGCTGTAATCCTTCCTCTGTATCACTATATGAACTTCTGTATAACCTATTTAAAACATAATACTGAATATCTGAGGCCAAGTCCTTTAGAAAATACATCTGTAAACCCAAATATTCCCCATCGTGCAAGCTGTTGCTGATCCACTCAGAACCACTTATACAGACTTATGTATTAAGCTGCACAAAATTGCCCACTGCTAAGGAGATCGCATTGTAAAATCCCTCCCCAAGGAGGTTATGCCCACCCTGCCATACACTGGGACAGCTCTCCGTCAATGCCTGACACGGTAACACAATAAAGTCCCTTTGACTGAAGGCAAGAATGAGTATGCAGTATAATAGAAGCACAAAATATCCGAGGAGTCAGGCTGAGTGTAAACCTTATTTGAAACACATTATTTCCAAGTTACCACTCCTGCGCTATCTTGCTTCCCTTAGCCTACACAGATTTCTCCTAAAATAACTCTCTCCAAACAATTCACATGCTGGAATCCCTGTCATGGCTTGCACCTGAGGAAACCCACTATGAAATTTCCAATGAAAAGATAGAAGGATATTTATAGTCAAAGTAGTGTACTGGTGATATTTCATATATGAAAAAGACATTTCTGTCACTAACAAGAAACTAAGGATAAAGAAGAAATCCCTGGATCCACAGGCACCATGAGCTGTTTCATATTGATTGAGGAAGTGAACTTTACCTATCCGATTCTTTCTCTAGGCGCACATCTCTTAAATATTTAATGTAGTTTGCATAATAGTTCTCATGTTCTCTCTTTTTTATTTTTTCAGCTTCAGTATATGTATAGTCAATATCCACGTAGTTATATCTTGGAATCTTTGTGAAAATTGTCCTACAATATGAACAAGTCATATTAATTTAGATAAATATGCATTTATTCAATCAGCATTAAACGTTATCTATGCCAAGGGCTGGAGGAAAATGTGGTGAATGGGACAGATTGCAGTCCTTTCCTTCATATTCTATATCAAAATATTGTAATACTTAGCATTAGAGTGATATCTAATTTTCTTCTTCATCTAATCAGAAACCAGTCCTTAGAGTCATTAGAAAATAAAGGAATTTATCCTAAAACCACCCTAAAGGAATTAGTCAAACAAGAAATTTGGACAATTCTAGATTACAGGTGGGACTAGCTCTGAATATGATTCTGTTGGAGGAACTGTATAGATGCCAACCCTACCTGTTTGCCAAAGAGTTCTCAGGCTCTAAGGACTACAACTCCCATCATGCCACAGATCTACCATGATGCTTATCTTCCTGAACTGGGGGTTTGCTGGAAACTAGGTTGGAGTTAGGTAGCAATACTTGGAATAAACCTGAAAACATGTGGGTTGTCACACTCTTGGCTTTTCCTGCATTTAGCATGTACCTGCAAGGGTCCCAGCTCAGACAGTGTTAGTGGCAGGATATACTGACCAATTTTTTTGTCTATGTTCTTCATCTTGTATTTTCCTTTAAAAAAATCTACATCTGTTTACTTCCTTTTTGAAGAATATACTCCAGGAAATACCTCTGCAGCTTTGACTAGGTGATTTCCTTAAGTGTGTAAAGCACAAGAGCTTACACATAAAATAAGTAAAACATTTTGTCCTTATTTATTTATTCACAAATATTTACCACATGCCAACTATATGTCTATATTTTAAGCAGGGGACATAATGCAGTAAACAAAAACTAGACAAAAATTCCTACCTTACTTTCTACTCAAAAACTGTAAAGGTAAAATGCACTAAAAAAATAAAATAGTAATTATAATTACCAACAATTTAATATTCTGTAAAATCTCATTCCTTAAAGTTACTAATTGCTAACACAAAAATAACTGAACTAATTTCGTGTTTCTATTCATATAGAAAAGAGAAAATTGAGAAAAAACAATTACGACAATAGGATAAATGGGAAATGTTTAACCTTCATCAAAAAATATCAGGCATTTTAAAATTATCTGATTAATATTTATTAAAACAGAAATGCACTGTTAATGTTATGTTAACATTATGCTGCTAAAAGTAACACAATGGATTGCCACATATTCTCTGTTACAGATTCCCCCCATAATATATACCAATTTGGGTAAAAAATTAATTAATGCATAATGTGCCTGTGTGTCTATCTGGCTATCCATCTATATGCATAAGGGTAGAGTCAGAGAAATAGTGAAGAACAGACTCCAAGCCAGTGAATGATGTCCTGAATGTGTTCTACCCTCATCAACAAGCTGACGAGATCTCAAGTACCTGGATTCCAATTTCCAGTAAGCCATGAACCGGACTTCCTGAACCAGGAGCAGTTGAGAGGTAAAGTGGATACATATTGGAGGTTGAACAAAAGACAAAAGGGGAACACTTGGAGTAGAGACACATGGCCAAGAAATGCACAGAGATGCTGTTACTAGTGTTCTGGCAGAGTTTTGACCTCATGGAGAGTCAAGTGTATGTTTTGAATTCATAGGCTCTCCTGTTCCAGCTCTCGGGGACGTTCCTAACCCCTTTCTGGTGGTCCCCAGATGGAAGATGGAAGGTACCTTGGACTTGTGACAGCTTTCAGGCTTTAGCTGCCCTGCTTTAGGTCAAGTCTATTTGGCTGGGCATTTGCCCATGAGAGCATAGGCCATTTTTGGAGTCTGATGAGGACTTCATTCTTCCTCTTGCTATGTAAGCCAATAAATGATCTTTCACATTAAGAATCTACTTTTTTGCCTATGTGTGTATAGATAGCTGAACCCTTTTAGAACTCACAAAATGGGGTTTTCCCTGTAACAGCCTGGGATCCCTCAATATCCTTCAGTCACACAGTCACAGTAGGAGAAAACTAAAAGGATACCTTAAAAATTATTTCCTGAAGAATACTAAGCTTCCAATAAAAAAGTAGATGCTCCACAATATTTACTGCAGCATTACTTACAAAATTTAGGCTTTGAATACAACCTGATTCACAGAGGACCAGACAAAAAAGATGTGGTATGCCCACAGAATAGAACGGAGAAGGATAATGTGGCATATCCATTTAAATTAATACTACTCCAGAATAAGGAGAGAAAAAATGTTATAGTACACCAGAATGGACGGAGCTCAAGGGAATTATGTATATCAAAGATAAAAAACAAAAGCAATGACTTCACATATATGATCAAGATACGGAATCAAAGATAATGAACTGACAAAGCAAATGGTTATATATGATTGGAAAACTGATAACTAAATTGAAGT
Organism: Condylura cristata; assembly: GCF_000260355.1. NCBI lineage: Eukaryota > Metazoa > Chordata > Mammalia > Eulipotyphla > Talpidae > Condylura > Condylura cristata. The sequence continues at coordinate 19,098,706 of NW_004567128.1, read as the reverse complement.
TTCTGAAGTTAAGAGGAAGTTAAGAATCCTAAATGGAGGGGTAAGGGAGAAAGAGCCAAAAGGATAGGTGGAAGGGGAAAAAATACAGGCCTCACACTTACCTTCTACTGGGTAAATACTGACATATCAAAAATTCACACGTCAAAAAAAAAAATCAAGAATCAGGCTCTCCCTGGTGGCGCAGCAGGTTAAAGCACAGCACTAAGAAGCCAAAGCAACTTCAGCATGAGTTCGATCCCCACCTTGGAGGTGACCCACATGGTACAGCAGACCTCTTAATGATTTACCAAAAGAAAAGACACAGAGCAACTTCAAAGATATTATCAAGTTTAGACAGTCTACTAATAGCTCAGGAACAGTCAATTTCAGTCTCATATGTGTAGAAATCACTGTTGGGCAAACAGCCCAAATAAAGATGCCACAATGTCTAGGTTTCTTCTTACTATCAACACATGTAAATTCAGGTTTACTATCACTTATCATCCTATCTGGGGAGTTTTTAGTTCAATTTGGGAAAGGCTGCTAGAAATGTCACTTGAGGGGAAATGAACGAAGATATTGATGATGATGATGATGATGACGAATAAGATGATTGATTTTTCACAATTTAAAAAAATTACTTTAAACCATAGATAAAATTCTAGCTCTCAACAAGTTAATGAACATGAATGTGCTGAAGAATTCATAGATTCTGAAAAGTGATTGTTTCCATCATTCTATATTAGTCACATCATATTCTAAAAATCATCTGGTAAGCCATTCACTTCTCAGCAAGCACACCTTAGCGGCGATAAAAGGTTAGATAAATGCACTAGCAATTCAACAAACCTCTCCTCCAATGTAGAACAATGAGCAAATACAAGTTCATTGCAATTATAACTACTACTACTAGTACTTCTACACTACCACTACTACTGGAGCTGCTGCTGTCATCATTAGTTACAGCAGGATATGTAAGACTTCTCCATGTCATGTTAGTCATTAGGTTTTTCAAAATTTTCAAGTGTTTTAAATATCACATTACCTGAAATGCTTACGTTGGTCTCCAGACCTGATACTTGCAGTTCGGTCATTAGGGAAGGCTACCAGAGCATCCTTCACTGACTGTTTACCTGGACGATGATCATGAATGTTTGTCAGTTTTGACTGAAGCATTGCGACATGTGTGTAGTCTCTGCATTTTGCTGCATCTTTGACCACAAACTGTCCCGTCGGATTACTGACCAAAGGAGATATACCTTTTATAGAAATGAGTATTACGTTTAAACATGATTTTATGAATTCCAGCTTTCTAAAAAATATCCATTAGTTAATACACTATTAATTCTACATTATTGGCTCTAAGTCCCTAAATATTCTGAAAGTAAAATTAACTCATTTAATAAATTAACCTACACAAAACAATCTAGCAAAATAAGTAATAAAAATGCATTCATAAAAAAAAATGGTAATTTGAAACACTGGATTGACCCATATGAAACTGAAGTTTGTATAGGTTAAGGAAAGCTAAATATCAAGCTATTGCATATGGTTCAAGGCCAGAATGATTACTGAGGATTATATGGGAATATATATAAAACCATGAGTCTTGAATAGTCCATTTCATGGACCAATGTCACAGCAGTGACCTGGTAGCTAAGTGAGGCTGATTTGCATTTCTCTTATAATAAATGAAGTGGAATATTTCTTCGTATATCTACAGGCCACCTGAAGGTCTTCTGTGAGAAGTGTTTGTTGAGGTCCTTGGTCCATTTTACAATATTTGATACATTTTATCTCTCATTAAAGCAGTGTTAATCAAAGTATGATCCTCAAAATGACATTAGAATCTACTGGGAACATGTTAATAATGCAAATCTTTGGGATCCAGCAAAGATTAACTTAAGAATCAATGCTGGGATGATATGCCAGTTTAAAATAAATATGCCTATTTATTTTAATAGGCCTTCCATGTGATTTTGATACATACAAAAAAGATAAAATCTACCTAGTTAGACCATATTTGAAATAGGTAGCTCAGTAATTAGTATATTAAGATAGTCCTATGGTAACCAAATTAACAAAAAAAAATGCAAGCATTCACAAAAACTAACCAGGATTAATTTCCATCACAACATTTTTGCTGGAAGGTTTACAGACACTGTTGAAATCTAAATGTATTTGAAGAAAAGGTTTCATTGATGTAGACTGTAAATTTTCATCTGCTACTGAGCCAATAATTTGTATTGACTGCTTCACACTGAAGACCCCAACTTGATGTGGAATGAATGAACATGTCACATTCTAGAAGGAAAAAAAAAAGCAAAGTAAGTAAATGGTATCCATCATTTGAGAACATCCAAAACTCATGTTGAAATCTAAAACTCCATATAATGGAATTATGAGCTGGAGTTATGTGTCAGGGGGTAAAAGTAGCTCATGAGGATCGAGACTCCTGATTAGCATTCTTATAAAAGAAGCTCCACCACTATCTCTAGTCCCTTCTACTATCTGAGGATACCAGAAGTTTTCTCTATGGTAGAGGGCCCTCACCCAATCATGTTGGCATCCGGATCTAGGACTTCCATAAACCAGGGCTGTGAGAAACAGATGTCTTATTTATAAAGAAGACACTTTATGGCATTTGGTTATAGCAATACAAATGGATTAAGAAAACAATACTGTACTATTAGAAAAACAAAAAAATCAAAAGTCAACCCCAAAAATATTTTATAAAATTTTAAGGGAAGTTATCTTATCAAAATGGTAAAATATGCTTTAGAAATAGATACTTAATTGACAAACCTTTAAAATATACATTGTTGGAAAATAAGAAAAAAATAAGAATAATGGTACTGAAGTAATCCCAGAGTGACAGCTGAAAGACCTCCAGACATTTACTCCTTTAAAACAGGAAAAGAAGACTGCCAAAATCAACTTTTCACGGCCCTCTCTGGTGGCACAGTGGGTTAAAGCACAGCACTAAGAAGCTTAAGCCACTTTTACATGAGTTC
>NW_004567128.1:19031522-19095613 GCF_000260355.1 Condylura cristata | reverse complement strand
TCGATCTGCCTGTTCTGCTCCCCACTCTGTCCCTGATGAATCCTCTCACACTCTGCATCTCTGGTCTGTACCCCAGTTCTGTATGAATAAATAAATAAATCTTTTTTAAAAATCAACTTTTCAGATACTTGAATATTACCCAAGTGCTTGGTAAAATTCAAGGAACATTTATTTGAACAACAGAAAACAAGGCTGGATCTTTGGGGAAAAAAAGGCTTTATGGCATTATAGCTGTACTGTGTTAACTGTGTAAATGGTTAGTCTAGCAGCTAGTAAAGGACATTTCCTACATTCACTGTAGGAAAGATAACTAGTGCTAAAGAAATCCAGAAACAAAGGGTGAAAACTTAAATTAGGAACTTAATTTTATATGTTTGTATATACTGGGAAAAATGATCTGAGGAGTAGACTTGAGAGAAATGGACTAAAGGAAGCCTAGGTATGCATTTAAGATAAATATTCTCCATAATTTAGTTAACTCTTGTTATTTTATAAATACTGACTAAACCTCTCTAAATTTGGTGGGAGAGTCATTCTGATAAAGCAGTGGATTGTATATATAAGTTAGACACTTAAATATACATACAATAGCTCTCTATTCCAACAATAACTTTAAGAACCAAATCACTATGCAGTGAAGAAAGGATATAAGATCATGAACTGAAGCAAAATTGAAATCTCTCATGTTTGCTAGCATTTAGAGCAAGTTTTGGAAAACATTTTTATTTAAAATGCCAGGGAGTAAATACTTTAAGCTTTATGGGCCTTACAACTTTCTCACAACTATTGATCCTTGCCTTTATAGTATGAAAGTAGTCACAGACAATAGGTGAACAAATAGAAGCAGTTATGTTCCAGTAATGGTTTACTTAAAAAACAAAAACAAAAACAAAAAACAAATGAATACACTTAAGTGGCAGGCTGCACAATTATTACACAAAATCTGTTGCATTTCTGTATGCAAATAATGAACTAGCATAAAGGTAAATCAGGAAAACAGTACCATCGACAATTCTATCAAAAATTCAGTAACTTGTAATAAATTGAATGAAAAAGTGAAACACCTGTATATCAAAACCATAAGACACTGTTGAAAGAAATACAGTAAGTGATAGCAAGGTATTTTGTGCACATGGATTGGAAAATTTAGCATCATTAAAATGTCTATATTACCCAATGCAGTTCCTATCAAAATCCCAGTGGCATTCTACACAGAAATAGAACCAAAAAATCACTGATACTTATTTGGAACAAAAACACTATGAATAGCAAAAACGCTCTCAAGACAAAGAAAATGGTGGTCCACACTCTCCAACTTTTAAATATACTCAAAAAAGACAGTAATTTTAAAAGGTTGCTATTGGAATAAAAACAGATACACAGGTCAATGGAACAGAATTGAAAGTTTAAAAACAAAACCATACACATATGGATAACTAATTTATGACAAAGCTGCCAAAAGCTTGCATTGAAGCAAGGAAAGATTCCAGTGGTGCTGGGGAAACTGGAAAGCCACATGCCAAAGAATGAATCTAGCCTACTATCTCACTCTATGCACACAAAAAATAAATAAATAAAGATGGATTAGACTTAGATGTAAGACCTAACAGCACGAAATACAGAGAAGAAAACAATAGCAATGCACTCAGTCTTTGACAACAGCCTTGGAGATGTGTGTGGAGACTCCATTCCTACAATAAGAAAAACAAAGGCCAAAATAAACAGGACTGTACCAAGCTAAAAAGCTTCTGCATAGCCCAAAAAAAAAAAACATTAAAACCAAAAGACATGCTACTCAATGGGAACACAACATACATCCAATAGGAGCTTGGTATCCAAAATACACAAAGAACTCAGAAAACACAACAACAAAATGCCCGATTAAAAATGGCTGGTGCACCAAGTTAAAGCACAACGCTAAGAAGCTAAAGCTACTTTAGCATGAGTTCGATCTCCGGCCTGGAAGTGACCCACATGGCATGGCAGACTCTACTGACCCACCTGCTGCTCCCCTCAGTGAACTTCATCAGTCAGCCCCACTCTGTCTCTGGTGAATCCACTCACCACTCCTGCATCTCTGGCCTGTACCCCAGTTCTGTATGCATAAATAACTAGATATTTAAAAAAATAAAAATGGCCAGTCTCTCCTAAGAAGATAAGCAGATGGCTACCAGGCACATGAAAAAATTTTCATCGTCTCAAAAAAAAAAAATGTTCATCATCTTTTTTATTAAGGAAATGCAAATCAGAACAACAATGAGCTAGCCTCACACCTCTGACAATGGCTATTATTCAAGAGACAAGAAACAAGTGCTGGAGAGGATAAGAAGGGAACTTTGATATACTCATGGTGGGAATGTGAGCTAGTATTGCCATTATGGAAAGCAATATGGATAGCCCCCGAGAGTTTCAAAATAGAAATCTCATATAATGCAGTTATCCCTTTTCTGGGCATTTGCCTAAAAAAGTATAAAAGCACTGATTCAAAGAGATACATATATCCCCAGCATTTTTTACAATAGCCAAGAGCTGGAAACAATCTAAGTGTCCAGCAACTGAGGAATGGATGAAGATGTGGTATGTAGACACAATGACATACTACTCACCTATAAACTGGGGAAAAGAAGAGGGAAAACTGCCATTTGCAACAACACAAATGAACCTAAGGGGTATCCTGTTTTGCTAAAGGAGTCAAGCAAAGAAAGAAAAACACCGTATGATTTCACTCACATGATAATGGAGAAAGCACAGAGATAAGTAAACTTTTGAATAATAAGGCCAATTAATGGTTCCCAAAAAAGAGGAGGAAGGAGGCAGCCAAATCTTTAAAAGGCGAGAATTCCATGATGAAGGACAGATCAGGATGGTTGGCAGTGAACTTAATGTAGCACACAATTCGCTGATTGTCAAAGGTCAACACATGAAATTTAGATGTTCTAATACAATGTTACTTCAATTAGAAAAAAGTATATGGTGGGGGGGGGAGGGACTTCGCTGTGCCATTCCTGCTGCCAAGGGTCCATGCTGCCTCCTCAGTGACTATGGACTGAGAAAACCCAGGCGGGAGGCAAAACTGAGCCTGTAAGTCACAGTCCATCAAGCCCCGGTTCAGGGGGCATGGGAGTTGTCTAAGCAGCAAAGAAAAATGAAATTAAAGCTGCCCTGGCATCTAGAAGCTGGCCTGGTGTCCACCAGTACACCTCAGGGGTCTGTGCTCTCTGCTCTGTGTGAGTACTGCACGGCCTAGACCAGTTGCCTATCACCAGTTTCAAATGTGAAGTCTATTTAAGGTCTGGCTCATCTGTCACCATAGCAGGAAACCTTTCTACCCTGCCTGGAAGCAAACACTGCTCTCTGAGTTTTTCTATCACCTAGCTACAGATCTCTTTCAGCCTATTTTACGTTCTTCTTAAACCACACCAGTTTGTATCTATGTCGTTCCCTTCCTATTGCACTAAACATTTCTTACCGGTGGCCAGCTGGAGGGAAGAAGGTGGTATCACAGGCTGAGCCCAGCCGCTGGGAACCAGAAGCCCTTGGTCCAGGCACTCAGTGGCTGGGGCTGTGCCTGCACTGGTGATGGAGCTGGGGCACTTTGCCAGTCAGCACAGCTGAAAACAGTAACCTCCCAAAGACCCTAACTGCCCACATCTCATCACCGGGATCACCTGACCACAGCCTGGGTGCCATCCGGGAATCCCTCAACTGCTAAGAGCAAGGAAACCAAGTGGCTACCGCACCCCTGAGGCACCTGCATGAGGCAAGCCAGGACAGAAAGCCTGTGCCAGGACCAGACCTGAGCCTGTGCTAGGACCTGCGCTCAGCTCCTCTCCAGCTGAAGACAGCCTGCCCCACCTCCTCCCTGTCTCCCAGACACACAAAGCCCACAGCCAGCAGCAAAGAGTGCCTTACCCATCAGCCTGAGCTGGGGTGGGGACAAGAAGGAGGCATGCAAACTCTCAGAAACTTAGCCCCCAGGCAGGACCGGAACTGCTGTGTCTGCTTCCTCCCATACCACCTCACCTCACAGGAGGGCAAGGCCTCTCCATTCCTGTCTTGGGGCCCATCGCCCAGGACCTCTGCTTCTAGCACATGTATGCACACCTAGCTTGGCGACCCTTCAATTTGGTGCTGGGACCCAAAACATCTTGTACTCCCCTTCACGTGTGAGTTCTTGCCTTCCATCTCCTTTTGTCTTTTGCTGCTCTTGGCAGCTGTTGGCTCAGAGGTATCCCACCTCTGATCCCTGGATTTCACTGCCCTAGACAAGGACTCCAAGATCAATTCCTGCACACACCACACCTGGAGGGCACATGCTCTGTGCAGGATATAAAGTTTAGTAGCCAATCGCTTGGGCATGAGACATAGAAACACTCTCAGAAACAACAAAATTCTTGAAAGCAGTAACTGTGTTTTGCACAGATTTTATATTCCCTGCAGTGTCAAATGCTTTTCTGGTATGTAGAAAGGCACTTAAATAATTACAAACACTGTGTGACTGTCAATACAAAAGTATTCATAAGTAGGCCACAGAAGAGATACAATTTCTAAACACTGGTGGAATAAATGTAGTTTATAATACTCTTCATGACATTTTAGTAAACCTTAAAATATATGGAGCATATTTTTAGAGATGTAAACTGGTCCAGCCACTATGGGAGGCTGTATGGAGGTTCCTCAAAACACTGGGAATGGATTTTCCACACCAATCTGCTATTCCACGCCTGGGAATCTACCTAAAGAACACAAAAGCACTAATTCGAAAGGACACCCACACCCCTATGTTTATTGCAGCCCTATTTACAGTAGCCAAGATAATGGAAATGCTCCCAAGCAGATGAATGGATCGAGAAGATGTGGTATACAGAGACAATGGAATATTACTCTGATGGACGCAAACCTTGAAAGCTGACCATAGATATGAGGCATCTAAGATGAAGGGGAAGAAGGGCTGGGGGTAAGAGCGCAAGGGAATATGGTGATCCACTGTGAGTATTTTGGTGATAGGAGCAGGACAGAGACCACACCTGAGGGGAGAAATCATATTGTTCAAAAAGTAAATATATAGTTGAAGCATGTGGAAGCATTAAGTAATCGTCTTACCTGGATACATCCTTCATCAAGCTTGCCGTTTTGAGGATCAATTTTAAAATGCGCAGTTTTTTTAAAGTGGTATATCACAGGAAGTGACTTGGATTGATTTTGCATAATACATGTAATTTCTGAACATTCACCCATGAAACAAGGTGCAAAATTAAGGACCTGTCCTGGATCAAAGTGTAATAGGACAGGAAGTCCTGTTCCAGTTAGTGCTAATTCCACTTTCCGATATCGATCACCTGTAAAAATAATAACAGCTTTTTAACACAAAGTATGTTTTTGGAGTCCACAATCTATTTGCTCAGTCCAAATAGTGTCATGTGATAGACCTAACGAGACTTGGACAGCTCCTTCAATCTTTCATGCAACCAAATCATCAAGTGCCTTCTCTGCGCCGTGTACTCTTCTTGGCCTTGGGGATACAGCAGCGAATAAGCAAAATCCTCATGGACTTTATATTCAAGTGCAGTGATATTGACAATAATATAAATAATCAAACAGACAGCATTTCAGAAAGGATAGTTACTAGGGGGACATGTAAAGTAAAGCAAGAAAAATCACCATACCCTGGAGCTGTTCCTTTTATAAGGAGATCCAAAAGGCCTGTCTGAAAGATATTTAAGCAAAAATAAAAGGGAACCCTGGAAGAAAATCATGTCAACATCCAGGGGAAAAAATCTATTTCAAACATAGAGAACAGCAAATACAAAAATTCTAAGGCAGAATTTTTCTTGGCATATTTAGAAAAAAAAATTAAGGAATCGAAGAATGGTGAGATATGGTGGTATGACTTTAGAATGATTTTTCAAAGTAAACAAAAATTGAGGAATGATGTAGAATAGGAAACGGATAATGTGATAAATAACAGTAATACAATTTTGGACTGGAGCAACTGAAATGATGGATTTGCCATTTCTTGAGTGAGGAAAGACTACAGGAGGGACAGGTTATGGGAAAACCAGAGTTCTTTTAGACATTATATTTGAGACAGCTACTAAACATGTCTACTAGATCACTTAAAGTATTTACACACTTAGAGTGGAAGTGAAGGAAGACGCATGGGCGGTTTGAAGTGAAGCAAAGGTGTGCGACATTAATCACAGATTCTGAGAAGGTGAACAAATGGACAGTGGGAATATCAAACTTCTTCAAGGACCCACTTTAGATGAGTGGCTACTGATAGAAAGTGAACCCTTAGAGTGCCGTTTGTGTTGGTCTCCCGCACAACAGCTTCTGAGGTGCAGACCAAAGGAGACTCAAGTTTGAATTTAAATCAGATTACAAGTTTTCAACAATCTCAATGGGAGATTGGACAAGAAATCTGACAGTACAGGGACAAAGTGGTTAAAACAATGGAAATGAGAATATAAACTGGGCAGCAAGATCGACATGAGATTTTTGACACACTAGAAAGAAGAAAGGAACTATGAAGTGTAGGCTTTAATTGGGTGAAAGAAAATTTTTGCAGAGAGCAATTTAACTAGAATCCAGAGAGTTCCTATTTCTTCACTGACGATCTTACTAACCAATCTTAGACTCTCAATTACTTCTAAGGCAAATCTAGCACGTCCATCTCTGGTTAACCAAAGTAGATTAACTTGAAGCCTCATACACATGTTCTGTCTCTGATCAGCAGAGAAACCATAACATAAGTAGTAACAGACCAATCAATTCCTGACCTGGGAACACAGGTCAACCCTCCTCAGTAATTTGACTTACACTGACATGTAACGCTCCTAGACTCGTGACACACCATGTCTCATCATTCTGAACTGAACCTTCATCTGTCTATATATTTATTTTACCTTCAATCCGTCTTGCTAAACTGAACTTCAAATCTTAGTCCTCTTTTGCTCACTGTAGTCCATCCAACATTATGTTAAAAGTCTAATGCATCTTACATGTAGCCGACAAAGACTACACACTTTAATATCCTAGAACAGGACACTGCACCCTGTTTACGAGAGCTTCAGGTCTGGTTCTTTGACTGTTACTGTATAAAGAGTCTAAGAAAGCTGAAAGCCTGGGAAAGATGGAATGTGTCATTTGGTGGCATATCAATCTCTAAGAGACAACGTAAGCCTACATAGAAATGAAATCATGTTTTTTCCCCCTTTTCTTCAGTCCTTAAATACTAGATTATCATGTTTACCTAATGTCTTTTTAAAATAATGTTATCTAAATACTGAGGTTGACTACTTTCCTAACATGCCTCAGATGATGTTTTAAGGTCTTTTAGATATATTTGCATTTTCATTCTATTCAGCAATTGTGTATTTTTATTAAATTGCCTTTTATAGATACTGATGTTTAAACTCTTAAATTGTTACATGTTTGTGATTCTGCCCATTTCACACTTACTTTTGATGCTTTCATTATCATCTCTTAAAAATCCTTCTTTACTTCCTACAGACTCAAATCTCAAGAAGACAACATAATCCTGCCTATGTGAAGGATCAAAATTCTTTTTAGCATCAACTATTAGCCTGTGGGGAAAAAAAATCACATTTAGTTTTAAAACACAGGTGATACATTTATGGCCTTCTAGTAGGGAGTATCAACCCAATATTTAAATCAATGAAAAAAGGTGAAATGTCAAGGATAAAAATAGAACAGTGATTCATTTCCCAAAATTTCTGAAATGATACAGAGATTTTCTAAAAGAAGGCCACAAATGGTAAAGATCCAAAAAAAGTCATGACAACATTTGCAAGACAAGAGCTATTAAAATGTATCACATCAAGTTCTGCTCAAATGCCACTTTACTATATAAAGGAGTTTCTTCCCAGGCTGCATTCACTGCTGGTTAAGGACTGTTCAGTTTTCTACAGTAGCTCTTCTTAATCCTGCATGTCTAGTTGCAATGTTCTATTATATTTCTCCCATGGACTAAGTACATATTGTTAAGCATATTCCTTTTAGAGAAAAACAACAAATTTGGAAAACAAGATAACAGCAACATTTGTCAACACAGAAAAAGAACAGACGGAAAGAGGAAGGAGGATATAGACAGATGAACTAAAATCACAGGCCTGCAGAGGGGCTAACTTTAATTGTCTTACCTAGATGTCAGCTCACATATATACACAAGAAATTGATGAGAAATAGCACATCTGGATGCAAATATCAGTAACATGTTGAGAACACATTTAACTAAGACCTGAAATTATTCTCATAACTATAAACTTATGGCTCAGACTCTCAAAGTTAACATGCTGACTGACACACACACACACACAACTAAGCAACCAACAAACCAACTTTGGGATTTCAAGGACTGTGTATTAAACAGAATCTTACACATTCACCAAAAATCTCCAATATCAAGGTATGACTGATACAACTATCACAGACTGTACACATAAAAAATGGATTACCCTCCTTCAATTAAAATACAACTCTTTTTGAGTGTGCTTGTTTCTTTGTTTTATCAGAGTGCTGTTTTAATTGACTTAAATCCATTCCCCATATATCATCTAAAGCATTACTTGGAACATTTAAAAATGCACATTTTTTTAATCTATTATGTCTTCTAAATCTAAACAAAAGCCCTACATTTTTAAGGTCTAGTAAAGAGAAAAATAGCTGAGTTTCCAACAGATTACTATGTTGTTCGTACGAGGAAAATCTGGCGAATTCCCAGTTCTTATCTTAGATGTACATGCAGCCATGTAAACTAATGGAAATATCCACTTTCCAATATCCACTTATTTTATCAAGGGGTTGTTTTATTTGGTTCCAGTTCCACCACAATTTTGGTATTTCATTTTTTAAAAGTATCTCAGTTATTTTTGTTGACATGTTGCAAGGGGGCACTATTATTAAGACACAACTCTTCAACACAACTTTAATATTGCTAGTGTCTCTGCTGCCACAAAGATACATTATTAAACATTGCCTTCTTGGCCCTCCCTGGTGGCGCAGCGGGTTAAAGCACTGCACTGAGAAGCTAAAGCCACTTCCGCATGAGTTCGATTCCTGTCTCCCCCGGAGGAGACCACATGGCATGGCAGACCTTTCCTGACTCGCCTGCTGCTCCCCTCAGCAGTGTACTTTGTTGATCTGCCTGTTCTGTTCCTCACTCTGTCTCTGGTGAAGCCTCTCACCTCCCCTGAGCCTCTGGCCTGTACCCCAGTTCTGTATGTACAAATAAATAAATCTTAAAAAAAAAAAAACAACATTGTCTTTTCACAAACAAGAGTAAACATACTTAGAAGTGTACTGGTTATTGTCACACACTGCAACCTCTCAAGTGTAGCTGAATTGGTTCCTATAGATTTATAATTGCATTTCCAAATATATCTAAAACTAAATAGCAAAACCAAGTACAAAAGCTTGTGTATGAAACAAACATTAGCAAAAATAAATAAATAAACTCTTAAAAATGTACATTAATTACAGCAAGCAGCTGTGGTTAATCCCAGCTCAAATAGGTTTAATATGTATGATACTTTATCAACAGGCATTTTGCTCACAGCCTCTTCTTTGGGACACCTAGAATACTCTGCTTGCCACCAGCCAACACCTAATTACTTCTGCAGGGAAAAAAAGTCTATTTGCACACATGGGATTGGGGTCACAATGCAAACAACCCCAAACTTTCACTTCCATCATTCCATTTCCACTAAGTCTAGAAAGATTTTTAATGTAACAAAGTATTTAGAACCACACTTACATATTGGATATAATAACCATGTTGGAAACACTTAGAGATATCAGAAAGAACAGAATGATCACTATCAAAATCAATCTGATGAATGTATAGTTAATATGCTTTCCATTCATAAGGGATATTGCAATGCAATTGATTTTTGCTTACTTTGGGCTAAAACAAAATGTAATTACAGTCTTTTCATAAGGTAGCAAACGCCCTTCATTAGGAATACAAGAGATAAAAGTGGTTACATCTATTTCCTTTACTTTGCGTAAGCAGGTGAGATTATTTAAAACAACATCTGTTCTTTGTCGAATATTTGTACCCTGTAATATAAAGTCAGAAATAAAGAGCATTAAGGAAAAATGCAACAAAATGAAGTATTTCAACAGTAGGTCATAAAATAATTATTGAAATTTCATAGTCTAGAAGAAAGTATGTATCTTTAAGCTAACATCAGAGACCAAGGAACATAAAATTTAAAGAACTATTAAAAAACTGATGAGACAGAAGAAAATCCTGCAATTAGTCCCTGATCTATAAAAACAATTACCTAGTTTACTTCAGATGTAAATATTAGCAATGTTAGTCTGATTTAATGGCTTTTGAGGTTATCCTTAGAAACAAATAAAATGAAGTCAATCTTCAAGTCATGTTAATTATTTAATAGAATAACAGCTTGTTGGTTATTAGTAAGTTCAAAATAATGTTTCAGAAGATAATGACTGATCTTCCCCTCTTCCCCTCTGTGGTATTACTTACCAGTTCTTCTCCAACTGAATCATCCTGCATTATGGCCACCCAATTTATGGGTTCTGGGCTATTATTGTAAAGAAGTATCTGTTCAATTTTTGACGTTCCGAAGAAAACAGAACCAAAACGTATACAGTCCAGCCTTCGCTCATTAGTCATGCTTAACAGTTCAATAACTGGATCAACCACGAGTGCTTTGATATTTAAGAATATGTCTGGACGACCTTGCAAACTCACTCTACAAGATAATCAATTATTAATATATTTTTAATTCAAATTCCATATATTTTAGTTTTTCCCTAATTATTGGGATAAACAGGAATGGTATATAAAATCATACTATAATTAAATGTCACAGACATAAGAGTTCCTTTCATATACAAACCAGAGACTGTCATGTCCTTCTGTCTGTCTGAATCTGCACAGTAGAATGGCTTATGTGCAAACAAAAGCGGGAAACAATCACACAATTGAAACCCCAAAAGTACTTATTTGTATGTCTCCATCACCAGTTATTTTGTAAGTATTAGTGATGATTAACATGGTCTCCTGTAGTTATTTTTTTTTAGATTTTATTTATTTATGAATACAAGAATTGGGGGACAGGCCAGAGGTTTAGTTGGTGGGAGGATTCACCAGAAATAGAGCAGGGAGCAGAACAAGCAGATCCACTGAAATATACCGCTGAGGGGAGCAGTGGGCAAAACAGGAGAGGTCTGCTGCACCATATGGGTCAGCTCCCTGGCCAGGGATTAAACTCATGCTGCAGGCTGGCTATAGCTTGGTAGCACTGAGACTTTAACCCCTCCTCCACCAGGGAAGCCATTAATTCTAGAATTCTTATTCTTTCCTAAATTAATCATGTTCCTCCAAATCCAACAAATTCATCCTTATCTTAACCAAAATTCCCTACAAAATATCTCACAAAGCCCCACTTCTTTACTGATATGAATATCCTTCCCATAAAACAATCACTTCCCTGACTAATTTGAAACTGTCTACCTATACATTTCTCTCTCTCTCAGGCCTGAATGTAGTCCTCTGTATTGTCTCAGATCACACAGTCTACTTACTGATCTCTAGAACTTCAAGACTTCTACTTGCTTTGCCTGAAATCACTCATCTAATCCAACCTATCATCAGTCCTACCTCTCCTATAAATAAATACACACATACACACCACATCTCACTATTGCTACTGCCCCTTACTGTATAAACCATAGTCACCAATAAGTGTTTAGATCAACTATCACCTACTTAGTAGAGCTATTTCCTATATACTCCCTTACCCCTATAAATCAAACTAGGAGCTCCTGTTATAGATACCCAAATGTATCATATCCTATGGTTTTTTTCACACATTTGAGTCCCTAGTGCTTGGCAAAGAGTAGACACTCAATGAATGAATAGTGACTGAAAGAACAGAAAAACTAATGTGTTAAAACACAATGGGTATGAGTGAAAAGGGAAAGTATTAAGAACTATATTAAAATTGCAAGCCATAGTAGACACTCACCTTGCAAATTCATGTACAGTTCTAGGCTGATTTGCACAGAAATCCACTTTAAGAACCACTGATGATTTAGACTCCACTGTACCATTTTTTGGAAAAATGATAATGGGTAATGGACCCTGATACTCTGTCTTAAACCAACCTACAGAGAACAAGAGAAAATAGTTTACGTGATTTTACATGTTTCATTCACACTCTTAGGAGGGCAAAGACATGCATTAATGAGTCTGTGGTCTACTCTGGACCAAGAAGTCCAGTGCTGGGGTCATCCAATGAATGTGAGCCTGGTGTTAGGACGCAACCCTCATCAGTAGGCAAAACATTGTCTGCTTACTATTTACAGACACTTATGCTAAAGGGCTTTGCCTACATTATTCTGTTTAATCCTTATATGATTCTATGATATAGGCCCATTACCTCTATTTTATCAGTAAAGAAATAACAACATTTTTAAAGATTTATTTATTTATGCATACAAAAACTGGTTCACAGGCCAGAGGTGTATGGGGGGGGGGGGTGGATGGGTAAGAGGTTTCACCAGAGGCAGAGTGGGGAATAGAACATGAGGACTGACTTACACTGCTGAATTACACTGCTGAGGGTAGTAGCAGGTGGAACAGGAGAAGTCTGCCACTCGCTGCTATGGCTGTGGACAACTTCATAGGCTGCCCTTTAACCCCTGGTACCACTAGGGAGGGCCCAAATACACACAGCTATTATTGTGGATTATATCATTAACCCCAATTCTTCAACCTTCTCTGTATCCTTACACTAAGGCAATCACAAAGTATGCCTTCCTATTCCTTGACTTTGGACTTGATCGTGTGATTTGGTTTGGTGAATAGTACGTGTGTGGATGTCACCATATGTCAGCTCTATGCCCAGATGCTCTCTTGCATTTTTACCAATGTTTCTGTTGAGTAGTTGCTCTCTCTTTGGCCTCTGCCCCAAAATGAACCTATGTGGAGCCAAGTCTCCCAGCAGACTCCTAGACCTGCAGTAAGTAACAGAAAGCCCCAGCTGCCTCAGCTGGAAGCAGAGTCACCCAGCTGAGCCCCCACTTAGATCAGTCAAGTTCCAGCCCACCTACATACAAATGCACAATTAAAAAATGATTGCCTGTAAAAGATATAGAGTTATGGAATGCTTTAGTACATAACAACAGTTGACGAACTAACCAATAGAACTAGGATTTTCACTTGGAGATTTATGACCAACAGGCTCATGTGTGTAGCCACTGTCACTTCTTTAGATGAATTAATGCAGTGCACACAGGGACAAGGTATAAGGGATTGGTTTCTAGAATCAAACAGCAAATGCAAAATTGTGTAAACTGAAGTCAAAACATCACAATTTATGGTAATACTTGGTGCCTACATCAGAGTGTGGGTCTTTGAAATAAGAGGCTGATTCTCATTTGTGTGGTCCTGGTACACAGCATTCAGTGGTCCTCAAAATGTGTTCAACAAGGAGAAGCAGCCAGATGTGGGTTTTTAAAATATCATCATATAATATTAACACAAATGGATATACTGCCAACATAAACAATTTTGTAATTTCCCAATTCAGCTTTAAATCACACTTAAAGGTATTTTCAAAAGTATTCATTTTACTAAAGTATATAAAATATTAGCATAATAAAAATACTATATAAAAAAATAATAAACCATTTTTTTAAGTACTGAAATGGCCTGATAGAAAAGGAATAGTCATAGTAACTTTTTTTTTCATCTATTCATTTTAAAAGTGGTAATGACACAATATTTAAGCTTTATTTTAGTCTCTCATGAAATAAAGTCTATAAAATTATATCCACTTCAAGTAAGCGTTATTTACTTAATTCTCTGGAGAAAGACAACTACGAGTTCAGTTAAGACTAAGTCAGTGAAATAGTTCCTATATTGTGAAAACTTAAAACATAATTTGACAAAAGAATGTAAGTGAATGTTTCAAAAACTTATTCAGGAATAACTCAAACCCCCCCCTAAAATGTTGCTCAGTCTCCCAAATATATTAAAATAGTAGGTACAGAAACATTACTGTGTCCTATGTTACTTTAATACCATTAATAACAGTGAAATATTTAGCTTTTATTTATTTATTTTTTTAAAGATTTATTTGTTCATACAGAACTGGGGTACAGGCCAGAGGCTCAGGGGCGGTGAGAGGCTTCACCAGAGACAGAGCAGGGAGCAGAACAGGCAGATCGAGGAAGTACACTGCTGAGGGAAGCAGTGGGCGGGTCAGGAGAGGTCTGGCTCGCCATGTGGTCTCCTCCCGGGCAAGAGGCAGGCGGGAATCGAACTCATGCGGAAGTGGCTTCAGATTCTCATTGCTGTGCTTTAACCCGCTGCGCCACCAGGGAGGGCCTTAGCTTTTATTTTTAATTGCTAAAAAGAGCAAGGACAACCTAATAGGAGGGTGTCATTGAAGGCAAGATGTTAAAAATGGAATTTTAGTCATCAAGTTTTCATTTCCTTTTAGATGTGACACTGGCTAATGTGTGGAGAATTAACTAGAAGGAGATAAGAGGAGGCTTCAGAGAAATCATTTAGGTTGGTGTAATTACCAGGCAAGAGAGGATGATGGCCTGCTGTAGAAACAGAGAAAAAGCAGGATTACTGACATAATTAGGAAGTGAACTGACAGGATTTAATAAATGACTGAGGGTGGTGGCAAGTTTCTTGCCTATTGTCTGACTTACCCAAATACATGGTGGTGAAATTTAATGAAAAGAAAAAGTTATGAGGAGCAGCTGAGGCATTTAGCTTTAGACAGGTTAAGTTGAGGAGACCTAAAGAAAAAAAGGAGTCTTATATAGACCTATATGAAGTAAAAAGAAAGTAAGTGATTGCTAGGGAGGGCATGCTGATAGAGGAAACATGGGGTGTGGGGGGTGGTCCTTGGCAAATCCTAACGAATACTCAGTTAATGTATCCTAAAAAGGGCAGCTGCCCACAGATGAGAACTGAAGAGAAAGGAGAAAAAAGAATAGCTTTAACACCAGGAGTGAATATTTATTGAACACTTAATATCTGTCAGTGTGCTAAGCATTTTGTTAATCGTCACTATTAGAGGAGGCAGGCACTATGTTTCTCTTACTGTGTAAGTGAAGCAATATGTGCTCAGGAAGAGTCAATTCTTTACTCCGGGCCTCTCAGCCAGTAAATAGTGTAGCCAAGTTCTGGGGCCTGGAAAATGTCACTCCAGGGCTTGAGTTATTAAGCACTGTTTTGTACAGGAGAGTGAGGGATCACAGAAGCTGTTAGTTTTGTTTTTTTTTTTTTTCCTAAGAAGACAGTGGTGGTCCACTGTGTCAAAGAGTGCTAATGTACCACGTAAAATAAAAATAAACATTTAGATTTGTCTCCACTAATGAGACTTCCGAGAGCATATGGGCTGAGATGAACATTCCTCGGCACACACTAGTATATTTTTTTAATCTAAGTTGCTCTACCTTCTCTAGAGAAGCAATTTAGGCATTTGGGTAGTGATGTATGCATTGCTACCTTTCCTCTGAAATAGTTTTACAAACTATTGAGTACATTTTCATGGAAAAGAATTTGAAAATCAAGGGAAGGCAAACAGATTGCAGTTTTATAGGATGCCACTTAAAATAAAGAGTCATATACCCAAGGTCATTGTTATATATTATGCATGTTTCTTTTGTTTTAAGATTCCTTAGATAGGCCCTCCTTGTTGGCACAATAGGTTAAAGCACAGCACTATGAAGCTATCCTCAGCCACTGTATCTTAAGTTAGATCCCTGGCCAGGGAATGCTGTATGGTTAACATGCAGCAATGCGAAGCTGGTTGCAGCCACCTCAGCATGAGTTTGATCCCTGCCCCAGAGGTGACCCACATGGCACAGCAGAACTCTCCTGTCTCACCCGCTGCTCCCCTCAGCAGTGAATTTCAGTCAGTCTGCCTGTTCTGTTCCCCACTCTGTCTCTTGTGAACCCTCTCACTCCCTGTCCTTCTGGCCTGTACCCCAGTTCTTGTATGCATAAATAAATAAAATCTTAAAAAAAAGATTCACTGGTTCTTAGCATAACAACAATGTACCAGTCTCCACAAGTCTTCAAATGATTAACCTGTGGTGACTATTCAGAATGCTCATACAGGATTAAGTCGATGATTTCTGAATTCAATCACCTTTCACTGAAAGCTCAGTGGTACATGACTAAAACTCTGAGAGATTACTGAAACAAATCAATTAAACAAAGGCTTACTGAATGCCTGATACATACTCAACATGGCATTATATATGAAAAATATACTGAGATTCTATTGATATTGATTTTCAAGAAAATAAAACTAAAACAAAAGAACAAAAACAAATAGTGAGAGTAAGGAGTGTGTGCTCCTCTGGGTGGTTGACAAGGATTCTGAGGATCTCTCCTGGGTTTGGTCCAGTAAACAAATCCCCTTGTTTACAGATGATACCAAGTTTTTCCTAAACTGTAGACAGAGATGATGGTGACGATCAAAGTATAGGGTAGAGAGGGCATTAAGAGCAAGAGAGAGGTACATATTTGTGGCCAAAAAGTGCAAATAAACCTGAGAGGATGAGTTCTGTTGGCTGTTCCAACCCAGAAACAGTGTGTAAAGATCACACTAAGAAATTTAAAGTCTGTTCAATATCGTAAAACTATAGTACAAAAAGGTCTACTGAAATCCTCAAGGAAACCCAAGGGAAGTGGAAAATAATTGTCATTCACAGCATGCTAAAATACTGTATTTCCAAACTTCAAAGATAAAAACTGAGAAACAATGGAATATGATCTTATAAAAATCATAAAATGAACAGAGTTCAAGTTCATTAGCTCACAAAGTACTAACATTGCATTTATCATCAAGGTTGAACCATGTCTTTTCAAAATGAAAACACAAGTGCTACTTTACGAAGTGAAGAGTAAAATCAGTCAACAGTCACATTAAGAGGAAGAAGATAAAATCTGTTCAACAATATTCTGCTAAACCCATGTATGGTTATCCCATGCACTATTAAAAACACAGCATCATGAAGTTGTCACACTGATAAACTTTGGGGTCTACAAAACCAAAAATAACCCAGTGACACTACTCAAGGGACAAAAAAAAAAAAACCTGTACAAACTATGAAGCTGCTGAGTGTGGTTATCTAATGCCCTCTTCATGTATATACACATAAATTTGTAAACACTGATCTTTGCCTCTAAAACTATAAAGTATTTCTCACATAAAATCTTTTTAAACTATTTTATTAAATTATCTTTGGTTGCTGAATCTATTTTTTGCATAAGTGTTTCCCTCATGAAAATATATTGTTATTTTCATGAATATTTATATATTGTGCTTATACTTAATAAGGATTTTATGACACTTCACAGGTATTTGCTACTGTGAACATAAAATAGAATACCAATTTCAGTAATAGTGGAAAAAATACTATCATTCAATTCCAAGCATGAGAGACAAAGTCGACACCAAGAAAATGTGTTTCCTTAATAGCAATTTGTTTGTAAGGTAACCGTAATTAACATTTTACAATACTCGATTATAATTAACCAAGGGTAGTATTTACTATGAAAACTATGTATAGACAAAATAGTTATACAATACTGAGAGGCAAAGTAAGTTGTTAATCCTGAAACATATGGAAATAGGTCTAAAGCTTAATTTAATGTATTTTATTAAGTGAAATAATATTAAATATTCAATTAAAGTTAAAACATTTTTTTTAACTTAAAGAGATCTTTTATGGATAACAAAACAGTACACATTGAAAACTCTGAAGGTTTTGGAATAGACAACAGTTAAGAGAGATTTTAGAAAGTAAAATAACACACCAGAATTCTCTCAAGTGTGTACAAATTATTGTCCAAAATACAACCTCAGAGTCTAAAGGACTATATAGTCCATAGTCACTTGCCATAAGACCATCTTTAATGCTGAAGTCAGATCACAAATGGTGAGCCTAAAATTACAGTTACGCAGGCATCAGAAATTCAATCATTTAAAAACTAAAGCATGGAAAGTGAAATGAACAACACACAATGAGGATTACTTATCAATTTTACCTGTTTATATATACCGAAGGAAAAAAATTAGTAAAGTAACAAACTGCCTTTGCCTTAATAATTCCCAGTACTCAATCAGGCAGCCCCAGGAAATCCTCACTAATAGCCTCAGAGAGAAATGCCCTCCGTCTAGGGCCGCTCATGGCAGCGTGGCCTTAACATCCCCCAGAAGATAATGATCGCGTCAGGAAAATGAAAGGATACATGATTTTATGCCTACTGTATACCATCAATAAACACCCAGTGTTTTGTGGAAATTCTTAACTCCCAGTAAGAATTCCGAGAGAAATAATCCACTCAGGAGAAGAAAGAAGCATTTACTCTTTCAACAAAAAGTTAGTTAGGGAATTAACCATACTGGGTTTCTTTCAGGTATATAGGAACTGTACATGTTATTATTAAATTTCTTTTTGGAGTTTCCTTTTTAAAAAAATGTTAGTAAAAACTATCTAGGAACTTCAAAGTTGAATATGATTGAGAAAAAGGACAAATATTTATTGATAGCTTGTGATGGATCAAGTAACATATTACAACCTCAAGTTTATTCATAATGAGCCATACTATATATTATTAGCCACAGTTTATAAATGAGGAATCCCACATTCAACTTCCTTAAACACACTTGCCCCAGATCACAAAGCTAGTAGGCCACTGTGCCCTACTTCTATCTCTGGATGTCTTTAAGAACCACATCACGTCCATGATGCCAACTTTCCTCCCATCTTCAGGGAGATCACTAGTCATCTGAGAGTCAGAATGTGTTAATCAGAAATCCACCTTTCATGAATTACTGCCTACCAGTATTTTACAGTCATTCTACTAAGGACCCTTGGCTTTGAATTATTTCAAATGGCAACCATCTTTTTTTCCTTTATGAATCGTAGAGTCTAGATTCTACACTATACAGTTCAAATTACTAAGTTTCTAAAAATGTACTTACCTGGAGCTTTTCCATGGTTAGTGATAGCAATCTCTTTACAATACACTTTACTATTGCCAACCAATGTTCCAAAATCAACTTCTGGCTCAATTTGCAATTGACAGGATGGAATCAACCTAGGGGAGAAGAGAGGACCGCTTAACTAATCTCAGCAATTATAACCTTGGTGAAAATCTATAGGGAACAAGTAGATACCTTATCTTTTTTTTTTTATTTTTTTTATTTTTTTTAAAGATTTATTTATTTATTCGTACAGAACTGGGGTACAGGCCAGAGTTGCGGAGGGTGAGAGGATTCACCAGAGACAGAGTGGGGAGCAGAACAGGCAGATGGACGAAGGACACTGCTGAGGGGAGCAGCGGGCGGGTCAGGAGAGGTCTGCCACGCCATGTGGTCGCCTCCGGGGCAGGCGGGGATCGAACTCATGCGGAAGCGGCTTCAGTTTCTCAGTGCAGTGCCTTAACCCGCTGCACCACCAGGGAGGGCCGATACCTTATCTTAACTCCGTAAAAGATACTTCCATTTTCTTACAAATCTACTGGTGACATATTGGTCAGTAAAATAAATTGTGAAATAAAGACATGAAAACAACATGAGAAACAATTTTAACCAAAAAAATAGGAAATTATGCATCTAAGTATGTAGTCTTCCAGGCTATATAAATATGAAAATTAATCAAAATTTGTAAATAATCTGTAAATTAAAAGGAACTATCAAAGAAAAAAAGTACATATAGCCAAACACAAAATAAAACATGGACATTTGTGGGACACAGCTAACATGGTGTTAAGAGGGTCATTGCTAACACAATGTGCTTAGATAAGTGAGAGAATATCTCAAATCTAATTTCCAGCTTCAGGTAATTTGTAAAAGAGAGATGTATAATTCCAAACCAGGCAGGCAGGAAGTAATAAAGAAGAGCAATCAAAGGAATTTTTTTAAAAATGACCATAAAGTCAGAGACAAAAAGCAGATTCTTTGGGGGGAAAAAATCAATCAGTTGATTAATCATTAGCAATACAAAAATAAAAGAACACATATACTACCAACAATAGGAATGTAGTAAAGGGTACAGTCATTCAAAAATAATAAGGTAGGCCCTCCCTGGTGGCACAATGGGTTAAAGCACCCACCATGAAGCTATCTGCAGCCACTGCAGCACAAGTTTGACCCCAAGCCAGGAAGATGACCCACATGGTGCAGCAGACCTCTCCTGTCCTGCCTGCTGCTCCCCTCTACAGTGTGTTTCAGGACACTTGCCCATTCTGCTCTCTACTCTGTCTCTGGTGAATCCTCTTACCCCTGCATCTCTGGCCTATACCCCAGTTCTTATATACATAAATAAATACATTTTTTAAAAATAATAATAATAACGAAAAACTCTGAACAACCAACCACACACTCATAAATTGACAATTTAGTATTCAGAAGAGTTTAGATTAATTTTACACGAAAGGAGCAACCTGGATAGTTCGATAGTCATCAAAACATTGAAGTCATATTTTAAAACACCCTGAAAGAGTAATCTTCAGGCTCACAGCAGAGAATCCTACTGTTTAAAGAAATAGCATCAATTTTAAACAAGTTTTTCCAAAGAACAGGAGAGAACACTCATTTTATGAGAGCAATAACACCCTTATAGGAAACACAGAAAAAGAAAATACATACATGCATACATACATGCATTCATGCATAGACTACAGACCAGTATCTTTCCTGAACTGATCTGGAACAATACTCCTCCATAAAATATGCAAATTAAAGATCTATCAAAAAGACAATTTAGATTATACAAAGTGTATCAAAAGACATACTCAGATTACACAAAGAAATTATAAAACTCAACAGTAAAAAGTAAACAATCCAATTACCATATTTTTCTAAGGAAAAGAAGGATCACACAGATAGCTATATGAATTAAACACACTTTACAAATGAACACTAGCTTTAAAAGGTAATTTTGCAATGAACAGAAATACACCTTTTTTAGTATAAAATTACATTGTTCTGACCAAATAATTTGTACCATTTAATTTCCAAATCAGTTGCTGTGTTATATTTACTATATCTATGCACATTTTCCAACCATTGTTTTAAAAAAAAACATTTTGATTATTATAAAGCCAAACATCTGCATTACTTAAAATTCAGTGACATGAATATGAACATAATTTAAGATTAAAGTGTGACTATAGGTTTAAAAGAATCCATTTAAAAATACATTCATCATATAAACAGAGTAGAATGATATTTACCAGAGGGAGGGGGTTGCAGAAATTGGTAGATTTTAAAAGTACAAACTGTGAACTAGTACACAAATAAATTCTTGCAGAGAGCTAATATAAAACATAGTGATTATAGCCAATAATACTGTACTATAAAATTCAAAGCTGATAATAGACTAGATCCTTAACTGTCCCCACCACAATAAAAAAATGATAATTATATAAGTGTGAGCTAACATTTTGATGATAATAGTATTGCAATATTATAGCTGCCTCACATGAACATATTGTACACCTTAAACTTGCACAGTGTTATGTCAATTACATTTCTGTAAAAAAGAAAGCTAACATGAGAAAAAGCCAGTGAAAAAGTGTGGTAGCAGGGAAGTCAAGAGCATAAAGTGAGCCAAGAAGGTAATGATGGTTCATTAAGCTGCTAAGAAATAGAGTAAGAGAAAGTCACAGGAGTTACCCCATAGATTGGCAACACGCAAGAACTGCTTCACTGGAAAGCTCAAGAAAATAGCCCATCTGGTGTTTATTGAACTGAGAATAGAAAATGAGACTGTAGAGACAGAAAAAAAAAAAAAAAGCTTTAACAAGCCTTGCTGTCAAAAGATACCAAAATAATACTCTAGAAAGAAAATAGTTTGTGAGGTTAAAAAAAAAAATGTGATTCTTGAATGGTTTTAAGTTATTTTAATAAAAATACCAGAAAAATTGTCTTCTATTTGTTTTAAAACCGCAACTTCCTAAAAATGTGTCCTTTCAGTTCAGCTACAAGGAAACTCTTGATGAAACAAGTCATATTAGAGAAAATACAGAATACTACTTTGACCCTTATTTTTATTTGAAGATTGTTCAGAATGATCCCAGGAAATATGAA
Organism: Condylura cristata; assembly: GCF_000260355.1. Lineage (NCBI taxonomy): Eukaryota > Metazoa > Chordata > Mammalia > Eulipotyphla > Talpidae > Condylura > Condylura cristata. The sequence continues at coordinate 19,073,480 of NW_004567128.1, read as the reverse complement.
GAATACATACCCCATTAGAGGGATCTCTATTGTTTTATTTCCTATTGAAATAAACAGTTGATCAAAAGTGTCTTCATCTTTATCAGGATGATATTCCACCATAGCTGTCATCTGAAGGCCAGAAGCAAGCTCTTTATCCAGATTGGTCAAAATCAGTTTGAACTTTAGTGGAAGAAAAAATATCAAATTACAGATCTAATCTCCTAAGAAGGAAGTATTGTGTGAGCTAGTTAGAAGCATATATTATTTCAAGACACCATGAATGCATTTTTTTTTTTTTGCTAATCTATATCCTCTTGAATTACTTTTACACCTTTAAGGGATCAAGCACGCATATCATGGTCCTATAATAAAGAGAAGTTCACACAAATATTGGGCAAATAGCTTTGGCGTTGAACTTGTCAGTCTGTCTTTGCCAGTTCAAGAGCTAAGGTTTCTTTTACAACCCTAGATAGAAACCAAAAAAATGACCTTATTTTTCTTCTGAGTGCGTACAATAGTCATGAAGCACCTCCTGAACATCCATAAAATTGTTTTTGTACATATACAAGAATTCCTGCCTGAGTTTTAAAAGAAAGTATTTTCAAATATACATTCAACTGTTTAATAAATGTGTTGTAAGGTAGTGAAATAGTAAAATATTTCCTTCATTTTTACAGTACTTAGAGTACTCAGGTACTTTTTAATTTAAAAATAGTTAATAGTCTCCTGTGATGTACTATTTTATTGCAAAATACATTTGTATCATTAAAATATGCAAATATAAAATGTATAAAGGATGATTCCATATGTATAAAACTCAGCAGCAGACAAAACTGATATGTGATGTTAGAAATCAGTACAGTGGTCATCTCCACCAGGTGATAACTCCAGGGATTGTAGGGAAACTTCTGGAGTACTGGAAATACTCAGTTACTTGAACCAAGTGGTTCCTATACGGGCACATACACATATAAAAAAAAATTAGCATGCTTTAAAGTTATATGCACTATAGCGTAAATAAAATGGTACATCCATTTTGTTTAAAGTGTAAAACACAGAACATGAAAGTCCTTTATCTCACAGCCTTTCTACTCACTATCATACTCTACTATGTACATATATATGTATATTTAATATTTAACAAAAGTAATCATAGCATCTTCCCATTTCTGTACATGTAAGTCCAGCAATGGTCAATATTATTTATCATTAGGACTATCTCATGAAAAAAAAAGATATTTATCACATATTTAAGACATCATTGTCACCGCTTTTATGTCAAAAATCTGAGAACACGTGGTCATAGCAAACTAATATTCATCCATTTATATACATGACTTAAAAAAACACTGAGGTGAAATTCAATCAACTTTTAAATCAGAAGATGGGGAAAGTCTCTCAAGACATTAATATTGGAGGTTTTGACACTTGCACGGACTCGTACTGGTTTCTGAGTTGTGAGGAGAAAGCTGTGCCCTTCTACATTACTCACACCTGCCTTCAATCAGCCTGCGACTTATGAAAAGTTTGTTGAAGTATAAATAATAAACTATCCCATTATCCTACAGCATCTGGAGCAAGCAGTCACTTTAGGATTCAAAGAGTACTTAACAGAACTTTGTTTTCATAACTCCACAGTCTTATAAAGGTGTAATTCTAGGTTGTTAAGGGGAGACAGACAGGGATCTGACTTCCTGCTTTTGCAAATTCAGAATGAAAATAAACGGAAGGTTCTAGACCGACCTATCTCCACCCAGTCTCCAAACCCATAGCAAAATACAAAAGAAACCAAGCGAAAAGGTGAACACATTTACACAGAAACACCTAAAATCAGAGCTCCCGGGAAGCTCAGGTCTGCCCCCACTCCCGCAAGAACCCGGTGTCTGCTCCCGGGGCAAAGTGGGCGCCAGCCCGTTAGGAAAGCATTCCCAGAGGACAGGTTTCTCAGATCCTCCTTCAAGTCCCCCAGGGTGTCACCTGTGGCTTGACCGGTTCCTGAAACCTGATCTTCTGGTTGCTGCGGCCGAGGTTGTGTACTGTAAGTGGGAGGCGATACACCTTCCCAGCCAGCGTGTCCATGAATTTTAGCTCCGACGGGGTCACCCGCAGCTGTATCTCCTTTTTTGGAATCTCCATGTCCCGGGGGACTATCGAGGCCCTCTCGGTCCCCATAGCCGTGCTTTAGATAGCGCGTTAACGGTAGCCGACTAGACCAACCCAGGACTCGCGCGGACGCCGTCGCTAGGCAACCACTGGTAGCCGCGCGTTTGCCTCACGCTTGGCCCTTTATTGGCGCCGCCCAGGGGGCGCGATTGGGTGAAACGAGAGGCAGCTGCATCCAAAAAAAAAGAGCGGGATCACACTTAGTGTCCGAATAGTAAGAAAACACATTAAGGCCGCTCAGAGCCCTGAGGTGTGTCGCTTTACCGTTGCTTGGCAGGATTTCTAGATGGCATTGGTGGGCAGGGCATTTTCCTAGACCTCTCTTAAAACTAAGCTTAAATAAGAGTGGGAATGATGTGCCCGGGCCTATTAAAAGCAACGAGATGAGGAATTCAGTGCAAGCAGAGTCAGGATCCTCTAGAATTTCTGTTCAGTGACCTTTAGTCCAAAAAAGGATTAGCAATCCTCTGGGTCTGTGGTTAAAATGCAGATTCTAAGCTGTTCTCATTTTACAGGTGAATAAATTCCTTACCAGCACTAGCAAGGCTGCTGTCTCAGAAATTCCTTAGTTTCTCATTTGCAAAAATCATGTGCTTGCATTTTTGACGAAATGCTGGATTTCGAGACCTCATAAATCTCATCCCCAATAAAATTTGTGCTTTTGAATTTTTGAACAGAGGATTCAGCTATGCAATGCCAAGATTTCTGATCCAAGGAAATGATAAGATAGTAAATTTGTATTGTTTTAAGTTGTATTGTTTTGTAGTGATTTGTTGTACAACAGAGAAGTAATAGTGTATTATTAGTGTTTTGATTTATGTTACTCTCTTAGGTAAGAAATATGTGTATGCAATTTATTTTTCAGTTTCTCTTATGATGAAAATGAACATCTCATTCACTTAAAAGTCATACGGATTTGCATTTTCTATCACCTATCTGTTCATGGTTGATTTCTTGGAATGTCAATTTATTTCTTATCATTTTATATAGTAGTAAGGGAGTCAGCATTCCCTGTGATAAAATTTGCAGATATGTATGTTTGTGTGTGTATCTGTCACCCTCCATCTTTTTTTTTTTTAATTTACTTTTCCAACTATTGTGTTAATGAAATATGTCATTTAATTTTATGGCTTCAGAGTTTGTGAAGTATTTGTATCTGTCCATAAGCAGGCATTCCTTATGCCAAGATTATACAACAGTTCTCCCATGGTTCCTTATGGTGCCTTAGTTGTTTTGTCTGCAACACGTGCATCGTTTATCCATACGAAATTTATTTTGACAGAAAAGTAGAATATCAACCCAAACTGCCCCAACATCATCTATTGAAAAACTTACAACCTGAAATTCAAAATACATTCCCTCAAAAGTTATACATGATGCCTGGTTAACTGCACTTAAAAATTTGGCATTAATTCTCTTGATAACACTTTATCTTATTTTTTCTCTTGTTGAGAAAATCTTTTCAATTACAGAGTTTTAGACAGTGTTGATGTTCAATACTCCTATCTACTACATTATCACCTTGGTATACTGATTTACCTAATTTCTCTCTTCTATTGTTTTTCACAATTGCATTTCTCTGCTGATTTAATATATCTAGGTAATTGTTCCAAATTACTAATTATTATCACTATTTTCACTGATTATTTTCAATATGTACTGATTTTTTTTTTGCCCTTAATTTTCAATTCCATTTTCTTCATTTCTCCCTTTAAGTTTATGCTTTCACTTAAGTAGAAATTGTCATTTCTTTCCATCCTTATTTAAGAGTACAGTACTTGGTTGGTGAACTATATAACACCAGTGTTTTAGACAGAGCTAGTTTAATTGTACAGGCTTTTGTATCAAGTTTTATTAGGCTATAAGATAATGATGTCTAGTGAGTTATAAAATGCATCCACCATCAAATCAGTTGCTGATAAATGTGACTGGTTGATGGCTGAAATCAATGTGAAAGAAAGTCCCACGGGGGTGATCATGGAAGCTATTGTTCATCAAATGGTTCAAGAATCTTTTATTCCCCAGCTCATTTATATCTCTACATGCACTTTATTTCCTGTTTGACCCCTGTGAATCCCAGAAGCCCTTTGGTATTACTTAAAATAAAATGTAAAAATCTGTTTCCAAAGGGTTTGTGAGACTGGAAAAATAAATGAGTTCATTTAAATTCCCTTCTATAACCAAAGGGGAGGAAAATCCTGTAAAACAGGTAATGAAAAAATCTTATCAATTACAAGATCTAAAAGAAACACACACACATATATCTTTGCATAGAACTTGATATATTCTTTTCAGTATGCTTTCCTTATCTATGAGTTTGTAAGAAGCTGATTTTTCATACTAAAGAACACATTGTTAGAAATTCAAGTGTGACAGGGATTCCTGCAGTTAGTTAAAAATTTAGCTTCTGGGCAAAGCATGGGGAGGTAGGGATGGGAACAAGAACATTTAGTTCCTGTTGAATAGTTGAGAAAATAAATCTTGTCCCGTGTATCCAATTCCATGGTATAAGTCAATGTTGGATAAACTAACTTTTTCAATCTTAAGTATATAATAGAAACTCTCCTCTGGCCCCCTATACAAGCAGCTTTTCAAAGTTGTTCTAGTTTGTCTCTTCCTCCAAAAACAAAAACCCTCCTGCTCCACCTTCTCCTTATTTCTCTTTTCTTCCTGCTTAACCCTCAATAAGCAATATCACAACCAGATTTACATGCAGTTTCCAGAAATGCAGACACTTCTTTTACACCGATGGAATTTTTCAAAAGGAAATCCCTGTATCTATGACTTATTTGATGTCATTGTGAAGGGATGCTATATCATATATACACATATACAAACATACATAATATGTGTTGTTAATAAAACTGACAATCTGTCAATGTCAGTATCTGGTTATGATACACTACAGTTTTGCAAAATACAAATTTTGCATGGAGGAAAACATTACACAAAATATTTCTGTATTGCTGTAACTGGGTGGCTGAAGCCAAAGACTTTTGGAGGTGTTGACCAGCCCCACCCTAGGGGTTTCTGGTAAACACAAACAGCCTCAGGGAAAATGCTAAAACTTATCAGATTTTGAGGAGGATCTTGCTTGGAGAGTAAATAAAATTGACTAGAATGGGGGAAAGAAAGAGAAGGTTGTTTTGTCTGAATTCAAGGTTTGAGTTTCAGCATTTTGGGGGCCAGTGGATTTCAGCCCCAGAGGGGCTGATCTTGCAGAAGACTGCTGTGGACTTCTGAAGGGGGAAGGCTTGATTAGCCAACCTTGTAGAAGAGGCGTTGCAAGTAGCCTAGCAACTGAAAAGATTCCTGGTTTTTGCTGTGGTTACAGCCTGTCTTAGCTGCATGAGTGAAGCCTTTTGTTGGGTCATTTATCTGGTTCTGTAATGCAGCTTCAGTAGCTCCTGGAGTGTCTCCCGTTGTGTATTCTGCTGTCTTTGTGAGCTGGAACCTGGCCTAGAGCCTGTCTGCTGTGTGCCCCAGGTGGGCAGAGGCAGGAAGATGTCATCTTAGATATGTGGCCTATTGTTTGGGAGAGGAGCTGCACATCCTCAGTGACCAGAAGACGGCATCACAACAATCTTTGTGCAGGACAGTACTGGACACAACTTTGGATAAACAGCCAATATTGTCCTCAGCAACTAAATCCCTTTGTTGTTTTTCTTAAGCCTGAGCAGTCTTGCAATTCTGTGTGTGCTGGTGAAGAACCCAGAAAGTATTAAAGTATTTGGGTAGCACGGCCTTGGCAAGGTGGCCCTGCCACCTGGTCTCATTGCTTTTCCAACTACATGTGACCTACAATTATCTTCATGGGAAATTTTAGCTTTAGGGCCTCCCTGGTGGTGCAAAGGGTTAAGTCTCAACACTATGAAGCTATCAGCAGCCACTGCAGCACCAGTTAGATACCCCTCCAGGGAGCTTGTTAAGGGAAGGATGTCCTAAAGGAACTCTGCAGAGTCTTTTAGACTCCACCCCCTACTCCAGCTTTCTGGACTCTACCCCCTACTCCAGTGATTGGAAACTACAACTCCCAGCAGTACCAGGGAGAGAACTGCGAGGACCCAAGGGCAGAGTTAAGCAGGAATTCTGGGACACTGGGGGATAAATAGGTCTCTCTCTTTCTCTGTGTAGCAGACCCTTCCTTTGTCGCCTGCTGCTCCCCCTCAGCAGTGTATCTCAGGAGATTAGCCTGTTCTGCTTACTACTCTGTCTGGTGAATCCTCTCACCCCCTGTACCTCTGGTCTATACCACAGCTCTTGTATGAATAAATAAAACTTTCACTTTTTTTTTTTACATTTTAAATGACATTTTAAATAAATCCATATAAATTTTTATGGGATTCCCTATTCTCTCCCACCTCCCAATTTTACCATTGGGATAGCTGCACAAGAATATACATGAGATATAAAAATACAATTTTTAAAATTTGTGTATTTGTTCACAATAACCTATGGTGTCATGCTTTATTCAAAATTCCAAATCATTCATTTTTGTTGAGTATTTAAAAGGGGAATTTACTTCATGCACAGGAGTGTAATTCAATCAGACAGTGAGAAGAACATATAAAATCCTGCAGAGACAGCGCACCCTGTGAGAATTTGCTCAATAAATTTTTGCCAGCAAGGCAGATTGATTATCTTGTTTCCAGTCATTTCAAATGTCCTCCACTATATTTATAGCTAGATCTAAGTTGTCTGTTGTTTTCTTGTGGAAATGTAAATAGCCAGTGGGTGCTCTCTTAGTTGACCTTTGGAGCAGGAAAACATGAAATCAGCAATACAGGATTTGATTTATTTCTAGCTGTAACCCCTCCTTTCCTACAGATTTCTGCACAATCAGAACTAGTGGATAGTTGTATTTGATGTCCATGGCTGGCTTAGTTACTCTCAGTTACTTAACCTAAAGCCCCCTCTTTCTTGTGGGCTACTCACATATCCCTTAGCCAATGCACAGAGTTGCACTTCTCTACCTAATAGCCACTAGCCCTGTACGACTATTACTTACACTAAAGCTCAAATTAAAATGAAATTAAATTAAAAAATGTAGTTCCTCCATCACAATAATCACATTTTAAGGGTTATATAGTGTTACCATTATAAATGTTCTCATACTTCATGCTTCCATAATTCTGGTATAACAATCTATTTCAAAATAATTCTGACAAGAGAAGGATTTGACCGTGGTAAGATCAGTTTCATGTTACATGAAAACTCATTTGCTTACTAGGGCAATAAGCATGACTAGAGCTGAAGGTATTCTTTATAATTAATTTAGCTCTTCAATTATGCTTTTTAAAAGTTCAGGCTTTTCCATAATATGGAATTTATGAGCGTAAGATAAAAATTGCATACTTTTTAATATATATATATATATATATATATAATATGCAGCATTATATATGCGTGGTTTTATATATATATATATATACACATATAACTAGTTACACATATGTTTGCAATTATAGCCCTGGTCTGATCTTAGAGGTTTATATAGACCAGCAATACTATTACGCTTCCTTTTGCAACTCTTGAAGTATTTGTTATTTTCCTCCTTCTACTTTTAGACTCTGACCAAGGAACCATGGAGGAAAAGCACCACCCCCAAAGTTGACTATCATGAACATGTGACCCATGGGATTCTGTGGATGTGACACTGTATGGCTGCTAAGGCTCAATCAGAAAAGACAAGGTAATTTCTTCCTTGTGCTCCTGAGCAGCTTACTTTGGGAGAGCTTTGCAGGTAGAGTCCAAAGACTTCTGAAGAACCCTATGGAGAACCTTTTGAAAACCAGAACTGAGGCTTTTTTCCAGCCATGTGAGTGAGTCACTTTGGAATCTGACCTTTCAGTCCAGCACAAGGCTTCAGATGACCCAAACTGCCATCTTAGGTCCTGACTGACATGTCCTAAGAGACCTTACACAAGAAGCAATGACCCCAGCCATTCCCAATTTCTGACCCATAGCAACTGACATATAGTAACTGGTTGTTATTTTAAGACAATAAAATATAGGATTAGTTCTATGGACCAATATGTAACTAACATAATTATTTTAATTACAAATAATCTGAATCGCAGCAACAATTATTTTGATATAACATCATTGTCCTTTATAAATTTGATTCCTTGTTTACATATAAGGTTATATAAAAATATAAAGAAGAAAGCAAGAAGTCACAGGCATTATATATCATAACTGAATAATCACTATTAATAGACTGAATTTTTTTTCTAACATATGTTATTAACACATACTTTTCTACAAAAATGTGTATATACTCTTTTTTTCTTTAACAATGCATAATGGCCATCTTTGGAATATACATCGATATCTAAAGCATAATTTTGATGGTGCAATATTATTCAGTTTTATAAATATGCCCTGTTTTCTACCATGTAAAATAAAAATTCTCTTTTTGCACATCTAGGTTGTCTTCATCTATAGTGTTATCAATAGTGTTATACAAGTAGAACGATCAGTAACTTTTTGTTGACATTTGTTCTCATATTTATCTATTTATTCTTATTATAATTAATTTCTCAGAGCTTGGGAAGAAATGACATTCACACAGTTTTAACAGTGAGAAATAATGAAATGTAGTCTCATGGAGGCATTAGGGTAAGGATATAACAGTCTTTGCTTTTTAAATTTTCCCTGATACTCTGGCACTATTTAGTAATTAGTTCTCAGTATCTGAAATATTTAAAATGATTCCTGTATGATACACTAAAGTCTAGGTAAGCCTATTTATATAATCCAAATTAACTGCATGCTTTTGATCAATTGATTTATTTAAATCCTTGTATTTATTTTTTTCTTTGTTTTAAATGATAGCAACTTTATGCTGGTACAAAACAAAGCCTAAAAGACATCCATTATACAGATTTATTGGCTCATCTTACCCAGATGCTCATCTATATGAAACAGATAAGCTACACAATAATTTTTCCTCTCCTGAGAAAAGAGATGCATTATGGTTTTTAATTGGGATGACTTTATACACACACACACACACACACACAATGCACGCACACACACACACACACAACTTTTGGAAAAACTGATATATTTAAGATACTGAGTTTTCCCATTCAAGAAATTACTTGGTTTTCCATTTAAGTTTGCTTTTATATGCATAAATATTGTGAGAATATTTTTCTTTTTAATTAGTTATTGCTAAAGTAAAAGACAGCTTAATTTTATTTACTTCCATTTCATTTTATATCTGGTTCCCTTGCTGAATTCTGATTACTTCTATGATATTTTCAGTTATTCTTCAAGGCATTCCAGTAAACAGTTTATCAATCTTATAAAATGGTAATTGATAAATGTTTATTTTTATGTCAAACACTTATGCAAGATGATGAAGCACTTATGCAAAAGATGACGATCATCTTTTACATGGTTAGAGCAATTCAGAATTATTTTGAATCTATATGTTGATATTAGGCATCCTTAACTTACTCCTGCCTATAACAAAATACTTGTGGTGTTTCATAATTACTACATCAATTGAGGAATTATGAGCCAGGAATCCCATTTCTGGGTGTGAATATGAAAAAAAAAAAAAACTAACTCCAAAAGACATAGGTAACCCCTGTTCTTTGCAGCACTATTTACAATAAACAAGTTATGGAAACAACCCAAGAGCCCAGAAACAGGAGAATGGATAAAGATGAAATACTATTCAACCATAAAAGAAAGATGAAATTTGTGACAACATGAGGCTGTTACATTAAGTAAAATAATTAAGACAAATAGTGTGTGATTTAAGAAAACAAGATCTTTAGACTGAAAGCAGAATAATAGTTACCAGAGGAGAAAGACAGGGGAAAGAAATGAGTGGAAAGTGCCAAGTGGTTGGTGGTGGATGATGACTGGACTTGGTGTTGGGCATGATGAGAAAACATAATTTTGGAATGTATACAGAGTTGTAAACAAGTGTTATTTCAATTAGAAAATAAATTAAATAACAAAAAGGGAGTAATTTTTAACACTGAATTACTACCATCTGTACCCTGGCCTCCTTATCTCCCATTCTAACTTGTATTCCACTCTTATCAAACCATTCTTGCAAAAGTCATCAAGACACATCCAGTGGACACTTCTCTGTCTTTAAGATAATGGAATTATCTACAGTGTTTTATACCATTGACCCTTTGTATGATTAGTAAATGTGCTGCTGTTTGAACTTCTCCAATACCCCTTTCCTCTCATTTTCTTCTTCTTCTTCTTCTTCTTTTTTTTTTTTTTTTTTTTGGTCTTCCTTAAGGCCCTTCCATTCATCCTACAAAGAACAGGTCTTTTTCCCTTCACAAGAGATACTGTCTTCTCTCTGGGTTTTCTTATCTACTCACAAGTTTCCGGATCTGCTTCTATAAGGTTTCCACCTCTGAGTATGTTCAGGAGCACTACAAGTTAATACAAAGTCTGCAATTTGTGCTCCCTTCATCACATGCACCTCCAAATCTAACTCCAAATCTAAGCTCTTGCCCACAATGTTTGTGACAAATGCTTTAGAAACCCCAAGACTGGGATCAACTTGGACCGGTCACATATGGATCCAATCAATTGCTTTTATTGAAAGTTTCAGGATCTCATTCTTTTTCCATCACTGCCCAAACTTTCACATGACAAATGTGCCAAACCTGTGACTTAAAGTGTTATTACAATTCACTAACCAAAACACTTAAATCTTGCATTTGATTTTCAGCAACATCAGCCCTGTGACTACAAGAATTAAGAATCTCTTGCAGGGGCCCTTCCTGGTGGTACACCGGTTAAGGCACAGCACTATGAAGCTTGCTGCAGCCTCCTCAGCCAGGGAGGCTGTGACCCACATGTTACAGCAGACCTCTACTGTCTTGCCTGCTGGTCCCCTCAGCAGTGTACTTCGTCTATCTTTCTATTCTGCTCTCCACTCTGTCTCTGGAGAATCTTCTCACCCCTCTGCACTTCTGGCCTGTACCCTAGTTCTGCATGCATAAATAAATCTTTAAAAAAATCTCTTTTAGGGCTGACAAGAAAACTCCGATTCTTGGAATATAAATTGAGCTGGGATTTTACAATCGTGAGCTTGTCATTTTCTTTTTGTAAGGACTCAAGTGACCGCAAAATAATCTATTCTACATCACAGTCCTTTCAGTTGTCATTACTGCCACAATAAACAACTGCAGCTACTTGGACTCCCAAGGCACAAATTTCACTTGGCACTTCATCACCATCAACAACAAATGACAGCTTGATTAATCGGGAGGTCATCGCATGCTATGTTTTACTAGCATCCCATTTCCTATTGGCAAGGGGCTCAGCACTGTGTCCAAGTCCAAAGACAGACAAAATCAAAATTCTCTCTTTGACAGTCTATCTCCTTGGACTACTACTGATACTAATTGTGTGTCTGTATGGATCCCACCAAGATAGACAAACAACACAGTAATTTGAACCATGAAAGATTAATATAAAGAATCATTAACTCTAATGAGACTGTTGTGATGATGGATTGGCTAGTAAGGGAAGATCACTAATGAATATAGAAATAGCCAATAAAAGGAGCTGCCGCCATACTAAAGTTAAGAGCCTACCAGGAACCTGCTTCACTCCCAAAGAATGAGATTCAGACGTTTTTGTTTCACTGAATGTTGCTGTGTACCTCACAGGCAGAATTTGCTAGGAATATCTGAGAAGGTTAGAAGAAAAGTATTTCTTCGTGGGAAGGTGTCCCATCAACGACATTTTGCCACGAAAATGCTTGAGGGAGGGCACCAGGGGGAGCTACTCAGTGCTGGTTGCTGCTGCCACCATACCTTCAAGAGAATACTGGAGAAACCACCGTGTGGGAAGAGCCCAAATTAGAGAAAGCCTTACTTGCTCAACCAGCACACTGGAACCAGGAGCAGTACAATGCAAAATGCTTCCTCCTGCATGTTTCCACTAGCGCCCTCTATTGGAAACTTCTGTGTGTAGGCTACCGAAGGCAAAAAATTTTAATAGCTCACTTTCATCTTCACAGAGCAGTTCAAAATAGTGCATTTGAAACAGAAAAGCATTAAATAGACAATGGCGTAGGGCATATAAAATAGAATTAATGTGAATATTTTCTTCCAATGTGCTTCTTGTCCTAAAACATTTATGTATTTTTCACATTGAAAAAATTATATTTGTAGACTGTCAGAGTCATGTTTTTTCCTTTATGATTTATGTAAAGTTACACCATTTAAAAAGAATTTCTGTTACCTGAAGATTAAAAAATTATTCAATAAATGTCTTTCCGTTAATCTGAAGCCTAATTAGGTGTTCATGGTTATACCACAAGTTTTATGAGGATTAGATACATATATTGTTTAAGACACATATTAGAACACTTGACATATATTAAGGGCCTAGTTTATAGCATTAATTGTTATGTCTAACAAAAGTTAAGATTATTATTATTGAATGTCTAACATATACATATAATTTTGCATTTTGTATTTTTCACTCAAAATTCCATCTTACAAAAAAATGTCTTCTACATGCAATTGTTTCATTTAGCTGTTTTTAAATTACCTTTTCAAACACTGAATTTCATAAATTACATAACAAATTTACATTAATTTCAATTCAATTTCAATAAAAGGAGAGCAAGACAATGGCACCCATTACAAACAAAAATTTTGAGCTTTTAAAAATCATCTTGATGTTCTAAAAATGATACCTAAAAATGATGACAATAGATTATCCCAGAATTTTATACAATTTTGTTGCTCTATTTTATATACTCACAATGATTAAATTATGTTTTTCATTTTCTACTACCAATTTGAACATGGTCTCTTCTCGGATACAATTTTAACCTTTTTGCTTAGAAATAGATGCCATAGTAGAAACTCTGTATTAGATTACTTGGAGTGTTATCTTTTCGATATATTACCTTGGTTAAGCTAAATTCCAGTCACTAATATAGGCGTTTTCACAAAGCTGCGTTATAAATGTGACCTAAGTCTATAATCAGCTGATTTTAAATATGTTAGACTATAAAACATAATTGAAAGAGACTGAAAGGTCTTTAAAGTTGAGCTGAGGCTTCTTTGAAGAACAGCCTCTGCCTGAGTATAGACGCTCGGGTCCATTCCCCAGGGTTCCAGTCTGCACTTCCTTATGTCCAGCCCAGATGCCTTTGAACTTTCCTGACCAGTGCCCACGATTACATAAGCCAATTCCTTGAAATAAATCTCTTAACATTAACTCCTATTGGTTCTGCCTTTCTGGCTGAAGTTTCACTTATCTTTCCTTTTTGTAGATAAGAGTATTTTGCTTCTTTAAAACATCTACCTTCTCAAAAGAAAAATCAACTGCTAGATAGAGAACTTGACTCAATGATAGGAAAGGAGACAAAGTCTAGATAAAAAAAAAAAGTAGTGAGATAGATTAAAAATAATAAAACTCAGGCCCTCCCTGGTGGCACAGCGGGTTAAATAAGCACAGCACTAAGAAGCTAAAGCCACTTCTACATGAGTGTGATCCCTGCCCCGGAGCTGACCCACATGGCGCTGCAGACCTCTCCTGTCTCACCCACTGCTCCCCTCAGCAGTGTATGTCCTTAGTTCTGCCTGTTCTGCTCCCCGCTCTGTCTCTGGTAAATCCTCCTCTTACCCCCCCCCCCCGGCCCCCTACACCTCTGGCCTGTATCACAATCTGTATGCATAAACAAATATTTAAATAATAACAAAACTCTTTGAGCCACTTTATGCATATTTCCAAATTCATTATATTGTATACATGAAAATATGTGCAGCTTTTTGTACTTCAGTTACATTTAAACAAAGTAGTTTAAAAAAAACTAAATTTTGTCTTCATAGAAGAAATATAAGCACCATGGTAGAATATTAATAAAATAGAGCAATAATATTTTCAGTATTCTAACGTGACCACTGTTAGCATATCTCCCTGTGTGCTTCTGTGTATCTGTAAACTGCATCTAAGAGCAAATATAATTTTTCTCCTTTCAGATCATATTTGGACTTCCAGTTCTGAGAAAGGCAAATGGGCATGTTTCTCTGCTCTTTCCACTAAATGTAGCTAAAACTCCTATACATAAACCATAGCATGACCTTCTATAACATGGACAAGAAGGCAATAAATGTGCTTGGACAACAGCATGGTAGGGAGTTTCCGGTTTAGATGTTCTTGCTTCCTATGTACCCCAAAGAGGAGACTGGAGAAGTCCAAAACCCAGAAAAGCCAATAGGTACAGACAAATTAGCAAAAATAAAACCTGCTTTCTATAGGTTAAGGACCAAAAGGGGGCTAAAGAGTAGGCCAACGGATGATGTTGATGATGAGTACATTGGAGGTTAACTCTGAAGATTAAATAAAATAGTAGCGAAAGGACACCTGCAACCATCTCTGCCTTACAGTAACTCTCAATAGCTGTTTCTTTTTGCTGCTTGAAAAATTTGCACAAAACACTTATAGTCACATACAAAATTGAGAAAAGTAAAGAAGCATGAGGAATGGGACATAATTATCATTTCTGCTGCGCCAGCACGACAGCAGAGATGGTCTGAGCGAAGGACGTCAGGATTAAAGCACACACTTCTTGGTCAGCAAGCAAAGGCACACTTTATTTTTCTCTCCTTCCCTATTTATACCCTTCAGCATGGAGCCTGGGGCTGGGGGTAGGCAGAAGCTCTCAGCAAGTGCATCAATAACATGCAACAATAACATGGGGGTCAAAGAACACAAGGTAGCAAACACAAGGCAGGAACACTTCCTGCCTCCTGTTTTTCTGTTCCAGCACCCATGGCTCATTCTTTGTTTCCACACAACAGTGTGCATATGATTCTGTGGGGGAGGTGGGGAGGTCTGTCCAGGCAAAGGACCCAACAATTTCCATTTGAATCACTCATCAAACACAACTTGGGAAATACACTAACTGCTATTTAATGGATGAACTTTAGCAGCAGACTGACCCAGAATCAAGTACTGTTTCTAATATTCACTAGCTGTGACTTTGGGGACAATCATCAAACTTCTCTAAGCCAAGTTTTGTTTTCTTCATCTGTAAGAAGGAGTAATAGCAGTGACTCCATCTGAAGCTGTTGTGAAGATCAAGACGACATTGCCCACAAATGAAGCTGAGTGATAGCTCAACAGTGATATCTCCTTTTATTAATATAATGTGACTACTATTAGTGTGTTCTTTATTTCCAGAATATCATCCAAGACTTGAAAATGAAAAATATTTGCAGAACGTTTTGAATTTTCAAACCAAAACAACTGTTGCTATTACTTTTGTGCTAGTCATTAAACAGTATTTCTAAAATCGCAAATCCTGTTCATTGACTTTCTTGGCTCCATTCCATGAGTTTATTCCTAAGGTTACCTCTTGTATTCAGTTCATCTTCTTTTTTCTTCTTTTTTTTTTCTTTTAAGGATTTATTTATTGATGCACAGGGGTACAGGCCAGAGATGCAGGGGCAGTGAGATGATTTACCAGAGACAGAGTGGGGAGCAGAACAGGCAGATGTACTGAAATACACTGCTAAGGGGAGTAGTGAGTGGGTCAGGCAATGTCTTTTCATCCACTCCTGAACTAGACGTCCCCCCCAAAAAAAATGCTTTTAATTGTGTCTTTATAAGCAAATCATAGTGCTGTTTTCAACTACTCACTATTTTTCAGGCATTATGACATTATATCTTCATATCCATTTCAGTTCTAACAAAATTGTCACTTGGAGACATAGCACAGCTAAGATTCAGTACCAAGTCTTTCTGTACAAAATGTCAAAAAACAAAACAAAACAAAACAAAAACTACTATTCCCCGTGTATATGGTATATGGGACATTGTCTTAGGTCTTAGTGTCACAAATGTATAAGATACAATCTTCACATTGTTCCTACAGTTGTTTTGAAAGTGAATTACCCATAACTAAAGTAAATTGGAAATACTCAGAATATTTAGTTGCTGTTGTGTAGTATTTTTTCATTATTACAGAGGGAAGAATGAGCCCAGCTTATCAGAGAGGATCAACTGAAAATGGTGACATTTCGACTAGATGTGGATGGTGGAGGAGTTTAGGCAAATTTTTAAAAAATTAATGTGTGTGTGTGTATATATATATATATACACATATATATATGTGTGTGTGTATATGTTACAGCTTTTTTCATTTTTTTTCACAAAGTCTCCTTTCTCTTCTAAGGTGTCGTCCCCATAGAATTCCACCACCAGTTCACCAGTGCACCACCACACCACCCTTGTGCTCTTCCGCTTCATTTTGATCCCACTCCCTCCAAATTTTCAAGTAGTACTAAAAGTGAAATACAAGCATCTTGACAATGGACTTGGTGGCAATAAATATTAGGGGCAGGGGAATGGGAAATGAATTTAATTAGGAAGTATTAATTGCCATAAGTGATTCATAAACATCTGGGAGCCATTTCTGTTACTTGAGGAAGAGATTGAAAGATTGAAAATATGCTTTAAATCTACTTTTAACCTCTATTTTCAGGAATATAGGTTGGTAGTAAAGTATTGAAGAAACAGCAGGAGATAACAGAATGTCAGGGGTACTTGTAGAAACTGTTATAATAAACTGGCTAGTTACCATAGTGATAGCAAAGCTAGGGGATATCTAGAGGTAGGATGGGGTGCCCTGTGTGGTCCCCTTCCTCACCAGTCTGATGTTATTGCCATAGATGAACATCTGGGTATTAATTTAATATTTAATATATGTGTAAAACTCATTTTGGGATTTTGAAAAATGAATCCTTATCTTTCATGTTACAAACTGCAGCAACCATTTGCTTCCAAAGATAACGTTTTTTGTTTTTTTTTTAACTATGAGAACCGCAGATATTTCTATTTGTCTGTACACTTCAATGAATCAGTCATCTAGTTGTGTTTGGGGAAAAAGCACCAAAACTCTTAGAGAAGAAAAATTCTCTAACAACTGTATCTAGTGCCCCAAATTTTGCTTTTTAAAAGTAGAATTTCGCTTTTTACTTCCCCTAAATCCTACCAACCCCAGTTCATTCATCCGATTTACGTTCTATGATTTATCTAATATTAAATGTATCTTTGCCTTTTTACCCCCGGGTTACAAGACCCTGAGGGTAAACATAGTATATTAAATAGCAGAGTGCTTATTTTACCTTTTCTCTTGTAACTGAGGATTGTAGGTCTGTAATTGACTTAGAATTTTTTTCCAGTCTCACCTACTGGGGTCTTACTCTTATTCTCTGGGCTATCCTGTAGCGCCTGCCATTTTCTTCTACCACACACCGATAATGGATTACACATCTGTTCTGCCATTTTCCTCTCTGGTAATCAGGCTCTGAAGTGAATCTCCCCTCTGTCGGTCTGTCTCCCCAAAAGGTTCAGATATGTTTTTCTCAATATGCCCAGAGTAGGCCTCTCCTAGTAAGTATCCCTTTGGTGTGGTGAACTAAAGGTTGAAACCTTGTGAACCTTGGGGAATCTCTTACTGTTATTTTAGAAATTCAGATTGTTTTGAGTTGAGAGCAGTGAGGGCCCTTGAGGCTGAGGAGTTTTTGTCCTTGCCTGAGTTCTTCACCCTTCCTTTATCAAAGAAGAGATCATCATTTCCTAAGCTTCTCATCAAAGAAGCAATCACTGCTCTCCAATTTATTGGAAGAATGTAGTTTAGAGGGGAGAGGGTGTCTCATCTATTAGTAGTTTCTTTGGTGAACATGTCCTCTCTCGCTCTTTCTCTCGAGTCTCACCTTCACTCTCACAACATCCCCTTCTTGTTTGCCATGGGAAGTGTCCCCCTTTCTGTGCTTGATGCCCTGGATTCCTTCACAGGCTATCCCTGGTATACCCCATTGTTCTTTAGAATTTGCAAGCATGTAAATTCTCCACACGTCTGATAAATTGTGGCCTTTTCCCCTACTAATCTGTCTGATGTTGTTTTTTTCATCTGTCTCACCTTAGAAGAAGCCAGATAGGGTGGGGGGTGGTTTCTCTTGCACCCTGAAACATTCCAGTCCCTGATGAGGGCTCTAGTATCCCTTCCCATGCCCTTTGCCTTACAGATGCAGCCCTTACCAGGAATATTACCCTGAGTGGGAGCAGATATATTTTCTCCCCACGTTGAACCCTGTTATATGGGTAACAGAGCAGGAATGCCTTATACACTCAGGGCTTTCAAGAGTTTTAGACAGGTGATTTTTACTTTTCATTCCCCCTTTATTTCCCTTCATTGGATCCCCACAGGGACTAGCACACATGGAAGGCATAGTATATATGACCCACACTGAGTTCTATCCAAATCTCCAACCCCATCTGAATCTGAGTTATTGTTCTTGAATTGAATTTGTGTGGCTAGAATTTCATTTCCCTTAGAAAGCTTGTTCTCAGAAGTTTTTTAATTCTCATGTAAATAGCCCCAATGTTTGGCAAGACAAACACCTAGGGTGCACATGGCTTAGAAAATTCTCAAGCTGAGAACCCCTGCTACATAAAGATATAGAATTTTTCTTGTAATAAACTTCAGACAGTGAGTGTATTGACAGCTAGCTTCTTTAAGCGAACCAGAGCAAAGGAGCAGCAGGAAGGAACAGGGGAAAACATTTAGGAGGATTTTTTTTCTTTTTGTGAAAGTCTACACCAGTCTATGTTTTTGATTTAAACATGCCTCAGTCCTTTAATACCCCATTCCAGAATAAGCGTATCAAATGACATTTTCAGATGAAGTTTTCCTATTTAACAAAGTAATACCATAACTCACTTGCTATTGTTCATCACTAGGTTTACTTACAAAGCATAGCCAGATCAACATTTCTTGCATGTGGTCTTCAGTCCATCCAGATTTCCATTATTGGTCTTTTTCAGAGAACTGAAGGGAGCAAAATATGTCTCTTTAGCATAAGGATTATTTTGAGCTGGTAATATTTGAGAAAAAGCAGACACAGGAGAACCTCTGAACCATGCAGAAGTTACTGTTTTGTAAGAGATATTTACATATAAAAGGAAATCACCACTTAGAAATGCCTCCTCCTCTGTACCAGGAAAAGAAGAATAACTATAAATCACAAAATAATCTCATGAATTTAAATTGGGGGGGTTACTAATTTTTCCTAGGTCACCCCATGTATACAGGAGGTATACATGTTTTAAAATTTCTGTTCATCCCCCCCCATTAGTCTATTAACTTGTCTTTTATGACAAACAGATGGTTTCAGACAAGCACCTAAGGATGGTAGAAGGAAAATTATTTTCCCTTCACTACACAGTCATGTCCCAGTTGTGGGTGTCGGCTCCAGGTAGATTACACCTGTCCATTTCTCCAGAAGACTGCCCATACATCCAGAGAAGCCTGGGGGCTTAGACCCCACCACTACTACCACCACCTCAATATCTGTATCTCAACTATGTACAAAACATAGTTCAACTAAATAAAAAAATCCATTATTGATGGACTATATAGTATGGAATAATTAAAAGAATTATTTCAATCAATCATTAAGAGACAATAAATATACCATAAGTAACTGAAAGGAAGTAATCAGAAAATAATTAAGCAATCTATAAAAAACTGGCAAAATATCCATTTTTAAAAAGATTGATTGATTTATGCATACAAGAACTGGTATACAGGCCAGAGGAGAAGGGGTTAGGGGGTAGAAGATTCACCAGAGATAGAGGTGGGAACAGAACAGGTGGATCTACTAAATTACATTGCTGAGGGGAGCAGCGGGCAGGTCAGGAGAGGTCTGCCATGCCATGTGGCCAGGGACGGAACTCAGTGCTACAGTGGCTGTGAATAGTTTCATAGTGCTGTGCTTTAACCCACTGCACCACCAGGGAGGGCCCAACAGTTATTTAACAGAAGAGGAATAACTGATGCAAAATATATACATCAAATTTAATTGACTTTTTGAAAATTAAGACTTCAGTGACAAACTATTTTACCTGCCCTAGAAAAGTAACCTACCTGATCACCCCCAAATTGGTGACATTTTGTCACACTGTCAGTGAATACAACCTCAGTGGGTAATATCACATGAAGTACAGTATTTGCAAATCCTACCAAGCCGCAATTCCAGTTCTTAGTATATCTGGGAAAATCTCTTCTATGTGTGAACAACAAGATTGGTTCAATTTTCTTTAACATTATTTAGAATAGCAAATCATGGATAACACATAAATATCCTTTGACAGGTAAAGAGATAAATAATTTTACCATATGTGCATATATTTTTACAGCTACAACTCCAGGAAAGGGGAGGAGCATGGAATGGGCACCCTTTTCCCTACCCCTACTTACATGCGGTTGCTTTGGATTCAAAGTCCTAATACGCCCTTCACTGGACTTCCTCAGTGGCATCCTCTGGGAAGGAGCAAGGTAGATATATAAACACAGGAGAGACATGTAGAGATACTTGGAAAGAGATACTTGCAGAGACGTGTGGGTAAGAGACAGTAGCAGCCATTATCTTGACTTTATGGTGGGTTATGTGGTTAATTTTTGAGTGTCTCATGATGTCCCAGCTCTATGGGAACTGCCTAACTGTTTTCATTTGATTGCTTGCCAGAGGTACTTTAGACTCCGGGCCAAGTTTATTTGGTTGGGTATTTGTCCATGAGGGGATGAGTCATTTTGTTGAGTTACTCAGTTCTATTAGGTTTCCCCTTTATACAGGAGGTATACATGTTTACATTTCTTTTTCTTTTTTTCCCTTGTCAGTCCATGTGACATTTAGTTGATTATTTCCCAGCCTAAAATGCCCTAGCAGGGTAAGGGGAAATTTCTTCTTTGCATCAATCATAACTATATCATGCAACAGCCTTTCATTTTCACCAATTCAGCAAATCTCACAGCTCTTTCTTGTGCATATGAGTGTGTGTGTGTGTGGTCTTTATTTCTTCCATTTAACTATGCGATCCTCCTTTTTGCCTTTTATAAATTCCCACTGAACCTTAATGTTTATTTCTGCGGCCTCAGTAGACAGATTTCTGTATTATGCAGCTCCTTTAATATGTTTTGTCACTTCTAAGACATAGGGGATTTAGGTCTAAAACATTGCAGTTCATAAAAAGAAAGAGTTTCTTCTTCTCATGTTCAAATTTTATTTTGGAAATTTGCTGCTGATATTTGAAAGTGGCACCTGGTCTCTGATCCCCTTGCTTTATCATGAGGACCTCGAGCTCAGTTTCTATATATTTGGAGGAGTTCTGGCACTTTTACAAAGCCTGTATATGTTCTTTTGAAACTCCAGCAATGATATTTCCAAGCTGAGTTTTTAATTCTTTCCTGAAAATCTTGGAACGTGGGGGTTTCCTGCTTCAGAGAGTCAGTTTCCAGCCTGGCTAATTCCATCATATCTTTCTTTGTCAATAAACATTCTGGAAATCTGCTTCTAGGAGCAGAGTTTAATGGACATCTTGGAATTCTTTGGTCTGGAATACAAAGAGGTAGGAAGGCTAATAAACTAAAATATGTCCATCGAGAGCAAAAGCTGATCATTTTAGGAGTCTTCATGGCTCAGTGCGCACAAGTCCTTACAACATGGTACTACTTTTCTAGTCCTTTCTGTCTAAGTTTGAAATCTAGCTCTAGTTAGTATTGTAGTTTCCTCAAATTGTCACTTGAGCCTATTATTATTATAGCTATTTTATTATTCAAATATACAGTATCTCTATTTGCAATATCTTAATTTAAGGGGTTGAATTTCCTATGGCAATAAAGGGATTGTAGAGTCTATAAGGACTCTTGCAACTTCCTACCTGCTTCCAGGTTTTCTTGGTAGAGTTCTTTTTCTTACATAGCTGCTATTTTGCAAGCTACCCTTTCAATATTTATCAGAAATGACCTTTTCATTGGACAAACCAATATACATGGCAGGGAAGACTTGCAATTACAGATCATCTGGTCTTCATTACAGGAGTTACAATCTCCTTGTCATGTGAGTTCCCCTCTTTGTCCTCAAAGTTCCAGGCTTATCCTATTCCTTAATTCAGAATAAATTTTTCTACATTGGCTTTAGAATTTATTTCCATGTAGATTCTCCATACGTATGTATATAAATCTGTTCTTTTCTCCACCAAATCAGTCAGATGCCAATTCCTCTGACTAGCCTGGAAAGAATCCAGAGGGGTAGGGGTCCCTATCTTCTCCTTCCCGACACTCACATAGAGAAGTATTTCAAAATTATTTAATCAGTCAGAAGATATCACCAATCAATTTTAAATATATAGTTGGAGGAAACAATACCAGTTTTAATTTTCAAATATCACAGGAATATGAGCTGGAAGACATTGGTTTATATGTAATTTTTTAGTGTTATATTTTAAAGGTTGTTTCTTGAGACAACATAGAGAAAACTATGCAAAATGAATTTGAATTTTTTTCACAAGTACTGCAAATTTAATGCATTAAAAGCCACATGTTTAGTCAGGAAATAGAGGATTATTCTTCCCTCATTTGTCTACTTTTAAAGATCCTTTCCCAAATGCAAAATGGTTTAATGTAGACAATAATTCTCTGTTTTCTATAACACTTGATGTCTCACATGAAAAAATAAAACTTTGTTTTATGCTTATTAGAAATGCCATAACAAATTAAAATTAATTTACATCCCTCAGGTTAAAAGTGAAAGTAAAATATAAAAAGCAGTATATATGTCAACATATAAAAATATATTATACATTTAATTACTAATTATGTATCTCTAGATTTAATTAGATATAATTATTATCTACAACTATTATAAATAAATCTGTCTTAGATATATTAAACTACCCTATTTTAATAACTAACTTTATTTAATACCAGTATTTAATTTTGTGTGACCTTTACCTATAGCTTGAACATTTTCAGTATTTTAACTGGCTAGAAACCAATATTAAAAGTGCTTTAATGAAAATGTTTCAGAATTTCAGCAGACTACTAAAAATTCATTATTTAAATGCTTGGATTTTATTTAAAGTTAAATGTCATTTCAAAGAATCTTGGAAGACTTATTCGTGCCTTAACTTTCAAAATAAAAGTATCACCTATTTGCATTAAATTTTGTTATCATTTAATAGAACGATACTTTTATTTTTATGATTATACTAATTTATTTAACAATGCATATTGAACAATATTCATTATACATGTTCAAGTTGACTCTATGAAGGGCATATAAAATAATTTATTTTAATTACTTATGATTTATGCATATGTGGCAAAACCATACTTTTCAATACCATACTGGATCACCTCCATCATACTGCAACAGCTAAGTGAAACGTGACACATACAGAGATGTTGAGTTAGCAGTAAGTGTTGAGCACGAGGATTTGTGATTGAGGAAAGCATTTCAGCTTTGAACACAATAGTTTCTGATTAGTCCACCTATGAAGCCTGCCAACGGTCTGGTGCACCAAGCATCAAGAAGGGCACAAAAGGATTTCGCTGACTCAAGAATGCTGTGAACTTCTCTAGGGGCCACTCAGTCCTTCTTCACTTAAACGTTGTAGCTGCCAACTTCTATCTAGTCTATCTCAAAAATCATTAAAAGCTCTGGGTTGGGCCCTCTCTGGTGGCGCAGTGGGTTAAGGTACAGCACTGAGAAGCTTGGGCCACTTCCGCATGAGTTGGATTCCCGCCTGCCCCGGAGGTGACCACATGGCGCGGCAGACCTCTCCTGGCCCGCCCGCTGCTCCCCTCAGCAGTGTGCTTCGTCGATTTGCCTGTTCTGCTCCCCACTCTGTCCCTGGTGAATCCTCTCACCCTCCGCATCTCCGGCCTGTACCCCAGTTCTGTATGAATAAATAAATAAATCTTTAAAAAAAAAAAAAGCTCTGGGTTAGCAAACTGTATCACTCGAGATAGGAAATAATCAACTCACCTGTTAGAATTCCTGGGACCTGCCTTAACCCTCTCTTGCTGGTCCTTGCCAGAAAGAGCTGTAGACTTGTGGCAAGCTTTCAAAACTCAGTAGCACTGCATCAGATTTACCATGTTCAGCTAGCTGGCCATTGATCCTCAAGGAAGTGAGTAATTTTAAGTGTTTATTAAGAAATTCGTATTAGGAAGATCTTTTCTTCTCTCTATGTGCACTACTTCTACTAAAGGTCTTTTACACTGTCTGCTTTCTTTGCCTTTGTGTGCACAGATGGCCAGGTCCCTTTAGACCCCTTAAGAGTTTGTGGCTAACAGTTATTTCATCATGGCTCAGTTGTCCTCAACATTTAATCTTCACGCTAAATTTTAATTAACCAAAACATCTTTAGCGTTTCTGTATGAAATGTTATCAAAGATTTCATGGTAAAGTTTCAGGTTTTGGCCAGATAATTGAAGAAATATGTTTTAATAAGGCATTCTATTCAAGGAAATTCCATTTTAAAACACTGTCGATAGTTTCCTTTAATAACTTGCAAAGCCACTCTGACCTTAGTATGTGTTAGTATTTGGTTATAAAAATTCCTACTTTAAAATAGATTGATCCCAGATATTTCATAGATTGATTCCAGGTATTTCAGAACATAACAATCCCTTTGTTTTTAATGTTTGTTAAAACCAATCTGATATCCTCTGAGATAAAATGAAAATAACCTATGAAAATTACCTAGTCTAGGTTTTAGCTAGTTCATGGCTGTCTTCTAAAATAAGTACACTGCATATTTCTAAAGTATGGCTTAATGAAATTGAGCTTGCTGTGTTTATATGAGTTCTCGCCATCATGGTGGGAGTTTTAACTTTTGGTTGTCAGCAGGTTGCGGAAGTTGATTCACGTAATATATATATAATGGCTATTGCCTCTGCTCAGAATTCTTTGGAATTAACCATTAAAGATGTAAACAGCAGAACAGTTAATAGTTCTTATGGTTTACAAATAATTTTTCGATTCCGCTTTATTAGGCATTATAATGCTGACTGCATTACCAGAGGAGTAATCTACCACATATAGAAACTCTATTTTTTAGTAGCTAAGGCAACACTTTAAGTTTGAAATAATCTGTACATCTTTCTGAAAATGTATGTTTTGCCCTTGTATGTTTCTGCACACACACACACACACACACACACATCCTTTAATTGGCAAAGTGTTAATTTAGAATACACATTCACACACTCAGGATTTTGACCAAACTAGAGTATGCTTGGAAAATAGTAATTTTTCAATATTTAAAAATGTGTGGAAAATAGATTACAGAATTCCCCATAGGTGTATTTCTCGTGAAAAGAAAATAAATATTAATAGTTAGTAATCAAAGATAATGGTTTAAAATAGTGAAAGTAGTCCCTATAGAGATTTTCCACTTTCTCAAATATTTTCTAGAAAATGCAGTCTCGGCTTACCTTACTAGATTATTGGGTTAGGGTTAGAGGTTAATGAGTTGACATGTGTAGAAATAATTTATAAAAATTACAGTTTTGATATGTGAACATCTGTTTTTACATATGTGAGTATTATGGAATTGTTACCTCGTCTAAAGACATGCTCAAAGATAATATTGTGTTTTTATTAAATAATTGGAGGGTATCCACTTGCATGGATTTAGGCCTATTTCGATCAAGCTTTAGGTCACCAAGTTAGTTTAGGTCACCAAGTTAGTTCATTAACACAGTTTAGTGATGCTCATGCTCAAATCAACAGTGACTTTTTGGACTTTAGATAAGATGTCATCTGGAAGTTTGCAGTGTTCGGAAGAGTAACTGTCACTATCCCTGTCCGAAAATGTCCAGAGCAGGCTTTTTCTAAATAGTATATCATCTTGACAGGTGGAGCTAAGGTAATGAAGACCCTGCAGAGCTTGAAAAAAAAACTACTACCAAAACTTTACAGATTGAAGAATACCCAGATTAACCATCACCTCCAGAAAAAAATCCATTCATTGGATAAACCTTTATAATGGCAGGGAGGACTTTGTCATGTGAAGTCACCCTTCCCCATCACGTGAGACCCCATCGTCTCTCCTGCTGCCCAGGCCATAGTCCCAGTCCTTAGATTAGGATATACACCCTCAATCTGTCTCCTTTACCCTTCCACTAGCAGCATGTAATTAAATTTGGTCTTTTCCTCCGACTAATCTGTCTCATGATAATTTGCTTTACCAGCCTGAGAAGAACCAGAGGTGTGGGAGTGTGCCACAACAAATCCATTGAAAATTGATAAATGAACCAACTGTCTGGAAGATAACCACTAACTTTAAAAAAAAATGATTTTTGAGGTCTTCACACATGACAGGGTTTGCCAGTTGCCACATTATGGACTGTCCTGCTGTACGTGAAAAAGTATAGCACCAGCCTTAACATTCATTTATCCTATAGATGGACCTAACAAGAAGAAGAAAAAAGAAACTAGATATAACGACTACTAAATATTTAAATAAATATAATCAGTAGCTTTTTTTGTAGAAATAGTTATGTAACAGTGTAAAATCCATACAAACGGGAGGTTTCAGGTTCCCTGCCCGACCCAGGAGGGGAGACTTGAAAAAGGACTCAAAAGAGTGAGAAGACTTGAGGAGGCACATGAAGCAAGAGAGATATAATGAAGAAGCCATGCTTGCTTCTTGGCCTTGCATTACAGCAGTGACGTGAGGGACATGGAAGCAGACTCTTGGAAGAGATGTGGGAGAGAGACCCATGGGGAGGCTGACAATGGCAGACTTTATCTTGGCTTGTATTTTTACTTCATTCTTTTCCTTCCAGACTGGCCTGGCCCCTTCTGCCCATTTCCTATGGGCCCCCATCAGAAGGTGCCTTAGACTTGTGGCAAGTGTTTGGGCCTCAGTGGCTCTGCTTTGGGCTGACGATGTTTAGACGGGCATTTGGCCTCTAAGGGAGTGGGTACATTTCAGTGCTTCATTTTCAAACTCTATTTGCTCTCTTCTCTGTCCATCACACCTTTACTCTATTAAAGTTCATTTTTATTTGCAGCCTTAAACACTAAGATTATGCTTTGTCTTTATACGGCAGATGGCAGAACATATGTAGAGGGTGCAGGTTTGGGGATCTGGGGTGTCACTACTTCTGAATGCTAACAAGTAGATACAACTAATTTTGTTACCAGTTATTAAACTGAGAAATTTGGAGAGCTGCAGATAGTATAAGCTGCTTTAGAAGGTTCATTAAAGCAAGGTAATTTTTTTTTCCTGTAATAACATTCCCTGAAGTAAGTACAATCATTCAAAATGATTTCATAGAGTCTAAGTCTGTACTTAAAACTAATGGACAGTAATAAGCAATTTGTTTTCAATGTTATATAGGTAGTGTGTGTGGGGGGGTCACAGTGAAGTGCAATTTTGCAGGGCTGACCACACATCTTTTTTTTTTGTTTTCTTATTTTTTATTCTTTATTCTGCATTATAAATAGAGATGTACATTATTAGCAGTGTTAGTAGAAAGCTCTTAAACTCTTTATTTAACCCTTGACAGTGTTAACTAAAATAAAAGTGCCATGATAATTAGGCTGAATTTATTAGATTATCGATGAAGGACAACAGTTTGGCTAACTCTGCAATTCTGGGCCCCGGCTGATAAAGAGACCGTCCTTGGCTCCAGCTGGGCCTGGCCGTCTTTCCCTGCCATATATGGCCATGGGCTTAGTCCGTCCTGCTTATTGTATCTTTTCTTTTTGGACACTCTACTCCTCCTGCCTCTCTCTCCGCCTGACCATGGCCCGGTCAATGGGCACTCGACATGATACCTTTAATGTGTATAAGTTCAGCTCTGAAATAAAATAGCACTTCTTCCTTTTGGCGAACAGACTCACAGCGTCCGTCTTTCCTTCTGCCTTTTCCTTTCAATCGAAGTAAAGATTGTACCCCAAAATGTGTTCCAACAAACTTGGAGAACTCTTCCAACAATCACTGGTTTGCATTTAGTATATATAGCTACATTACATAACCTAAAAAAAAAAAATAACATTAACAAAATTGTAATTATTCCTGCGGGGATTGATTATGACAATGTTACTTGCCTGCAAGGGATGGAAGGAGTGTATAGGGCAGATTATCAAACTGGCACAGCGGTTTAAGATTCCTTTTTGGGAGAAAGGACACTATTGTTGAGTTAGGTGTTGGTTTTGATATAGCAACAAACTATATATCTCCCTCTCTACCACCAGATAAGCTCTCCCATTTCCTATCCTTATTGCCCCTCTAGGCTTAACAAACTGTTTTGTTTCATTCCAGGGAAAACAGGATCTCTAGGAAGATAATATCCGAATTGCTGACCAGAAGGCGAGGGCAAATGCCTTGCTGAACTACACTTGTAACTTTACAAAATTGTCTCTGGGCTCAGCCAAAGAGCAGTATGGTGGTCTTTCATACACATATCTTCTGCTCTCCTCAATTTGTCATCAAATTAAATTACTTTCTTTCTCTTTATCTTCTGTTTCTTTTTATTGGCCAAGGGAACTGAGCGTAGCTGGCATTCTAGTGTGGTGCTATGGGGCTTAGCAGAAATAAATCTATTTTGGACCTGATGTCTTGTTTTTAATGATACACTATTTTTGGTTATGATTTACATATATATTAGAACAATATGCTAACATTGATAAGTTCTATATATAAAGTGAAGCAAGTAAATCAGCATTTCAAATGAATTTCAGGAACCACGTGTTACTGATGTGACTTGAGCTATATTTGAATTATCAACTTTAATTTCTGCCTACATTATTTATATG
Source organism: Condylura cristata (assembly GCF_000260355.1). Lineage (NCBI taxonomy): Eukaryota > Metazoa > Chordata > Mammalia > Eulipotyphla > Talpidae > Condylura > Condylura cristata. The sequence goes on along the minus strand of NW_004567128.1, from coordinate 19,044,699 downwards.
AGAAAGAAACACTTGAATGCATGGGAGTTCTAAATGCAGTGTCCAATAATTCTAGCTTTCTGAGTTGCACAGGAGATTGAAAGCATTCATGCTGTGAAAACAGGCATTATGAAAGTATATTTTTGGAATCATGATATTACAACTATCATCCCAGCTGTGAGTCAATGGAATTTATTGTGTACTGATTTATATCAGAAACCACTGGATTCTTATCACTAAAGCCTCAGCAGAAGTTAGGCAAATGATTTGGTTGGATGAACTAACTTGAATTCTATAAAATATGAACTAGCAAAGGATTATGTTTGGAGGTGAAGTTATACCTAAAGAATGCATCATAGTATAAGTGGCAACACAGGCTAACTGATGTGCACGGAAATAGATCAAGTGTCACTATAATTCTTAGTTTTACCCGCTATTCTTAGATGATCACTTAGAGGTATGGGACTGGTCTCCCCTACAGTCAGATAGACTCCACAAAATATGCCCAGAGTGGTTCTATTCCAGTGTTACCTTACTATGGGGACTAAGGTCAATGTGCCCTTGGGTACACTTTGGACAAAAATAGCAACCTTGTGAGCCTTGAGAAGTCTGTTGAATAGTTTAAAGAATGGAGATTATTTTAAGAGCCAGGAAGCTTCTAAAGTCTAAGAAGTTAATGTCATTTTCTCAGTCCTTTGCTATTTTTCCTAATTAAAGAAACAACCATTGCACCCCTGTTTATGACTGAGAAGAATTTAATTTGGGTTTATCAGGAAATATGTCCTCCCTGTGTGAGAAACTCATCTTTTTACTCAGATTCAAACATGAAATTGTTTCCTCCTTGCCATGTGAAATCTCCTTGATTCTCTAGGTGCTTAAACTCAGGACATGCATCCTTAGTCTGCCCTATTCTTAAAACTTTACAGCTGTGGCTACCTGGTGGCACAGGGTTAAAGTCATAGTGCTATCAAGCTATGACCAGCCACTGCAGCACAAGTACGATTTCTGGCCATAGAGGTATGGCCCAGCAGAACTCTCCTGCCTCACCCCCTGCTCCCCTCAGAAGTGTTTCATTAGACCTTTCTGTTCTGTTCCCCACTCTGTCTCTGGGGAATCCCGCACACACAACTCTGGCCTACACTCCAGTTCTTGTATGCCTCAATAAATAAAAATGAACTTTTAAAAAGATAAAATTTACAGCCACATGAAGTCTCCATATGGTTGTCATTAAATTTTGTTTTCTTTTTCCCCCTACTAGTCTGTATGATGTTATTTTGCACATTTATCCAGATTTAGAATAACCCAGGTGGGGGAAATTTTTCTCTGTGTCCTGCCAGAAATGTAGAGAAGTTGCAGAAGTCTGGCTGATTGACATGAAGCTTGGAAAAAGAAAATAATTTTAATTTCTTGTTGTTTCACTTAAAGGAAGAGATACTAATTCTATGAATTTATATTTAAAAGGATATAAAACAAATGAACACATTTCACTTCCTCATAACACTCTTAGTGGGAAAGGATGTCCTGAACTGACTGTACAGATACACGTCTTGTGGACTCCACCACCACTCCAGACACCAAAACTACAAATCCCAGCAACACCAAAGGGAGGAATTTTGTGGACTCCACCCCCACTCCAGACACCAAAACTACAAATCCCAGCAACACCAAAGGGAGGAATTCTAGGACCAGAGGGTGAAGTTAAACAGCTATTTTGGGTTTTGGGATACAAGACAGGACATATTGGGCTGAGAGTCTCTCTCTCTCTTCTTTTTCCCTTGTAAATAAACCCATTATTGACCTTTTGTGTATATCTGCAGTGCAGCTGAATCTTAAGCACAGGGTTGAGGACACACAGACAGGCAATCCAGTTCACATTTGGTTCCCTGTAACAATACTGCAAGATATATCTGATTTCTTTTTGACTTTCTGAAGCTGTTGCTAGGTATTATGCCTTTCAATTTTGAAACCAGATTCAGCAATTATGAAGCTTGACAAGTCCTTCCAGAACCTCACAGTGTGTATTTTTTAGATACAGACCATTGAGAGAAAGGTTGACAAGGAACTGGATATTTACATGGTCTCAGAATCAGACCCATTAGTTACTTGTTAATCAACAACAGGAGAGGTCGTTTTCATTTGAAGACATCTAACTGACAACATCATAGCCAGATGACCAATTCAACTTCATTAACAACTTGACACTTTGACCCACTGTGCTTCCTGCTGGGACACCCTGAGAACTGTACTCAGCAGATAAAAATCTCTGAGTAAAACTCATCCATTTATGAAAGGATAATCAGAGCAATGAAGATACTGATTTATCCTAAAAAAAATATCATGTAATGAAAGCTCAAACAGTCTTATGGACTGTCATGGATTAAAAGAGTCTTAAGTCAATAAATGATCCCAATTTGATCCCTGATACTAGAAGAACTCTGCAGTAGAATAAGAAATTAGATACTGAGCAGTATAATTGTTAAATTTCTTGTGATGCTGCAATTGTTAATTATATAGGGAAACATCCTTATTCTTAGAAGATATATACATGTTGAGTGTTCAGATATGAATTTGTGTATATGTGGGTTTTTGAGGTATGAGTTTTAAAACATGCAAATATCTTCAGAAAATGCATTGAGTTAAAGCTGAAGCAAGAAAGGAAAGAAAGTACATATATACTCTTGGTCTTCTCCAAGGTGAGCTAGTGATAGCATATAGCCTGTTTACTGGACCAAATTTCAGATACTTTAAGGCACACATTTGATGGGGTAAGAAATCATTAATAAGTCATTGAGTGTGACTGAGTGGCTAAGAAAAACAGTACATCTGCATGCTTTTTAATGCTCTATGGTATCTGTTGTTTGATTCTTAACTGGATGTCAGTAATTTGCATATGAGAATTGTATAGGAACCAGTGCAACTTAGTAAATCACCATGATTTCTTCCCTATTGTCACATTTTACAAAGTTCCTTTGGGTTCTGGAACATCCTTTTTCCAGATAAAAATATAAACTTTCCAATTCTATAAAAACAGGGCATGTACTTGAAGGGGTTCAGAATAATTCTCTTCAAAATATACCATTTTTATATGAGGATTATTTTGAGCTAAAAGGAATCGATACTCAGAAGATTCAGGAAGAGATTTTTACCATCCCCTTAACTGTCTAAAAGAATTTAGAAGGCCTTTATCAGGAAGGCCAATGGCAAATACTATGAACCAAATGTACTAAACTGGAAGAAATTTAGCAAGACTTGTTCAAATTCCTCTCTGTGTCGTTTGTCTTTGCACTGCATGGCAAACATTTATTTATCAAACATTTGCTTTTCTTATCTTTCTGTGAATTGCCTTCCTCTGCTTTGAATTTCCAGACCCTAAACTCAGGAAGGCATATAAGCTGAAATAATTTGGCTGCATATAGGGTTCACATGTCGTGTGGGGCTCCTATATGAAGGGTAGTTCTCCCAAAATTCAGACATTTCTCCCCAAGATTGAACAGTTCAATCGAGGTCCTGTGGGCTTCAGGAGAAACCTACCATCATGGGGGGGGGGCGAAGATTAGGGGTATAATACAGATTTAGGGTTATTTCCAGAAATTTCTATTTCTATAGAAATAATATTTCTATAAGAGAAATCTCTCTATATGGTAGGGCAAATATTTAGCTACAGGATATTTGATTTTTATCACATGAATCCCTCTCCTTTCTCCTTGAATCTCCAGATCCCTACCCAGTTTCTTAACTCATAATAAAAACTTTTTACCCTAGAATTTTCATTCATGTAGATTCTCCATATGTGAGTCACTCAATTCATTATTTTCTCTGTGATGTTAATTTGACTGCTCAACTAGTCCAAGAAGAACCTCAGATGATAGAATTTTTTTCTTCACTCCTACACATACATGTGAAATGAAATTAACTTTTTTTGCTGACAATCTGTTCTATGTCAATTGAATTATTAGACCAGCCAAAAGAACCTACAAGGACACAGTGAAACTTTCTCTTCTTTTACATGCACATTAGAGATATAGAGTCACTGTTTTATAGCTGGTTAGTTTTTTCATTTTATTTATTGTTTTTTTTCCTGATCCCTTATTTGGATCCCCTATATTCTTCATATAAATGAAAGCAGAACAATGATGGTGTGTGTGTGTGTGTGTGTGTGCATGTGTGTGTAGGTTCTATATATATATATATATATATATATATATATATACATATATATATATATAAATATATAAAAATATATGGTCAAGTCAGTTTTGCACATGTCAGTTATTGTTTACTCTGGGGAGAATCTGAAATGAAATGGATTCCTTCCTGTGAACCTGGAATGATATTTGTAGCTTCCAAAAATAAGGCCTTTGTTTAAACTACTTAATAATATGAGAAAATAAAATGATATATTACTATAGTAGGTAGAACTTAAAATAGAATTTGCTTAATGATATAATTGAGTAATTAGCAAAAAAAAAAAAAACCAAAAACTTAAGTGCTAATTTATCTTTTTTACTGCTTTGTCCTGATTTCCTAAACTTGACCAGATGTTTGAAAGATGTAGAAATCACTCCCATGCAGTGACTAAGTATAGAGATTTGTGTCAGATAGGCTGACCTGAAACCTATATTGTATGACTTTTTTTTTTTACTCCCAATTTTGTGGGTTTTTTTTTTTTTTCAGGACCTTTCTATCATAACCACAGACTGAGAAAGAAAATAATACATAATTTTAAGGGGACTTAAGGAAATGAAATAGTGCACATTAGCTTTTCAGCATAAACTGAACATTTCCATCACTTTCATTAATACCTATGTGAAATCATCAACCTCCTTATCTCTAGGAATGTCCATCTTGATTTATGCCCAATGAAATTATTTAAAATCATTATTATCTGAAGGTTGATATTCAAATTCCAGAACAGTATTCAAACTCATAGTGTCAGAGTATCTACTTATTTCATTGTCACTCTAAATTGAGTATTTTTATAGTAAAGGCCCTGTCACTAATATTCCTGTCTATTCTCATTGGCTTCGGGAGTACATTAATATTACATTGTTTCCTGAAGGGGGTGTCATACATTTTCCAGGAACTATTTTTATTAAAATGCAAAGTCTTAGTACTACCATTTAAAGAAAACCTTTTTCTGTTTTATATTTATTTATAATACTAATGACACCGATATGCAAATGGCCATATAGCAATTTTGTGTTAGCCTATAAATTTTTTATCATGTGCTCCATGGAAAAATGTTGCCAAGTTAATTTTGTATATGTCAATTATTCTTTTCTCTAGAAAGATATAAAATGAAATGGAATCACCTTCAAGGGATTAATTTTGTAAAAACAAACCAGCATATTAGCATATTTATTTCTAATGATGTTTTAAATAAATTCTATTTCCACCCTTGCTTTCATTACCTTTACCTTCTAATGAACGACTGAATTAATTATACTTCTTTCCTATGCTCAGTTTGAACCTTTTTAATGAATGACTGCTTCCTCTCTTGGTTAAAATATCTAACAACTAGTGGCCTTTCCTGGTGGCTCAGCGGGTTAAAGTACAGTACTAAGAAGCTAAAGCCACTTCAGCATGAGCTCGAACCCCCCACCCCCAGGTGATCCACAGATCCACATGGTGTGGCAGACCTCTCCTGACTCGCCTGCTGATCCCCTCAGCAGTGTACTTCGTCGATCTGCCTGTTCTGCTCCCCACTCCGTCTCTGGTGAAGCCTCTCACCGCCCCTACACCTCTGGCTTGTACCCCAGTTCTGTATGCACCAATAAATAAATAAATCTTTTAAAAAAATTACCAGCTAGTATCCAATACACTTCAAAATTGGCAAAATACACTGTGTTCATATGAGAAAGTGGAAAATGATTTATTAAAGGTATATTTAGGAGGGATAGTATATGCAGAATTTGAAATCATTAATCATTGTAACACCAGTATCTCTTAAAATATTTGAAAGTTTAATGATGCTTTATACAACGAGCAACTTAATAGCTATCATCTAAAGAAGTGTGAGGTATGGAATAGAACCTGCCTCCAAATTAAGAACAAGTAAATGAAAGGGAAAGTAACCATAAATTAATGAAAGGACTAAAACCTCAGTGAATTTGTTCTTCAAATTACTATAATGGGGAATAGTCTGACTAAGGTATAAGTGTATGCCCTAATGTGTATTCATTGACAGAATGAACTTTTAATTCACTGGATTGGCAGTAGTCTGAGGGGCTTGAAGACAATATTGAATCAGGGATACAAGGTGAGTTGTTTAAATTCAGAATTATGTTGCTAAAGGAGAAAGAGGCTCTAGAAAATAATTGAGCGGCGCTCCCTGGTGGCACAGGGGGTTAAAGCACAGCACTACAAGCTTGCCACAACTGCTTCAGTAAGAATTCGATCCCTGCCCCGGAGCTGACCCACATGGCACAGGCCACCTCTCCTGCCTCACATGCTGCTTCCCTCAGCAGTGTACTTTGTTGATCTGCCTGTTCTGCTCCACATTCTGTCTCTGGTGAATCCTCTCATCGCTCCTTGTACCTCTGCCCTATACCCCAGTTCTGTACATATAAATAAATAAAGCTTTAAAAAAGAAAAAGAAAGAAAAGAATTGACTATTTTTTTAAAAAAAGATTTATTTATTTGTGCATACAGAACTGGGGTACAGGCCAGAGACCTCAGGGGTGGCGAAAGACTTCACCAGAGACAGAGCGGGAAGCAGAACAGGCAGATCGACGAAGTACACTGCTGAGGGGAGCAGCGGGCGGGTCAGGAGAGGTCTGCCACGACACGTGGATCACCTCCGGGGCAGGCGGGAATCGAACTCATGTGGAAGCGGTTTCAGCCTCTTAGTGCAGTGCTTTAACCCGCTGCGCCACCAGGGAGGGCCAGAATTGACTATTTTTTATTGGTTGTGGTAATTCCCTGTTTCTGTGACCCATGAGTTTAATTATATTTTTCTAACCAGGGCATATATTATATCATAAAATATGAATTTAAATTCTTGTGTACCAATGCTTTCTCAAAAAATACCCTTAATGGAAAGGTAAAGCTGGAGTGATTTAAATAACACAGAAAAAGGAAAAGAAAGAGCACACAGAAAAAGGGACTAAGAAATTTGTGATAAAATAGTAGAATATTTAGGATCCAGATGCTATGGTAGTAAAGGTCAGAAATAACAAGTTTTCATGTTTCTGGGTTAATTTTCTAATAAGTTGTGTTCATTAGTACTCAATACAATACTCTGCAGACACTTAATTACAACATCTAGATTGAGTTTAAATGAGTGGTTTTTATTAATTAGAGAGTATCTCGATCTCTATCTTGATGATTATAAAGAACGAGAAATATTTTTCAAAGGCCACTAAAGTAAATAGATCACATTTATTCTCTGAAGGATGGCTTAGCATATATAACACATTAATATTTAGAAATAAGAAGTATGCAAAGAAAAAAGAATAGGTTAACCAAAGGATAAAATTCCTATAACTTACTGCTGACCCTGGTACAACACAGGTTTGAAGCACGTGGGTCCACTTATGCATAGATTTTCTTAAAAAGAAATCACATACATCTATTATAAAGAGAAAACATCAACGTACAGAATCAATAAATACAGTAAGTACTGTTCGTGTATTTTCTCTTCTTTATGACTTTCTTAATAACATTTTCATTCTCTAGCTTATTTTATTGTAAAATATAGCATATAATACATATAACATACAAAATATGTGTTAATCTGTTGTTTATGTTAGCAGTAAGTTACCTTTAGATTTTAACTGCGTCCGGATCAGTAACAGTAATCTTCCATTTTTCATGGGTCAACTGTGTTCTATTTCAAATACTAAATATAATACATTTCTTGGATAATTTCTAAGCAGATGTAGATGTGCACTACACATCTAATATATATATGGTATTTGTCATATATTCTCATGAAGCTTACATTAAAATCAAGTACTTAAAAGTTAATTAGAGGCCCTCCCTGGTGGCGCAGTGGGTTAAAGCACAACACTGAGAATCTTAATCCGCTTCCGCATGAGTTCGATTCCCGCCTGCCCCGGAGGAGACCGCATAGCGGGCCCGCCCGCTGCTCCCCTCAGCAGTGTACTTCGTCGGTCTGCCTGTTCTGTTCCCCACTCTGTCTCTGGTGAGGCCTCTCACCGCCCCTGAGCCTCTGGCCTGTACCCCAGTTCTGTATGCATAAATAAATAAATCTTAAAAAAAAAAAGTTAATTAGAGCAAAGTATAAGTCACTAAATCTTGTCCGTGGTATTGCTATAGACACTCATAAACTTAACAATACAACTCGGATTAATTTAATGATTATGAAAGTAATATGTACTCATTGCAAAAAAAATATAAATTGTAGAAAATATAGAGGAAAAATTAATCATAATGCCACCTTTCAAAGATACCCACTGTTAATGTTTTTAGCACTTTGAGTTATTTGAGTTATTTTTGCTTATCTGTACACATGTATTTATCTATACAGCGCCTATGAAAAAAACCTAGATATTGAAGTTAAAAATAAACCTATGCGTGTACACCAGCTTGTTCCTCAAAATTTTCTAGAAAATTCCTCCAACCCTCTCAGGCTCTTCTACAAAGATTCATGGCATCTTCTGAGGAAGGCAGCATTTTGTCTCTCACATCCCAAATACAATTTTTAAAAATATTTTATTTATTGATTTTTTTTTTAAAGAACCGGGGTATATGCCAGAGGTACTGGGCAGTGAAATACACTGTGGAGGGGAGCAGCAGGTGAGACAGAAGAGGTCTGCTGCCCCATATAGGTTGACACCCTGGCTGAGGATTGGACTCAGCAGGAGTGACAGCACTGAGATTAACCCTTAGGCCACCAGGGAGATCCCTCACACCCTAAATATTTCATTCTGAAAGGTGGGGTCAGTTTCTTCAAACTCCCTTTTCACTTCTGGACTATCTCAGCTCCACTCTTACCTAAATTATGTTGCATTTGGTCTCAAACATTCTGGCTCTATTGCTCTTTACAAACCTCATTCCTGGATTTAACAAACTGTCTCTATTCCATATGTTGAGTGACTAATGCCATCTTTACTTTTCTTCACACTTCCTCCTGCCAAACTGGATGACTGCAATTTTTCTTCAGTTTCCTGACTGTCAATGCCTCTCATCTATTTCTATTTCATCACCAATTCCATGTACCTCTCTCCACCCAGACCACTGTACTGAGATCACACATTCAATATTTAGCTTTATGACCACAAGTACTGTCCTCTCTCTTTCATACTAGATTATTCCCATATTGTTTCTCACTCCATTTCTTTCCTAATTAGAATGAATTCTCTAACATTGTATTGTCTCTCTGGACAATACCTGAGACCTGCACTTCACAGCCTATTCACAATTGTATGGCAAAACCCCACCTAGGGATCTTTGCAAATCTGTATTTCCTCCACTTGCTGAAAATGGGAGAAAATTATCATCTGTGGAGATTGCCCAAACCTTAATCTTGTGTTGATGACAAGGTTTCTCTATTCTTATCCAGTTTTCTCTGATTGTCTAACACTTCTTTTTTCAAATATTTACCACTTTTACGAAACCTTTAACATCCTTCTGCCTCAATCTCAGGGGAAGTCATTTTCTCTACATTTAGCTCTTGCCCACAAAGTAGGAAGCTGAATTATCTGTTGCCTTAGGGTTATTTCTTTCTCTACTAGAAAGAATACCATTCTCCAGGGGGCTTTACTTTAAATATTCTTACTTACTTTTGCCCTTCAACTTCTATAGTTCCCTTAGCTGCTTTGGGAGAGCATTCAGATATAGTCGAAAGAAGAATAGAGGTGATTTTATTCTCTCAGCGGATAGGCCCATGCCCGCATAGGAAAAGAAGCTGATTCAGGTCATACATACCTGGATTTACTCTTTCAAAATTTACCCATGAGATAAATCATTCCACTCCCCTAGTCAAAAGAGGAAACTAGACAAGGTGTATTAGCTTCTTTTTTTTTTTTTTTTCTAACTGGAAGAAAATGTCAGGGCTGAGGAAGAAGCACGCCTCCATTACACTGTTAAGGTTTCACTTCTGAGCAGCTTGTGATACTATGCCTATATAATAGTGTAATCACCATAAAAAAAGGGAAGGTTCCCTGCCTCCCTGGTGGCCCAGGGCTTAAAGTCTCAGTGCTATTAAAGTATAGCCAGCTAGTGTGTCCTGAGTTCTGGCCAGGGATCTGACCCACAGGATGCAGCAGACCTCTCTTGTCTTTCTCACGCTCCCCTCAGCAGCCTCTTCTGCTCCTCATTCTGTCTCTGGATAAATCCTCTCATTCCCTGCACCTCTGGCCTGCACTGCAGTACTTTTATGCATGCATAAAGAAAGAAAGAATTTTTCTTGAAGAGTGGAGGTTCCATGTTTCCTGCCCTATGTAATGAAGGGTAGAGCTGAGTGGGTAGGAGAAGCTGAAGAGACTGTGGGGAACTTGGAGGGGACACGCAAAGCAGTCATGGGAAAGAGTTCACTTGCTTCTCAGCATTGAACTTGCACCAGGAACTTGGGGAACACGGAAGGAGACACATGCAGTTGAGATTTTTGCAACACCTGGGAAGCTGACAGAGGTGGTTGTTCACCTTGATTTGCACTCTCATTTTGCTCCTTCCATCCGAGACTTGCCTGACTCCTGCCAAAAGGTGAGTTTCAGAGTAAGTTAGAGTTAAAGAGGCTTCTGAGATAAGGGCAGAGAAGTCCAGGAGGGCTTATCTGTACAGAAAATTTGAAGAGATCTCGGACAGGGGAGGTATGTTTAGTGATTTTATGTTATACTGTAGTTTGCTGAATGATGGAGGAAGGAATGTGGGGGGGCATCACCAAATTAATTCACACAGAGGGGATGGGTAGAAGGGGTTAGCATAACCATTAACACAGCCATAAAAAATCAAGATTCTTGACACAGTCATAAAATCAAGATCCTCAGGTGCTAATGTGAGGATGTTGGCAGGAGGTCCAAGCAGATAACAGACTGCTGTGGGCCCTGTCTGGAGTTCAGGCCCAAAAGGTGAAAGATAAGTATATGGAGATGGAGCCCACTGGGGGATATCTAGTCCCTTTCAGATTTATTCAAAATCAACTAACCTCAGCTCACAAGGAGTGAGCCCTCCCAGAGAGAAGCTGTGTATATCAGTGCATTTTCTGCACCAGCACGGGGCAGCATGCCTCTGCCCACCTGTGCCTATGCAGGTGCTTCTTCCCACCCACTCTCTTCTTCTGCAGGGCAGCAGCCTCTTGGCTGCAGGTGACCTGTACCATGCCACGACCTCGCTGCACTGATCTCCGTCAGCAGAGGCCCCTCCCCTAAGGCCACCTGCATGCAATAATGCAGGTCTCTCTCTATCTGCAAACATGTTCCTTCTGGGGCAGCTCTCCCTGCTGCTTGTGTCTATGCAAGAGCCCTTTCCTTTCCTAAAAAAAAAAAAAAAAAAAAAAAAAAAAAAAAAAAAACAAAAAAACTTACCCTTTACATATAACTGAGTCTCTTTTGTGGAGAAACTTGCCGTGTGCCGCTGAAAGCAGAGCTCTTGTGGAACCTTTCCCAGAGTGAAACTAAGGACCCCAAACTCCAAAATGTGACATCACTACATACTTTATATTCATTGTTTCACTTAGTTCTCCAACAGCTCTGAATTAGGTAACCTTACTGAACCCACTCTACAGATTTAAAAATTGCATCCCAGTAAGACAGAAAAGCTGTTGTTTATATCTGCTGTGATTCAGCAGGATAGAAGATTTTCTTGTGGAAAGAAGGGCATGTGTTTATACCTTTACACTGTGATTAAACCTCATTGTGGTTCAGAAAATATCGTTAACTTTAGAAATTTTCTCTTCAGCTAAAGTGCTTTATTTGGATGCAAAGTTGTTTTCATTTCAAAGCTGTTTTTTTTTTTTTTTGGTTTTTCCTCTATCATGTTTTCAGCAAAAGTTTTATTTAGACTAATTAGGAAATTAGGAAAGCTAAGAATTTTCAAACTCTTTGAAATGTAGTTGAAAATAAAAGAGATTTTGAGGAGGTTGTTTCTACATTCTACTATGGTAGGTACTTAATTGATCTGCCTATTAGAATTCACATGTTTTCTGGCCCTTTTTATTGCATCTTTAAAAAGAAACATATTCTGGGCCCTCCCTGGTGGTGCAGTGGGTTAAAGCACAGCACTAAGAAGCTTAAGCCACTTCTGCATGAGTTCGATTCCCGCCTGCCCTGGAGGTGACCACATGGTGCACCAGCTCTCTCCTGACCCGCCCGCTGCTCCCCTAGTCGATCTGCCTGTGTACCTAGTCGATCTGCCTGTTCTGCTCCCCACTCTGTCTCTGGTGAAGCCTCTCACTGTCCCTGCGCCTCTGGCCTATACCCCAGTTCTGTATGAACAAATAAATTTTTAAAAAAATACATTGAGATAATTCTTAAAATGGTACATAGCAAGTTTAGAGTTGCTTAACCACTACATTTTGTTGTTTAAAACATTAGTGTTATTCAGGAACAGTGCAAGACAAAATAGAATGAATACAGCCACAAATATTTGCGAAATAACATTTATTACAGTTTTATACTTTAAGTTCATGAAAATCTGAGTATTAAAACCCAAGTCAGTGGTGGCCAGTGATTTGGAATTTGCATTAACCCACCTATATTTTACACCTGAATTAGCCAAAAGGCTGAGAAGTAATGCCTATAATTTATATTTGGGTGTATAGTTTCCTTCATTCAAGCAATCTAAAACTACAGATTTAAGGACTGCATACACATGATGTATACTGGATTTCAAAAGACTGTGTAATTACTAGTTTACAATATATGGTTTTGATTTATAAATTTATTGACTTTGAAATTGAATGACCTTGACCTGATCCCAGGATACTCCATCATACCTGGCTACAGTAGAAGATGATACAACCTTGATGACCAGTCCTTCCAAGTGCAGAAGGAAAAAAGTAAACAGGTACATTTTTTGTAGAGTAAGGAGCTACAGTGAGCTGTGGAAATTCAGACAGAAAGAGAAACAAGTTAATACATTCGGTTGCATCACCATCTTTGCACATAAGCATATGCTGGCTGATACTTTCGTGAGTGATACGCTGCCATGCACATATTCTCCATCCCCAGTCTGGCTGCTCAGTGAATGTGAGTAAAATGGTTCATGGTAAACAGACAACAATCACAAAGGGACT